>NC_138221.1:67283291-67633291 GCF_964197995.2 Scardinius erythrophthalmus | reverse complement strand
TGTTAGCTCGGCGGGTAAGCACAGCTTTAGCTTCGCCCACACGGCCCGCCTCCAGCCGCTCGTTTATTTCCGGAAAGACTCGGTACAGCCATCTTTCTTTTAAAAATATAATAAAACAAAAGACTTTTTGGAGATATGAAGGATGCAATATTACTCTATAGGTACTCAAGATTAACAGGAGATTGAGTGAAAATGAGCATTTCACCCCCCCTTGATGATTTTATACTGCACAATGCTTTGGATTTCCTTTTATCACTGAGACTTGGATAAATGGGGATGCGTGGAGTCCCTGTGTGGATATCTGCCCACCTGACTATATCTTAAATAATACCCCGAGGCAAATGGGTCGTGGTGGGGGTTTAGCTACTGTTAGTAAGCAGCAGTATAAATGCCACCGCTTATCGACCACATGTTACTCGAGTTTTGAGGTTCAGCTCTTAAGACTTGAGTTTCACAAGCCTGTTTTGGCAATTGTTGTTTATCGACCTCCAAAGTACTCTCCAGCGTTCATTCAAGAATTTTCAGAGTTTTTATCCACCATGTTATTATTGTCCGATTATATTTTACTTGTTGGGGATTTTAATATTCACATATGCTGCCCTGGGAAGCCTTTGGTAAAGGTTTTTTCAGACCTAATGGACTTGTTTAATTCTAAACAACATGTACTTGGGCCCACTCATGAGAAAGGACATACACTGGACCTTGTGTTCTCCTTAGGTGTAGCTGTCTGTGATGTTATTGTAATGGATGCCTGCCTTTCAGATCATATGCCTGTCACATTTAATTTAAATATGCAATTTGAACGGGCGGAGCATCAGCCTTCTGGTTTACGCTCACGTATAATTACTCAGTCTACACCACAGGCGTTTGGTGATTCTTTTAGCTCAATTTTAGATCTATCCTGGCTGGAGTCTGCATCTACTGAGGCTGACCCTGATTAATTACTTTCTGCTTTTAATTCTGTGTGTTTTGGAATTTTAGATTCTGTTGCCCCATACAAGATTAGGTCTAGTAAAGTCAATTTCCAGCCCTGGTTGAATGATCATACACGTACGCTTAGACAGCAGTGTAGGCGAGCAGAACGGGCCTGGAAAAAGGACAAACTTACGATCTCGCAGCAGATTTTAGTAGATTCACGCAAGTGATATCAGAAGGCTGTGAAGGAGGCTAAATCAGCCTTCTTTTCAAAAATTATATTGCAGCACTCAAACTCACCAAAAACTTTGTTTCAATCTATTAATAGGTATTTGAACTCTCACACTGCGTCATTACCATCATCTACAGAATGTTGTGAAAAGTTTTTGAATATTTTTTCAGAAAAAGTTAATACAATCAAAGCTAGTTTTAGTGCTTTGAAGGGCTTGACAGGAGGTACTTTTAAAAGTGTTAATAATGTTGATCAATTTGATATGGTTACTACTGAGGATATTAAACTGATCGTTGACAAATTGAAACGACCCGCTGCAAGTTGGGATGTTTTGCCTTCTGACTTGTTGTCCAAGACGTTTGATTATACTGGGTCTTGTATTACTGCTATTGTCAATTGCAGTCTTTATACAGGCATTTTTCCTCATAGTTTTAAGCAGGCGGTTATTCAGCCCCTTCTTAAAAAGCCTAACCTTGATCCTTCGGATTTTAATAATTATCGGCCCATTTCTAAGCTGCCTTGTATTTCCAAAGTATTGGAAAAGGTAGTTTTAACACAGTTAAGTTCGTATCTGGCCAATCACGAGTTGTTAGATGCTTTTCAGTCTGGTTTCAGAGTAGGACACAGTACTGAATCTGCTTTACTGCGAGTTTCAAATGACATGCTACTCATTGCAGACTCAGGGACTAGAGGAGCTTTAATTATGTTAGATCTGAGTGCAGCTTTTGATTTAATAGATCACACTATTCTTATTGATCGGTTGGAACTAGGGCTGGGCGATTAAAACGATAACGATAATTATCGCGATATAATTTTTCTCGATAAAACGATATCAAGAGGTCGATAAATGTTCGATAATGTTTATGCGCCAAAAGCGTAACGAAACTCATTTGAACCGCGCGCCACACGGACCATTTATCCGCTCGGCTCAAAGTCCAAACGCCAGCGCGAGCGCGAGCTCACTAGAGCAGATGCGTTTACTGATTGGTCTCGGTCACGAAATCCAGTGAGAAGCGCTTGAGTTCAGCGAAGAACACAAATGTCTCCGTGATTTAAACCAGTTTAAAGGCAGATGAAACAGCGCTGACAAACAGGAGAAACACTGTGTGCAGCGATACAGTCTGAAGGCTTTTCCGTCTACAAATTCCCATCATTTACCATGGATTTACTGTAACGTAACGTTAGCCTAGTAATATCAACTGCACCATGAAATCTGGGATATACATATTGAATTATATTATATTATTAATGTAGACAATGTATTAAAGGACTAATGGAATATAATTAGTATTTAATAATGTATTTAGGCTACTGTTTTTCATACAAATACCATAGAAACCATAAAGTTACACTTTGCCATGATAGTGAGGTGCTACAGGCTATGCCTGGTTTCATCTGTGGTTGTCATGATCTAAATGCATGATACTGGATGACCAATAGTTAAGTTTAATAAAACTCAAACAGTCAGAATGTTACATTTTACCAAAAAAAAATAAAAATAATAATTAGCACATGCAGAAACTAAGAAATTGTCCAATAAATATATTTATTTTGTTAAGGAAATTGACAAATGTTTGAATGTTCCACCTCAGATTTGTGAAATGATCACCTGTTTGGCAAGTGTTTGTCATGATATGTTCTGACAATAAAGAGTAGTTTAAAACCACAGTTAACGCTTTTACTTAGGAGCAAAAATATGCCTTTAAACTTGAAAGAAATAAAGATTTGACTTTTATCGTGATAATTATCGATATCGACTGATATAAAAAAAATATCGTGATATTTTTTTTTGCCCATATCGCCCAGCCCTAGTTGGAACATGAAGTGGGGCTGAGAGGGACGGTTTTAAAATGGTTCTCCTCATATTTAAAGGGACGCTCATGTTCTGTTAGGGTTGGGGATGTTTTGGAGTGTGGAGTACCACAAGGTTCAATTTTGGGCCCTATTCTTTTTTCTTTGTTTCTTTTGCCCTTGGGCATCATTTTTAAGAAACATGGTATCTCATACCATTTATGTGCAGATTACATTCAGGTATATTTACCGATCAGTGCTGGTGTCCCTAGCACTAATCAATCCTTGGTACTATGTTTACAGGAGGTGATTGCCTGGTTAGAGCAAAACGGCCTTAAGTTAAATGCCAGCAAATCGGAAGTTTTGGTTTTCGGGACAAACAGTGACGACAGGGACTTAGACATGACTTCTAGGCTCTTGGGAAACATATGTTCAACCCAAAATAGGAAATTTAGGGGTAATTTTTGATTGTGCTCTTATGTTTGATCATCAGGTCAAAAATGTGGTAAAAAATTGCTTCTACCAATTAAGGACAATTGCGAAAATGAAGTCTTTTCTGTCTGTTCCTGACTTAGAAAAAGTTATTCATGCTTTCATTACTTCTCGTTTGGATTATTGTAATGCTCTTTATGTTGGTATCAGTCAATCTCTTACTTCGAAGTTGCAGATGGTACAAAATGCTGCCGCAAGGCTCCTTACTGGTGTCAGGAAAAGGGAGCACATTACTCCAGTTCTAGCAGAGCACAAAGGTACTCCAATTGTCTTCAATTGTTTGTTCCGAGAACTCGCTTAAAAACAAAAGGGGATTGAGCTTTTTCAGTTGTTGGTCCTAGACTGTGGAATGCTCTTCCTCCTGATGTAAGGTCTGCATCCTCAGTTGTGGTTTTTAAATCTCGTCTCAAAACGTATCTTTATTCTGTGGCTTTTAATTCTTGACCTTGTCAATGTATTTTATGTTCTTTTATTTTACTTATTTAATTTTATTTTATTTTAAAATCTCTTGGATGTTCAGTCCTTTGGCCTACAATGTAGCATAAAGGGCTATATAAATAAATAAGACTTGAGACTTAACAAAACCATTAATGAAACTAACTAAAACTAAACTTATATTTAAAGCAAAATTGAAAACGATATTAAAATAAAAACTAATTTAAAAAAGCAAAACTATAATAACCTTGATATATATATAATTTACTATTTAACCATCATTTCACTGTATATCATTAAGTTGATATTAAACACTCTGGACAGAACATGCTTGAGGCGAAATCTAATGTACACAACTCTCCAATGATGAGTATGTTTTCTGACAGAGGAAAGCATGTGTAATCTGAGAAGACTGACTGTTGTTGACAGCTATCATAACACGATTAAATGCCCTATTGTTCCCTTCATTATCACACACAGGAAAAGCACTCACTGACATAAAGAGTTAGCAAATATCAATCACCTGTTCTGGGGCCTCATTTATAAACGTTGCGTACGCACAAAAGAAGGCGTACGCAGCTCTCTACGTAATAATTGGTATTTATAAAAAGCAAACTTGACGGGAAAATATGCGGTCCTTCTCGCATACTCTGACCCAGGCGTACGCACAAAAACGGGTGAAATGAGAAATGGCGACACCGTTGGCAGATGGAAGAAACACGTGAAAGTGTGTGAAACTGTAGACCGTTGTGTAAAAGAAATGTCAATACTGCCTCTCATAAATAACACGAAGACTTCACAAAGCAAGTCTTAGGCTACAATTAACAGCCACGAACACCCGTTTGATCGATCTGCAGTCTAAAACAAACAAAATCAAACGAAAATTACAGCAGAAATGCAAATTAACACATATTTGCAAAAAGAAAAGTGAAATATGTTCTGCAATAATATTGGCATGTTATGCATTTCATCCTCGTAGCTTGTCAGACGCAATCAAATGGATGGTAATAAAATGCTCCCGTATCCCTTTTCCTCCACCCGTGGCAGACACACACTGGCGATGGAGCGCTAGACTCTTTTTTTTTTTGTCCGACGACTTTGATGTCCGACCATTTCTTTTTTATTTCGGCCACGGTCCGAGGTTGTGAGGCTGCAGCATTATCGGCGTCTGCAAGCTTTTGCCACTCAAGTGCCTTTTTGGCATTAGTAATGCCCACACTGTGCCCTCCAAACAACATTTTACTTCTCTTTTCCACCTCGCCAACGATAATTTCTACTTCACATTGAGTGAAGTTACGTTTCTTGGTTTTCCTCTCTGTGTTTGCCATGATTTCTCAATCGATCACGCCCATAGTTGCCCATAAATGGTCCGTGAAACGCCCAAAAGTTAATATTCATCGTCGATTAATATTAACTTTTGGGCGTTTCACGGACTATTTGTGGGCAACTATGGGCGTGACATAAAGCCGCAAAAGCTGCGCTATATTTAGAATTGACTGTGATTTATTAAGGGAAAACTGCGTAGGATGTGCGTGCGCACGGTTTTATAAATCCGAATATTTCTGTGCGTACGCACGTCCAATATTTCATCCGTACGCCACTTCTGACGCAAATCCTACGCAAAGTTTTATAAATGAGGCCCCTGATCTTTCCTGTGAACCGGCTCTGTTTGGAGGAAACGGCTGCTTGGCTGGACTTGGATGTGGTCAAATGAGCCGTTATTGGCATTTGCAGTAATAGCATGATTCACCTTTGAGTCGGTCCAAACTTGAGACTTTCTTTTGGGTGTACACAAACAGAATCTTTTAAAGAATCAACCAGTGTTTTTTCCCCCTTGCAGTTATAATGAATAGGGACATATTTTCTCCTTTTGCATTCAGAGGAGGCATACATGTTTTTTGTTTAGGTGAAATATTCCTTTAATAGAGACCTGACACTATTATGAAACAGTGTAGTATAAATTAAGATTAAGAATGTACACAGCAAAATACCCAGTCTTAAATAAACTCTGCTCAGAGTACATATGGTCCCACTGACAAATTAATTGATTAAGTGATGATTGAGCATTATTGATGAACACCTGCTGTTAACAAGCAGATTCACTGAAGGAAAGAGAAACACAAGAACTACAACTGACTTCAGACACAGCCTTAGATTAGCTCAGTGGTTCCCAATCCTGGTCCTGGGGACCCACAGCTCTGCACAGTTTGTATGTCTCCCTCATTTAACACACCTGATTCAGATCATCATCTCGTTAGGAAAGAGCTCTGAACTGAACTGGGTGTGTCAGATAAAGGAGACATATAAAATGTGCAGAGTTGTGGGTCCCCAGGACCAGGATTGAGAACCACTGGATTAACTGAAGATAAAATAAGACATTAAATCTCTCAAGATCTCAGCAGAGGAGGATTAAACAACTCCACACACAGCATTCACTTATTTCAGATATCTACAGAAGTTCTTATTGAGCATTAACCGAGATTTAGATATTGATGTTTTATCGAAAATGTTTTTGTGAATTGTTACATCCAATTCATACAGCCAAAAAAATGAAATATTAAAGATGGGTAGGTAATGTTTATGACAAATTGTCCGAGCTCTCTGGCGCGTGATAATTATGTCAGCGTCCAAATTCTTTGCTGATGTAGTGCACTCAACTGCCATTCACTATGTAGGGATTAGTGAACGAGTGAGCGGTTTCAGACACAGCTAAGGAGGTATCAGCAAAAGATTACTATATTTCTAGCCCTTGCATTAGCTTTACTACTAGATATATTTATGGAGATGGAAAATAATAAGGCGCCCTGTACAGCTATGATCAGCTGTTCGGCCGAGCATTCAATGTTGTTACACTGCAAGCTGATGGTTCGTTGCTGCCGAGCTCTATCACTCGCACACCATAAAGAGTAAATTGTTTTTTAATGTTTCAATTTCATGATTAAAATGACATAATTTGGAAGCGGATAATTTCTACACAAACAGCTCATTATGACTTAATGTTAGAATGCTGCACCTACACTCGATAGTGTGAATAAGATCAGCAACACAGACCACTGCATTGACAGCGTGAAACATATGATCTGTCTACGGCCAGGGCTCAGCGAAAGACAGAAAATGCCGGTCCAGCGCTGATTGAGGAATTCAATTCGAAAATAAAAGACAGTTTTACATCTTTTTTCTCGCATTCTCGCATTTTTTCTTGCATCTCGCATCTCGCATCTATCCACTACCTGCTAACGTTAGTGCACTGCACCCGAGCAAGCACACTTTGGAGTTCCTCCGGAAATGCATTTTTGCAAGTTGGACTTGCTGGCTTATGTTAATTTAGCTTATCCAGCCTCCCAGGTATATGTTCTTTATGCTATTATGTAGCTGAATAACTGTTAATGTGTTACGTTAACATACCGGACACCTACTCAGCCTGTTGTTCTGTGTGCTACTGTGTAGTTGAATAACTTGCCTTTGCTGATTAAATGTCTGTTCTTGGTCTTGGATTTTGTGAAATAAATTTCTAAATAAATGCGACTTATAGTCCAGTGCGACTTATATGTTTTTTTCCACTTCATGACGCATTTTTTGACTGATGCGACTTATACTCCGGAGCGAAGTAAAATCTTCAGAGATTTAGGCTACGTTTACACGACAACGATATGCTTAAAATGGAGATTTTTCCTTTGAGTTTTCCGCGTACAGACGACACCATTGTCAATATGATCCCCATTCGCATGGATCCATGAAAACGGCTAAAAACGCTGTATTCTGCTGCCAGGCCAGTAGATGGCGATGAAACGCTATAGTGATTACGTTGGTATGAATTTAAACAAATTTGCATATCGGGACTTACTTCACTGACAGTTTTCCAGAACTTCGTGCCAAGTTTATATATATATATATATATATATATATATATATATATATATATATATATATATATATATATATATATATATATATATATATATATATATATATTAAATAACAATTAGAAAACCTGTATTAACTGAACACCAAAGAATAATATAGCAGTGGTGACATGTTCATGTACATCTAAGGGTGCGCTGCCAATAATGCACCTAAAAGCTTTCAGAACTAGGAAAAGTAATGATTATTAGTATGTCAAATATATCAAGGAGACATTTCAATTGTTTATTAATAAACAAGTGTTTTCTGTGTCAAAGATTAAGTTGACGATGCTGACTCGCGATCTTCACAGTAGTGAACGCGCCAGAAAGAAATGCACATTTCATTAGGCCTACATAAGCAGAGAACAGTTTGTTTTCTTTCGTTTTGAATTGTTTTGTTTAAAAGTGTACATTTCATGCTTTCTATATATATATAGCCTATGTTTCAGGTCTGTGAGGCAAGTAGCTTATACGCTGTGTTTTGGTTGATTTAAGAGACCATCTCCAGTTCACGCTCCGGCGACTCCGTGTCCCTGGTATATATAACCCCACCCCTAATCCTAACCCCTCCCCCACAACTAATCCTAAACCTACCAATACTAGGGGGGTAATAATTCGGCAGGGGTCGAAATTCGGCACGACACCGGTGAGCATGTGGGGGGAGACTGATAGATACAATTTTCGATCAATCATATTATTTTGCTCGATATGGCAATTTTTAATATTTGGTGTTTTAAATGCCTGTTTGAGATCTCTGTGAAAGTTTTCATTGTAGTGACGCTTTCAGAGTGGTCACGTCCGTAACATTGTTTCTTCCTCATAAACGCGAACACGAAAAATAAAATAAAATGAATAGGCTATAGCCTATTATGTTCTGTGGAGAGCGACCCTTCTTCATCTGGTGGGTATATTACTTTTGGTTTGCGCAGTGCAATTCACAGAATCACTAAAACATATATCGCGATTTCGGTTTCATTTCGCATACAGCCTACACAGCCCTTATATGACGCCACTGGTTTTTATTTAAAAGAAAGAGCATAGCCTACGTTTGTATGTAGGCCTATTTATATTCACAATACTTACTAAAATATAATTAATATCATTTTATTGCATTTGTATTAGTTGTTTGAAGAGTAAAAAAAAAAAATCGGTTGGTCTAAACGCAAGTTTACAACCGGCAAGTCGGTCGGACTAAAAGGGAAAAAATAATAATAATTGGGTCGGTGCTAAATCGACAGGGTCGGTCGGGTTACGGCAAACAAGAATATTTTTAAGGATGGCCTTAGCTTTGTGCAGAATGTTTAAACTCGTTTGCATGAATAATGTTACATTATTTCATACACGTGGCTCTTATAAATGTAAAAAGAATGGTTTCATATAAAGGTAGTTAATGCTTTGTCATTATGGCATGTAGATTGATGTTAAAGAAACATGAATTTTAACGCATGTAATCATAAGGTTGCAACATAACAAAATATGAAAACATTAAGGGGGTTGTAAGTGTTAACTTAGTCATCATTATGATGTAATTGATTAATTAATGTACTACTCATTTGTCCTGCATTAATTCCCGTAGAGTTACTGATTATGTATGAAAATATAAGATTCTGCATCTGTGCAATCTATGTAACGTGGTTCATCAGTCAATTTAAGCATCTTCAGGTAATTAAACCCCTTCTGACTTTTAAAAACAGTTGGGTTTACATACAAGCATGGCTCAGTGATTATTGTCTGGCAGCTCTGGCAAAACAAAGAGCTTGCAAATGAGGATTACAGACTCTTCTGAATGAGTGTTCCTTCATGAAGCTGCTGATAGATTGGTGTGTTTGTCTGGAGAATGAAGGGCCTGGAGGTACAGTAGCTGACGCTTCACTAACTGGCTTTTGTACTCATTGCCTTGAAGCCCTTTCAGGAGCTCATCAGAATCTCAAAAAATAAAGTTTACACAAAATGTGGGCTGAAATTTAATATGAGCTGGCTCAATTTTCTTTGTTCTTCTACTTTGACGTAGTATTCAAAGAGCTCACAGCCTTTAAAAAGATGACTGATGCTTGTTCATATAAAGTGGTGACAGCTGAAGTTTGTGAGACTCTGGGAGAATATAATAATTCATTCACAAAGGTAAAGTTGATCAGTTTCTTAATTGTTTCTTGAACTACTATAGATATACATACAGTATGCATATTTTCTTTCTCTTTTTTTTTTTTTTTGTAGTGTCTGAAATGGTTCTTCAACACCGGATCTCGTTGTTGTTCCTCATCTTTTCATGTCTGATTGGTAATCTATTGCATTTCTATAGACTTTCTAGTGTAATTTTGAGGATTCTCAAATGTTTTGTCGACGTCTACAATGCCTTTTAATTTAATAAGTAATGTTTTTAACATGTTTAAATCTGGTCTAACAGTGTTGACAGATTCATGTAACAGTAGATGTCTGGCAAATGTAATAATTGCAAAGAAATTGAAGAGCGCACCACAGGGTAATGATTGTTCTGTCAACGTAACCATCACTTCAATGAAGTATGAGACAATGTCTTTTGTAAGTAGCAGATTGGTTTTATTGTTTTATCATTATAATTTCTGTATTTTTTTATGCTCAAAAAACAACTGTAATTAATAATAAATAATAATAAGTGCCGCTGTTAACAATGTATATATGCAGTACATTATATATATTGTAACACTTTAATTCAATGGTTTATACTTTAGACACTCTACTTTGCAAATACATGTCAACTTATTCTACTAACACGAATCCTAACACCTAATAACCTTACAGTCTACTTTAATACTCTAATGAGAGTTAGATGACATGTAGTTGCAAAAAATACTTATACTGTAGTTAGTACAATGGACTAACTAAAGTGGACCATCGAATTAAAGTGTAACCAATATATTATATTAACTCAAATGCTTTAAGAATTACTCACTTTTTTCTGTATGACAAAAAAGTTGAAGTAAATTAAATCAAAATAAATTTTAAGTAAATCTTACTATTAATTTTTTTCAATGTAATAATTTTTACGTTTAAAATGTATAATCTTGTCACCATGTTTAGGATACAAAAAACATGCAAATGAGCAGCCGTGTCAAGGTAAACATGGTAAGTTTAGATACATTTTTGATGTTCACTTTCAAAAGAAAAACAAAAAAACACTTCCATCTCCTCTAAAAGCTAGATTCCTCCAGTTTTATTGACGTTAGAGGAACGTGTTTTAAAAGGTATTATGTTCCTCAAAAGTTCTTTCAACTTAATTGTGATTTTAAAATACAACATTCTAGGGACGTTGATTTCTAACATTCCAAGAACATAAAAATGTCCAGTTTCCTGAATGTTAATATAATGTTATTTAAAGGTTAGTATGATGTTCCTGAAGCATTCTTTCAATCATTCAAACACCGGCTGTGAACAAGCTCTGAAAGAAAGAGAAATATGAACACAAACTACAACTTTCTTCAGACGCAGCCTTCGATGAACTGAAGATAAAAGATTAACCTGCTTTAACATTAAATCTGTGAAAATCTGATGAAACATCTCCACAAACAGCATTACCAGCTTCACTTATTACTAACCAGACTGACTTTATTTCTGTCAGACGTCTACAGAAGATCTTATTGATAATTAACAGATGTTTGATTATGTTTGGTTGAAAATGTCATCATTATGGTGATCAGTGTTCACTTTAGTTGGGCTCTTGACCCTTGACTTTCTTTAAGTTTGTGCTTTATCAGCAATTGCAGGTGTTTATGGAGAACATTTCTGCATTGATAGCTTGTTTTAATAACAGACAAATGGAACTGATGACTTAAGGAATTATAGCATAATTGATAAATATGAAGCTCAACAAATGTGAAGAAGATCTTTAGTAACAACGTTATTGTCATATTCACCATCTGTCTTCATCTGTGTGTGCACTACACTTCCCATCATCCTCCTTGGCACACCTGCACACCTGTACTCGATCACCCATCATCATCACCTGCACTCCCTCGTTAACTAGCCCTTTATATTCAGCACTTAGTCACTCAACTCTTCGTCTGGTCTCGTCAATACACATCTATTCATGACTCACAGACTCTACTTCACCTACCTGCATACTTACCGTCAATCCCGATCTTCTTCAGCCTGTCTTTAGTCCATCTTCTAGAGAATCTTCATCATCTGCATCTGCAAGAGAAAGAGACTTTGTTATCATTCAGTTAAGCTATCATCTGATATTCAACTTACTGTTTACTCACCTGTTTCGCTGTACCGATCCATTCTGCAAATTAAAGCATTTAAACTTACCATCTTGCCTGCTTCGTCTATGCAAAACCTGACAGAAGACCAGACCAAGATGCAGAATCCTTCGGTTTCCAGGATGAATCAGCTTTCATTATTCTACGCAGCCCCGTTCATCATCCGGTTTGTTCCTGCCGAGCCGGCATTCAAGTTCGTGTCCGGAACGCCACCATCTCCAGCCATCTTCGCCACGCCATCCATCTTCATCGATAGTCCAGCCGAGTCTACACTTCACGCCAGTCCAGCCTCTGGGGGACCGTGGAGGCCTCACCGACACGGTTCCCAATGCCGTCCTGGCCACCCGAAGGGTCCTCACCGCCATGGCCCCCTGAAGGGTCTTCTTCGCCATGGCCACCTCCTCAGTCTGCACCGCCATGGTCGGTGATACTGGAGTCTCCTGTCTGTCGTCTCCCTATCCACCCTCCGGTCACAGACTCCAGTATGCCCACCCCCCTCCCGTCTTCTGCCTTCTACGGCGCAGTTCGCGCCTATCGGGAGGGGGGAGAAATGTCACATTCACCATCTGTCTTCATCTGTGTGTGCACTACACATCCCATCATCCTCCTTGGCACACCTGCACTCGATCACCCATCATCATCACCTGCACTACCATCTTGCCTGCTTCGTCTATGCAAAACCTGACAGTTATGTTTTAAAGGCTAATTGTTGATATCTGTGAGTGTATATAACACTGTCTTTGTTAACTTTGTTAAAAAAATACTTGTTTTATGTAATTTATACACTCAAAGACATCAACATTATTTGATGATATAATAAATGTTGATGTCTAAGTGTGTCATTTTTAACTTTTAAAGGTTTGGACAATCGTACACAAATTTGTTCATATAATAATAATAATTATAATATAAAGCTGGTAATGATGTTTGTGGAGTTGTTTAATCAGATCTTGAGTGTTAATGTCTTTTATCTTCAGTTCATCGAAGGCTGTGTCTGAAGAAAGTTGTAGTTTGTTCATATTTCTCTTTCTTTCAGAGCTTGTTCACTGCCGGTGTTTGAATGATTGAAATAATGTTTCAGGAACATCATACTAACCTTTAAATAACATTATATTAACATTCAGGAAACTGGACATTTTTACGTTCTTGGAATGTTAGAAATCAACGTTCCTAGAATGTTGAATGTGTCAATGCAGACAGATCAATAATAGTGTTGAATAATACTTTAAATGTAGAAGTAGAAGTAGAATGTTTGTTGGGAGAATCAGAATAATGTGTTAGCAGATATTAAGCAGACAGTTTACTAATACTCTAATGAGAGTTAGTTTAGTTTTTAGTTTTTATTGAAAGGATCCCCATTAACTACAGCAATGTTGCAGCTATTCTTCCTGGGGTCCTGAAAAATATGTACATAAAAAGAAAAAAGTCATTAAAAATACAACAAATAAATGGAAAAAGTAAATACACATACACATATATATACACATGTATATACACATATCAACATACATATGTACCCTCATATGGGCATGAAATATACACACATATAAAAACACATTCATACACATACACCTATAAATATACCTACACATGTGCATGTTCACACATATATAAATAAATATAAACAGTCAGATGTACTATTTTGATAGATGCAGTTTTACATATAATTTAAATTTATTGACATTGTTAGTAAGTATGATTTGCTTTGGCAGTTTATTCCATTCCTTCATACCTCTGAACATAACTGTGTTTTTTATGGCATTTGTTCTTGCTATGGGTAAGGTGAAGTTGCCTTTAGTTGCATGTCTGGTACTGTACAGATGATTGTCTACACTGAAAGAAAGATGCTTGAACAAAACAGAAGGCAATTTTGAGATGGAAATGTTTCTTATGAGAATTAACAGTGAATACAACAGTCTATCTTCGACCAACAACCAGTTAAGATCTTTGTGTATTAATAAAATATTTCTCCTATAGCTGCACCTAAGTGCTACACGAGCAGCTCTATTCTGTATAAGTTGTAATTTATTCATATATTCACCAGTGGCATTTGACCAAACTGCTGGGCAATAGTCGAGGTATGTCAATATTAGTGCTTTCATCGCATAATTCATAATATTTGAAGTTAAAAACTTTGCATGTCTTCTCATAATAGATATACTTCTTCCCATTTTTGCAATAATATTATTAATATGTTTTTTCCATGATAATCTAGAGTCAACTGTTACACCCAGCAGTTTGGTCTCGTGCACCTGTTTAATAGTTACGTTATTAATTTTAATATTAATTACAGGATTTTGATTAATGTTATAATTTGAACCTAGAATCATGCAGTTAGTTTTTACTGTGTTTAGTGCCAGTTTATTTAATTTGATCCAATCTACTACATATTGTAATTCTATATTTAAAACAGTTTCTAGTTCCATTTGTGTACTTGCTGATGTATATATAGTTGAATCGTCAGCGTACATGACAATATTGGCCTTATGTAAAATGTACGGTAAATCATTAGTAAAAATATTAAAGAATAATGGACCCAGACAACTGCCTTGGGGTACTCCACATGTGATATTTCTGATACCTGAGAGACTGCCATTCAAAAACACTGTCTGTGTTCTGTTTGACAGATAACTGTACACATCCATGTGATTGCTGACTGCTCAAAACCATAACAAGATAATTTTGTTAATAACAGTTTGTGATCTATGATGTCAAAGGAAGCAGAACAATCTAAAAATACAGCACCAATAATATTTCTCTTTTCAGTCTCTCTAAGCCAATCATCAGACATGTGAGTCAGTGCAGTGGCAGTGGAGTGACTTTTTCTGTATGCATGCTGAAAATCTGTTAATAAATCGTTTGTATGAAAATAGTTGTTAGTTAATTTGATCATATAGGCCTACTATAGATTCCATTATTTTAGATAATACAGGTAATATACTTATCGGGCAACTGTTGGGACCAGAGAAAGGCAGTTTTTTATCTTTGGGCAGAGGAACTATTTTAGCCTGCTTCCATGCATGTGGGCAGGTACAGCAGATAAAACTGAGGTTAATGATGTGGGTTAGAACAGGAGCAATAGAGTCAGCAGCTAGTTTAAGAAGCCTGCTGTCAAGACCGTCGACACCCGGTGGTTTGTTTTTACAGGAATTGAAAAGATTCTTTACTTGATCTGTATTTACACTTTCTAATTTAAACCTTGAGTTTTTCTTTTTCATCAGTCCGTTTCTTATTAATAGGTGAGATATGTCATTACTTAGATTATGCATATTTTCTCTTAGTTTATCTAATTTTCTTATAAAATAATCATTAAGATAATTTGCAATATCTATTGGCTTAGTTATAAATTTAACCCGTTTCCAGAAAAGATGGAATTATTTTTATTTTTCTTACCAGTCAATTGATTTAAAACATTCCATAACTTCCTACTATCATTACCTATGTTTTTAACATGATTATCAAAATAGATTTTCTTCTTCTTTTTATTAAGTTTAGTAACAGAATTTCTCATTTTACGATATAGGTCCCAATCACATTTATTTCCTGTAGTAACTGCTGTTCTTTTCATTTGACCTCTTATTTTCATAGAATTTTTCAGTTCATCATCCAACCAAGGTGTGACGTTGTTCCTGACAGTAAACTTCTTTAAAGGCGCATGTTTCTCAATCAATGACGAATAAATTGTTAAATTTAAAAGGGGCAATTTTTGGAATACTAGCTGCCAACACATCAGACCAGCATATAGCTTGAACATCTTCAATAAACTTGTCATTTTTAAACAATTTATAAGATCTTTTAAATAAGACTGCAGTTCCAGATCCACTCAGCTTGGTTGTTAACACAGAAATGATCAGATTATGATCACTGCTACCAGTGGGAATAGACAGTACCTTTTTACACAGTTCAGGACGGTTTGTAAAAATATGATCTATACAGGTAGATGTTCTGGAGCCGTCGCTCTTAAAACATGTTCTTGTAGGCTTATTTGTTGAGTAAGTCCACATGCATTTGTAGTAGTAAACAGTTTTTTTTTTTCAAGTGGCAGTCTTTAGAAAACCAGTCAATGTTTAAGTCACCCATGAAATATATGTCCTGACTTACATTAGTATTTATATCCAGCATTTCACAGATAGTGTCAAGATATTCACAATTGGCACTTGGTGACTGGTAACAGCAGCACAGAAGTATCGACTTTCGGTGAGGTAGATGCATTTGCAACCATAATCAGTTCTTATTTTTACTGGCAAGTGATTCTGAATATAAAAAGCTACTCCACCACCAAAACCATTTCTGTCATTTCTGTATATGTTGTAACCTTCAATAAATAGTTCTGTGTCATCAAAGGAAGAGTCCAAGTGAGTCTCCGAGATAGCAAGAATGTGTATTTATTTTATACTCATTTAGCAGTTCAGCAACTTCATTGATTTTATTCCTGTGACTGTTTATATTAATATGTGCTAGTCTTAAGCCTTTTCTTGGTAATGAGTACATGAGTTTTATGTGCTGTCATACCTTCAGAGTTGCGCAGAGATTACTTAGGGGTGCTAGTGCGGGAATGGATGATGAGTTTGTTGTATCTGAGGTAGGCAATGTCTCCTTTGTCACGTGCTTCTTTCAACTTTGGCATCAGTTCCTTTCTTTTTAACCGCACAGCATCAGTGTAATCGTCATTAATGAAAATTTTTGTGCCCTTGAGGTTCTTTGCTCTTTGCATAACCGCAGCTTTGTTGAAGTTCAGAAATTTAACAACAATAGATCTTGGTCTGTTTCTAGCAGCTTCAGGTTTTTCTATTCGGTGTGCACGCTCCATCTCCATGTCTCTTTGTAGTTGTAGTTTTTGCCTAAAAATGTCCTTCACTTTTTCTTCAGAGTCTGCCCAGGATTCGCCAGTGGATTCAGGAACTCCATCAATCACAATATTATTTCTCCTTGATTGACCTTCAAGATATTCTTGTTTGTCACACATAACTTGCAGACTCTCACAGATTTTCACTATATCAGTTTCTGTGATCTTTCTGTTTAGCTTGAGTGACTTTAAGTTCATCTACGTCCTTCTGTGCATTGTAAACTTGCTTTTAGCTCTTGTAATTCTTTGGAAACGTTATCCATTCTGGTGTTCACTGAGTCCATAATAATTTTAACAAAATCCTTGAACATTTCCTGTTGTTGGCTGGAAGCCTGGAGCCGGCCAGGTGGTGGTGGCTGAAAGCCTGGAGCTGGCTAGGTAGAGGAAGATGGCTCCACTACCACCGGCAGGCCCAATCTCAATCCACCAAATATCACCCTTCAGTTTCTCAATCCACTGCCTCAAACCATCCAAATGACTACACATCAATCACAAAATCTGTTCAGAAAGTTCCTTTTTGGAGGATAATAAGCAGGTCTCTGGTGATTGTTGTTAGTCTGGTTTACCAACTGTGTTCTAGCATCTAGCATCTAGCGGTAGTGACAGATTTGGGGAGAGGAAAAATATTCCAAAACTTTCGGCTTGCTGCTTCCATGGGTCCTTAGTAAATTGGTTTATGATGATAGTTGATGTGTAGATACAAAGTTACTTATAGTTAGTAGAATGTCTAAAGTGAACCATTGAAATAAAGTGTTACCATTTATTTTTTCTCCATAGGTGTGGAAGGATCTTGAACTACAGTGGAATGCAACAACATCTAATGCTACAGCCGTTATGTTACCATTTGACAAAATCTGGACTCCTGCGTTGGTTTTGGACAATGCGTAAGTGACCTCAGAACTGTTTTATTTATTTTTTTGCCATGCCATGGCATGCCATGCATTTTTTTTACCGTTTAGTATAAGCAAACACAGCCTGTCCAGTAGGGTAAGATGAGCCTCCACTTAAATTTCTACTCTTGACCATAGACGACACAAAATCTCATCTCAACTCTTTTGATGGATGTACATTATATTTTTAATTTTGTGATCTAAATATAAACATTTGTGAGAACATTTGAAGCCAGTCGAAACAGTTTTGAGGTTAATTGATATAATTTTGTTTCTCTGGAAAATAGGGATCTTTGAATATCAATTTGTGGACAACTGCTATAGAAATGACTGTTACCATGCAGAGTATGAAGAGTGTATAAAGATAAACCAAAGCTAAACGTGACAACAGACTCATGATTGGTTCCCAGCTTGGGTGAAAGTCATATTCTCTCTCTTTATAAACACAGGATAGATGTAACCGTGAAGCCTTACACTGAGGATGTACAGGTGAGGAAGGATGGAACCGTGGACTATGCCGTTATCTTGTTCATAACAGTGAGCTGTAATGACATCAACCTTTTCAACTACCCCTTTGTGAGTGGAGAATGTTCTGTGGCCATCAATGGATGGAACCAAAGCCGTAAGATAACATTTTTAAGAGAACAGAAATTGATAATTTGTTGTTAACCATTTAAAACAAAATGTAAAGGATATCTGAATAAGTGCTAAACATTCTTTTGCTTGTGTTGATCTATAGAATGTAGCATTAGCCTCAACCATCCATCTGACATATCTAATGTTGGAGGCATTCAAGGAGAGTGGGAGACTGTGAATGTGACAATAAAACAAGACCAAACGTTTCAAAACAGCAGATATCTCTCGGTAACTACTAACTTCATTCTTCTTATGGCTATGCCCGGTTTCACAGACAAGGCTTAAGCTAGTCCCAGACTAAAATGCATGTTTGAGCTGTTTTAATTGAAAGAAACTTGCACTGGCATATCTTAAAATATGCCAGTAATGTTTTATTCTAAGACACGTTTAAAAAAGTTACTTGCATGTCCTTATTTAACTAACGCCTAATCCTGGCTTAATCTAAACCCTGTCTGCGAAACCAGATGTCAGTATTACCTTAAACTCTTAAAGGCAACATGACATGAAATACCTTATTTACTGTCTTAACATATGTTTGGTCTTAGGACATATACACACTGCAAAGTTTTAGAGATGAATTCCACTCTTAAGAATGGGAGTGGATTGAAGTGCTTATTATGCTATTTTAAAGGTTCCTAATTTTGATTTGGAGGTCTTCTACAATAGGTTAACAACAAAGTCAAAAAAAAATTTCAAAAACAATTTTCTCATAATATACATTCCAGCATCAGCGGTTTTCTCACAGTGTCAGAAACTATTCATAGTTCATTGTGATTGGTCTTCTCTGCTCTGATTGGTCAGATGGTCCAGTCTGTTATGATTGGTCTACTCTGCTCTGATTGGTCAGATGATTCAGTCTGTTGTGATTGGTCTACTCTGCTCTGATTGGTCAGATGATTCAGTCTGTTGTGATTGATCTACTCTGCTCTGATTGGTCAGATGGTCCAGTCTGTTGTGATTGGTCTACTCTGCTCTGATTGGTCAGATGATTCAGTCTGTTGTGATTGGTCTACTCTGCTCTGATTGGTCAGATGATTCAGTCTGTTGTGATTGATCTACTCTGCTCTGATTGGTCAGATGGTCCAGTCTGTTATTATTGGTCTACTCTGCTCTGATTGATCAGATGATTCAGTCTGTTGTGATTGGTCTACTCTGCTCTGATTGGTCAGATGATTCAGTCTGTTGTGATTGATCTACTCTGCTCTGATTGGTCAGATGGTCCAGTCTGTTGTGATTGGTCTACTCTGCTCTGATTGGTCAGATGATTCAGTCTGTTGTGATTGGTCTACTCTGCTCTGATTGGTCAGATGGTCCAGTCTGTTGTGATTGGTCTACTCTGCTCTGATTGGTCAGATGGTCCAGTCTGTTGTGATTGGTCTTCTCTGCTCTGATTGGTCAGATGGTCCAGTCTGTTATGATTGGTCTACTCTGCTCTGATTGGTCAGATGGTCCAGTCTGTTGTGATTGGTCTACTCTGCTCTGATTGGTCAGATGATTCAGTCTGTTGTGAATGATCTACTCTGCTCTGATTGGTCAGATGGCCCAGTCTGTTGTGATTGGTCTACTCTGCTCTGATTGGTAAAATGGTCCAGTCTGTTGTGATTGGTCTACTCTGCTCTGATTGGTCAGATGGTCCAGTCTGTTGTGATTGGTCTACTCTGCTCTGATTGGTCAGATGGTCCAGTCTGTTGTGATTGGTCTACTCTGCTCTGATTGGTCAGATGGTCCAGTCTGTTGTGATTGGTCTACTCTGCTCTGATTGGTCAGATGGTCCAGTCTGTTGTGATTGGTCTACTCTGCTCTGATTGGTCAGATGGTCCAGTCTGTTGTGATTGGTCTACTCTGCTCTGATTGGTCAGATGGCCCAGTCTGTTGTGATTGGTCTACTCTGCTCTGATTGGTCAGATGGTCCAGTCTGTTGTGATTGGTCTACTCTGCTCTGATTGGTCAGATGGTTCAGTCTGTTGTGAATGATCTACTCTGCTCTGATTAGTCAGATGGCCCAGTCTGTTGTGATTGGTCTACTCTGCTCTGATTGGTCAGATGGTCCAGTCTGTTGTGATTGGTCTACTCTGCTCTGATTGGTAAAATGGTCCAGTCTGTTGTGATTGGTCTACTCTGCTCTGATTGGTCAGATGGTCCAGTCTGTTGTGATTGGTCTACTCTGCTCTGATTGGTCAGATGGTCCAGTCTGTTGTGATTGGTCTACTCTGCTCTGATTGGTCAGATGGTCCAGTCTGTTGTGATTTGTCTACTCTGCTCTGATTGGTCAAATGGTCCAGTTCGTTGTGATTGGTCTACTCTGCTCTGATTGGTCAGATGGTCCAGTCTGTTGTGATTGGTCTACTCTGCTCAGATTGGTCAGATGGTCCAGTCTGTTGTGATTGGTCTACTCTGCTCTGATTGGTAAAATGGTCCAGTCTGTTGTGATTGGTCTACTCTGCTCTGATTGGTCAGATGGTCCAGTCTGTTGTGATTGGTCTACTCTGCTCTGATTGGTCAGATGGTCCAGTCTGTTGTGATTTGATCTACTCTGCTCTGATTGGTAAAATGGTCCAGTCTGTTGTGATTGGTCTACTCTGCTCTGATTGGTCAGATGGTCCAGTCTGTTGTGATTGGTCTACTCTGCTCTGATTGGTCAGATGGTCCAGTTCGTTGTGATTGGTCTACTCTGCTCTGATTGGTCAAATGGCCCAGTTCGTTGTGATTGGTCTACTCTGCTCTGATTGGTAAAATGGTCCAGTTCGTTGTGATTGGTCTACTCTTCTCTGATTGGTCAGATAGCCCAGTCAGTTGTGATTGGTCTACTATTGGTCTACTCTGCTCTGATTGGTCAGATGGCCCAGTCTGTTGTGATTGGTCTACTCTTCTCTGATTGGTCAGATGGCCCAGTCTGCTGTGATTGGTCTACCCTGCTCTGATTGGTCAAATGGCCCAGTCCTTTGTGATTGGTCTACTCTGCTCTGATTGGTCAGTTGGCCCAGTCTGTTGTGATTGTGTACTTTTCTCTGATTGGTCAGATGGTCAAGTCTATTGTGATTGGTGTACTCTGTTCTGATTGGTCAAATGGCCCAGTTCATTGTGATTGGTCTACTCTGCTCTGATTGGTCAGATGGCCCAGTCTGTTGTGATTGTCTACTCTTCTCTGATTGGTCAGATGGTCCAGTCTGTTATGATTGTCTACTCTTCTCTGATTGGTCAGATGGCCCAGTCGGTTGTGATTGGTCTACTCTGCTCTGATTGGTCAGTTGGCCCAGTCTGTTGTGATTGTCTACTTTTCTCTGATTGGTCAGATGGTCCAATCTGTTGTGATTGGTCTACTCTGCTCTGATTAGTCAAATGGCCCAGTCCGGTGTGATTGGTCTACTCTGCTCTGATTGGTCAGATGGCCCAGTCTGTTGTGATTGTCTACTTTTCTGTCTGAATTTCCATGTTTAAATTTAAAATGACATGAGCATTTTCTACCCTGTCTTTTACCTTCTGAATGAAACACTTTTAAGACTTCAAAACAAACACCCACTATTGTTATTGGCTAACGTCTTTTACAGCTGGATTACATCCATATATGTTTAAGGGAGAACCTGATACCAAATCAGTGTATGGATTCCTTCAAAAGCACTTAATCCCTAGAATTAAAGCTTGCGTGGCAAAATCGTGCAAAGTTAGTGCTAAAATAACTACAATGAGTACAAAATAAAAGATAGTATCTTTATTATCTTTTAATCAACTTTTTCTACATTTCATATAATATAATAATATTACCCCAAACAAATATGCCATATCAGCTTATGTTTTTATTTGATAATTGCTGTTTGATGGTCAGATGGTCCAGTCTGTTGTGATTGGTCTACTCTGCTCTGATTGGTCAGATGGTCCAGTCTGTTGTGATTGGTCTACTCTGCTCTGATTGGTCAGATGGTCCAGTTCGTTGTGATTGGTCTACTCTGCTCTGATTGGTCAGATGGTCCAGTCTGTTGTGATTGGTCTACTCTGCTCAGATTGGTCAGATGGTCCAGTCTGTTGTGATTGGTCTACTCTGCTCTGATTGGTAAAATGGTCCAGTCTGTTGTGATTGGTCTACTCTGCTCTGATTGGTCAGATGGTCCAGTCTGTTGTGATTGGTCTACTCTGCTCTGATTGGTCAGATGGTCCAGTCTGTTGTGATTGGTCTACTCTGCTCTGATTGGTCAAATGGCCCAGTCCGTTGTGATTGGTCTACTCTGCTCTGATTGGTCAAATGGCCCAGTTCGTTGTGATTGGTCTACTCTGCTCTGATTGGTAAAATGGTCCAGTTCGTTGTGATTGGTCTACTCTTGTCTGATTGGTCAGATAGCCCAGTCAGTTGTGATTGGTCTACTATTGGTCTACTCTGCTCTGATTGGTCAGATGGCCCAGTCTGCTGTGATTGGTCTACTCTGCTCTGATTGGTCAAATGGCCCAGTCCTTTGTGATTGGTCTACTCTGCTCTGATTGGTCAGTTGGCCCAGTCTGTTGTGATTGTGTACTTTTCTCTGATTGGTCAGATGGTCAAGTCTATTGTGATTGGTGTACTCTGTTCTGATTGGTCAAATGGCCCAGTTCATTGTGATTGGTCTACTCTGCTCTGATTGGTCAGATGGCCCAGTCTGTTGTGATTGTCTACTCTTCTCTGATTGGTCAGATGGTCCAGTCTGTTATGATTGTCTACTCTTCTCTGATTGGTCAGATGGCCCAGTCTGTTGTGATTGTCTACTTTTCTCTGATTGGTCAGATGGTCCAATCTGTTGTGATTTTCTACTCTTCTCTGATTGGTCAGATGGCCCAGTCTGTTGTGATTGTCTACTTTTCTGTCTTAATTTCCATGTTTAAATTTAAAATGACATGAGCATTTTCTACCCTGTCTTTTACCTTCTGAATGAAACACTTTTAAGACTTCAAAACAAACACCCACTATTGTTATTGGCTAACGTCTTTTACAGCTGGATTACATCCATATATGTTTAAGGGAGAACCTGATACCAAATCAGTGTATGGATTCCTTCAAAAGCACTTAATCCCTAGAATTAAAGCTTGCGTGGCAAAATCGTGCAAAGTTAGTGCTAAAATAACTACAATGAGTACAAAATAAAAGATAGTATCTTTATTATCTTTTAATCAACTTTTTCTACATTTCATATAATATAATAATATTACCCCAAACAAATATGCCATATCAGCTTATGTTTTTATTTGATAATCGCTGTTTGTTACTTTCTTTGCCTTATGGCTGACTCTGTTATGGTGATGCAAGGATGAACCCAATTGCAGACGGTTTGCAGGAAACAAGGTTTATTCTTTACAAATAACAGGGAAAACAAAGCCCACGAGGGGGCAAAACAAGACAGGACTACGAGTGACTAACTAGACTATGACACTGACAATTAACTAGACTATAAACAAACAGCAAATACAAGAATAAGAACCTTACTAGACAGGAATACTCACAAAGAGATCACACAAAGTATGGCAATGAACCGACACAAGACAGCAAACACAAGGGGATTAAATAGGGAGAAACTAATGAGGGAAACAGGTGACAAGGGTAAAGCAATGATGACTAAACGAGGATAACAAGGGGGCGGGGCAAGAGAACGAGACAACACAAGCACATGGCCCAAACAAAAGGCCATGTGCTTGCACATAAAACATGGGCCTGTCATGATCCTGCCTCAAGACCAAGGAAAATCAGACAGGAAGGCAGAATCATGACAGACTCTACATTATGCCTAACAAACACTGGCAAATGAATTATTATTAAAAATATTATTTTTACTTACTGCCATTGCTGTTACTGCAGAGTGGGAAAAAATGTTGTTGGTCTACAGATGAGCTTTTGAGTGTTAAAATGTACTTTTTTTCTAATTCAGTACACAGAATATTGTTAGGTGTATGTTTAGAGTGAAGACATAAATATTCAACTGCTACGTATCTCCTGTCATCTGTTTACAGGTCTCTTTATCCATCAGTCCTTTCAGTGCTTTTGTGACCCTGATCCTGCCCAGTGTGTTAATAATGCTGGCTGACCTGGTGACCTTTGCTCTGCCAGTTCAAGGAGGAGAACGCAACAACCTTAAGGTCACCTTGGTCCTGAGCTTCACCATGTTCCTCCTCATCCTCAATGATCACCTAGGCAGTGGTGGACGATGTAGCCCTATCCTTCGTAAGTGAAAAAAAATAAAAAATAACAGGCCTCTTGCACACAGTGTAGACCTGTGTGGCAGTCATATTGTTATGCAGTACAACTGAAATGATCTTTACACATACTTTACGCAGGTTTGCCCGTTTCACTTTAGCTTTCTTTGCTACTGCAAGTATGTTTGAAAAACACACTGTTACAACAGCTGAAAAATACAAAAGACTCAATAAGAGTTAAGAGACCAACTAATGGAAACACTGATCCCTGTTATGGTGACTTCAAATGAAACACATTAGAGTTAAACCCCTGTTAATTCTCAGTAACATCTTCTGTAAACGTTTGACAGAAATAAAGTCAATCTGGTTAGTAATAAGTGAAGCTGGTAATGCTGTTTGTGGAGTTGTTTAATCCTCTTCTGCTGAGATCAACTGAAGATAAAATAAGACATTAAATCTTTCAAGATCTCAGCAGAGGCTGTGTCTGGAATTCAGTTGTAGTTCCTGTGTTTCTCTTTTTTATGTTCTTGTTATTCCTCTTTCCTTCAGTGATTCTGCTCATTATCGTCAGGTGTCCCCACTAATGGTCATTCATCAGTTAATTAAAAAACTTAATTATCTCAGTTACTTTAACACTGCGAAGAGTGGGACCATATGTGCTCTGAGCAGTGTTGATTTAACACTGGGGATTTTGCTGTGAACTGTCATTAGAGTATTAATAGACTGTCTGCTTAATATTTGCTAACACTTTATTTTGTTGGTCCTCCAACAGATATTCTACTGACTAAAAGTAACTGGGCAACTACAAGTCAACTTATTCTCCTAACCCAAACCCTAACACCTAACCTTAACCTCCCAGTCTACTGACAGTCAACTACAGTCTACTAAAGCCCCTTTCCACACAGAAATACACGCATAAAGTGACCCGGGATTTGACCTGGGTTTGTTTGATTTTGGTTCATTCACACTGCCAGTGATTTTCTGGAATCAGAGAAGTGCGTTCACACACAACCCATAAAAATCCTGTAAAGACATGTGACATCGATGTGACTTGTAATGTCTCAGCAGCGTCCACAGAAACCACACTTGTGCATTTTTTTTCTTTGATTCGATCATAAACTTGCGCATTACGTACCGTTTCACAGCTGGCGAACGATCCTATCAAAAGGGGCGAAATGGATTGCTGGGTCCTTCCACCTTTGTGAAAACTTGCTGGGACCTGAGGGGTATCTATGCCTCTTGCAAAGGCTTCAGCAGATACCACTGGGGAACAGGCTTTGACTCCATAGGTGATATCTTTTCCCTTTAATGTTTAGTCACAGAACATCACTGGAACAGAACAATACATCCACACAAAGCAAACTTGAACTAATATAAACTTATACTTATCATTCATTTTGTAAATACCTAAAGAGTTACATATACCAAGTAAGCATCCATGTAAGTGGCTACATGTGGTGTGATAGAACTTCAGCGTCATCACTACAACACGGCATTATTACGGCTTTTGTTCACACAGCATGCGTTCCGGGATTGAACACAGCAATGTTACTAGGTCCCCAACCCGGCATTGATGCCGGCATCAATCCCGGATCGTGTTCGCATTCACATTCATAGTTGCAAAGTTACCTATAATTGGTAGAATGTCTAAAGTCGACTAGCGAAATAAAGTGTAACCAATTATTTTGACAGCGTTTTATCTGTAGAGAGGTAAAGGGAAGGAGAAGAGGGCCTTCACAGGGAAGAGACTAGTTGACACTTCAGGACTGCATTGTGGTCACGTCCAGGCACATGTCCTTCATCAGATCTGGATACGGCCTGGATCTGGCAGGCTGCGGTAAACCTCGGGATAAACAGAGAGACTAATATTAGAATAGACGCCATCCTTCTTATGATGTAACGAGTACATCAGGATTTAAGGGAAGTGTTCCCAGTTCCGGCTGATCTAATCTATGCAGCCTTACACTGAATTATAGAAGTTTACAATGTGTTATGTGTATGCTAGGTCAAAGAGATGTGTCTTTAATCTAGCTTTGAACTGACAGAGTAGCCTTGATGTCATGAACTCATGAACTAATAGTTCCGCATTTGTCAATGAGAGCATATGGCGTAATTTAGATATATTTTTAAGATGGAAAAATGCAGTTTTACAGATACTAGACACGTGACTTTCAAATGAAAGATTGGTATCAAAGAGCACACCCAGGTTCCTAACCGACGACGAAGACTTAACAGAGCAGCCATCAAGTGTTAGACAGTATTCTAGGTTATTGCATGAGGAAGTTTTTTGTCCAATAATTAGAAACTCTGTTTTTTCAGAATTTAGAAGTAGGAAATTACAAGTCATCCAATTTTTTATATCCGCTATGCATTCCGTTAATTTTGTGAATTGATAAGTTTCGTTAGGTTTTGAAGAAATATAGAGCTGAGTATCATCAGCATA
Source organism: Scardinius erythrophthalmus (assembly GCF_964197995.2). Classification (NCBI taxonomy): domain Eukaryota; kingdom Metazoa; phylum Chordata; class Actinopteri; order Cypriniformes; family Leuciscidae; genus Scardinius; species Scardinius erythrophthalmus. Next base: position 67,606,321 of record NC_138221.1, on the reverse strand, counting down.
ACAGTGAAAGCTAATGCCATGTTTCCTAATGATATCTCCTAAGGGTAGCATGTACAGAGTGAACAGCAGCGGTCCTAGTACTGAGCCTTGTGGTACGCCATACTGAACTTGTGATCGATGAGACATCTCATCATTTACTGCTACAAACTGATAACGGTCAGATAAGTATGATTTAAAGCTCCAATATGTACAAAATTTTCACCACAAGAGGGCGCAGTTTCCAACAATAACAAAGGCGAAGCTTGATGACGCTATGAAGGAGGTGACGATGGGAGATGTCCTTTTTAATGCGTTTTCACCATCTAGCGATGTATCTAAATGGAATTAATGAATCATGATCACGGATGAGGTAATTTATTCGTTTTTGTATTACCTGTATGTCTGATCGTATTATTTTATGTCATCATAATTAATGAACTGCAAGGAACGTGAAATGTTATGCTATATTATTACCGGCATGTGGTGTAATTCATATCTATTATAATCATCTTTACTGTAACTATTACGTTACTTGTACAAAAAAAAAAAAATGATTTGCTTACCTGTCTATCAATACACTCGCGAGAGCAGAGTCTCTGTCAAGTCCAAGATTGTTGCGCAGCTCTCTCCATCTCGAAAACGCCTGGCCGATATTTATCCGGGTTTTATTTCTCCGTTTGTCACACAGTCTGCGTGTATCTGAATATGGACGCTTTCGTTTTGTTGGCACTTCAATACTCGCCAAAGAGTAATCGTGATCCATAACAGCTATAACCATACAGTCTATGGCTTTAACGCTTTAACCACCACTTCCGCATTTGACCATGTGATATTCCGGTGTGGTGGAATATCACATGGTCCACACCGGAAAAAAGGATAGTGCGGACATTGCGTCACTGAGAGGCGACATTTCTTTTCCGGGATGGCCAGTTATTTAAAATCGGAATTTCTCTGAAATAAGAAATCTTTGGAGACTTTTGAGATATTGTAAGTACACAACTGGAGGAAATATATCACACTGTGCAAGTTATTTTCTGAAATGTTATTACAAAATTGTTACATATTGGAGCTTTAAACCATTCTAGTGCAATTCCACAGATGCCAACATAAATTTTGATGTCAATGGTGTCAAATGCAGGTTTTATCTTAGCAAGCTTAAAGGGGGGGTGAAATGCTCATTTTCACTCAATCTCCTGTTAATCTTGAGTACCTATAGAGTAGTATTGCATCCTTCATATCTCCAAAAAGTCTTTAGTTTTATTATATTATATTAAGAAAGATAGGATGTACCGAGTCTTTCCGGAAAAAAAACGTGCGGCTGGAGGCGGGCTGTGTGGGCGAAGCTAAAGCTGTGCTAACGCGCCGAGCTAGTGACAACACACAGAGACAATAGATTAGAAGCAGTTTTACTCACCGAACCTTTATCATTGTGACTGCTCGATCCTAAGCATTAGACGATCTGCAAATCCGTCGATCTGGGCTTTGTTTATAAAACAATCATCGTCGAAATGCAGGGAACAACAGTCTTACACAACTCCGTTTATGCTCAGGAAAACAAACTCCATCCACAGGTTCCTTAAAGTGATAGTTCACTTTGAAATTAATTTTTGATATGTTAATCTTACCTCAAGGGCATCCAAGATGTAGGTGTCTTTGTTTCCGCAGTAGTTTCAATTTTGATATTTTTAGGTCAAACCGTTCTTGTCTGTCAGTCATATAATGCAGGTCTATGGTCACTGTCTCAAAACACAAGCACAGAGTCCAAATTAAAACAATTCCCCATCGTCCAAATTAAACAATTCCCCATCATAAGTACACATTGACGGCCTAAGACACGAAACGAGCGGTTTGTGTGAGAAAACGAACAGTATTTATATTGTTGTTATCTCTTGAAAACAGCACATATCTAAATGATCTGACGGCCAGGGCGGGTATAGATGTATACACTAGATGTCACTTGGCTACGGTTTCGTTCCAATGAACTGCAGTAGCGAAGGCGACATCTATGTATATATATCTATACCCGCCCACGCCGTCAGATCATTTGGACTCGTTTTCGTCACACAAACCGCTCGTTTCGTGTCTTAGGCCGTCAATGTGTACTTATGATGGGGAATTGTTTAATTTGGACGATGGGGAATTGTTTTAATTTGGACTCTGTGCTTGTGTTTTGAGACTGTGACCATAGACCTGCATTATATGACTGACAGACAAGAACGGTTTGACCTAAAAAATATCAAAATTGAAACTACTGCGGAAACAAAGACACCTACATCTTGGATGCCCTTGAGGTAAGCTAAAACATATCAAAAATTAATTTCAAAGTGAACTATCCCTTTACCGCCGTGTTCTTTGGGAATCTGTGCAGGGTTGTCTTGCCCTGGCAACCAAAAACACACTTCTTTGGTGACATTGACTTCCCAAAAGCCGGGCAGGGCGCTTTGATGGCGAACTGCTCTGGTCTACGAGTGCGCGCGCGCCCGCGATCTTACCGGAGAAGTGCCCTTAGGACCCGTATAAGGAAATTCCGTTACATCTGACGTCACACACACCCATACTCGAAAAAAACTTTCCGAAACTTGTGACAAACCGGAAGGACAATTTTTGGCACAGAAATGCTCCTTCAAACGTGCAATTAAATTTTTGAAACTTTGTCCATGTTTAGCATGGGAATCCAACTCTTTAACAGTGTAAAAAACTCAGTATGCATGAAATAGCATTTCACCCCCCCTTTAAAAGTGTTTGGTATGTATCCTAATGACAAAGATTAAATAATGATAGTAAGAAGATGATCTATGACCCCTGGAAGCATCTCTTTCAGTAGCTTAGTTGATATAGGGTCTAACATACATGTTGTCGATTTAGATGATTTAACGAGTTTAGAAAATTCGTCCTTTCCTATAGCAACGAATTAATCAAATTGTTCCACACTCAGAGTGTTATAAATAACACTGAAGCAGTGTTGAAGTTAATGAGATTCATTCATTCATTCATTCATTCATTCATTTCTTTTATTCTTTTCATGAAATTGCATTATTTGTACAAGGCACATACAATTCATTAGAATTTTCCTTTACATTTCCATGATCAGAAAAGAGCAGATGGAAGAATAATATTCTTATAATTAATTAAGTGATTAACTGAGTGATGATTGAGCATTATTGAAGACACCTGATGTTAACAAGCAGAATCACTGAAGGAGAAAATCACAAATTTTAAGTCACCGTTATGGAGATCAGTGTTTGCTTTAGTTGGGCTCTTAACCCTTACATTTTTAATTTAAGATTTAGTGCGGCTGTGTAATTCAGTTATAATAGCCAGATGAACAAAGAGAAAAAGTGAACTGTTGGTGTTGGTTGTGTTTTAACGTAATCATTTTTGACCTGACAGCAATAGGTCAAAAATGATTAAGGTTAACCAACACCACCAAATCGCATTTTCTCTTTGTTCATCTGGCTATTATAACTATGGATTCGGACAGCAATAAAATCTCAGATTAACCTCTGTAAATGAAAATATCGCACAACCCCCTGAGAAACAATTACTGTCCGAATAGGGCTAATGAGAACCTTTTCTTGTTTAGGATTAGTTGGAAGTAGTGTTCTTTCATAAAAGCCTAGATGTGTGCACTCTGAAATCAGTGGTAGAACTGTTTGTTGTTAGCAGTGGTAAGAAGAACTTTGTGAACAGATAAAAGGTCTTAGTGATGTTGTATTCTGAGAAGAGGAGGTTCCCCAGCACTGAACCCTCAGGTACCCCAGTGGTTAGCTGATGTGGCGTGACAAAATGTGATTCATCATTTATAATATTGTACAGTTTATTTTTTATTCATCTACAGTTATGCAATGCACAGGTAAATTATAATTTTTTTCTGTATTTTGCTCCAAAGATTATCATTTCTGCTTCTGTCTGGTCAATCTGGTGTTGAGCATGGTGGTGTCTATTTTGTTGACACATGTTTCATTGGGTGACAGAATCCTGCTCTGTAAATGCTCAAAGAACATAAAAAAACACAAAAAAACAGCCAGCCTGGGTCAGGATGAAGGTAAGAGAATACTAAATACAACAGAAATACATAATAGCTTGATACAGACTTGTAGTGTGTTTACAGACACATTACTAATGTTTTTGAAAGAAGTTTTTTCTGCTCATCAAGCCTGCATTTATTTGATCAAAAATACAGAAAAAAATGTAATTGTGATTAGTGGTGGGCCGTTATCGGCGTTAACGCGAGACCCTTATCGCGAGATAAAAAAAATATCGCTGTTAATCTAATCCCCAAGTTGGGTTGGGAGATGGCTCTACTACACAAGCTATGATGACGCAATCTACCCGCGGCCGCGAGGTAACCCGGCTGCAACGCATATTCGTCGTCATCTTAAGTAAACACGGCTGAAAGTGACGTCCATTATTTGGACTTGGTTCGGATTTAAGCCGTCCGACAAACAGCAGCAAACTATCCGAGTGTGTGGGGTAACGGTTCGGTAAGTTAACACACGACTAATCCGTTCTACCACCTCAAATTCAAAACGAAACTGAAACTGATATCACTGAATACCAGCGCGCGCGTATTATTCTCAATCCAATATATCTTAGTGGTGTAACGTTAACACATAATCTCTGTCTACGCCCGATTTTAAGAATCGTTGTTGTGTTTCTTTTTAACTGAAAAGACATCAGTTAGACAATATTATCACTTTAAATTTGGGGTTTCATAAGCTCAAAGCTATAATAAACATTAGACCTACTTAAGATCTCTGCAGCTAGTGTACTTAAATTTTATTTATCTGCAAAATTATGTTGTATACTTACAGTTTTGCACAATATATGTTCTCAAAACTACATACCCTTTAAAAAAAAATTAGCAGTTGTTTAGCAGGGTCTGTGTAACCTGTTCTGTAATGGTTTTATTATAATATACTGTATATCGTTATCGCAAAAGGCTGCAATGTATATCAAAATATAGATTTTAGGCCATATCGCCCATCCCTAATTGATAGCCTATAGTAGTTGATAATAACATAGGCCTATGTTGCCTACGGACGGTAACAGTACAGAAGTAACCTTTTACAGTCTATGAGTAGAACAGTTTTCTCAAGCAGTTTGTGATGCATTTTGGAAACAGTTCCTGAGATGAGCCCCTGGTCTAATGCGCCACCTGGCTTGAGAAACCCGTTCTCAAAGACTTAGCCTACTTTTATAGTCATTATTTGGGTAGCACACATATTCTGAATGCCTTCGGCAGAATTCAAATGAGCCATTTTAATCTAGATTAATCTAGATTAATTTCAAAATTAATCTAGATTAATCTAGATTAAAAAAATTAATCTATGCCCACCTCTAATTGTGATATATTATTACAATTTAAAATAATTGGTTTTCAATTTATTATACTTTAAATTATTGTTTATTTCTGTGATGCAAAGCTGAATTTTCAGGATCATTACTCCAGTCTATCACATGATCCTTTAGAAATCATTCTTCATTATGATTCACTATCAAAGTTGGAAACAGTTCTGCTGCTTAATATTTTTTCATAACCTGTGATACTTTTTTAGGATACTAAAAAGTAAAAAAAGAAAAAAAAAGAACCAAATGTTTTAAAAATAGAAATCTTTTGTAACAACAATATACAAGACTGGTCAGTAATTTGTGGTCAGTTATTTTTTTTCCTTTCTTTTTTTAAATAAATCAATACTTTTATTCAGCAAGGATGTGTTAAATTGATAAAAATTGATAGAAAAGAAGATTTATATTATTAGTAAATATTTTTTTTTATTTTGAATAAATGCAGTTCTTTTTAACCTTTTATTCATCAAATATATTAGGCAGCAGAACTGTTTCCAACACTCATAATAAATCAGAATATTAGAATGATTTCTAAAGGATCATGTGATTGACTGGATGTCACGTGACACTGAAGACTGGAGTAATGATCCTGAAAATTCAGCTTTGCATCACCGAAATAAATGATAATTTAAAGTATAATAAATTGAAAACCAATTATTTTAAATTGGAATAATATATCACAATATTACTTTTTTTTTCTGTATTTTTGATCAAATAAATGCAGGCTTAATGAGCAGAAGAATCTTCTTTCAAAAACATTGAAAATAGTAATGTGTCCAAATGTTTGGCCTGTACAGTATATATATATATATATATATATATATATATATATATATATATATATATATATATATTTATTAGTGGTGGGCCGTTATCGGCGTTATCGCGCAATAAAAAAAATATCGCCGTTAATCTATTCTCCAAGTTGGGTTGGGAGCTGGCCCAAGCTACACAAGCGATGATGACGCAATCTACCCGCGGCCGCGAGGTACACCCGGCTGCAACGCATCATATTCGTCGTCATCTTAAGTAAACACGGCTGAAAGTGAAAGCTGGTGTAAAAGATCCGTGCAACATCCATTATTTGGACTTGGTTCGGATTTAAGCCGTCCGACGTAGACTCTGTGGTATAACAGTTCGGTAAGTTAACACACGACTAATCCGTTCTACCACCTCAAATTCAAAACGAAACATATCACTGAATACCAGCGCGCGCGTATTATTCCCAATATATCTGAGTGAGTGGTGTAGCACATAATCTCTTTTTATTAAAAGCGCCCGATTTTAAGAATCGTTGTTGTGTTTCTTTTTAACTGAAAAGACATCAGTTAGACAATATTCTAACGTTAATTTTAAAGTTGGGGTTTCATAAGCTCCAAGCCAAACATTAGACCTACTTAAGTCTCTGCAGCTAGTGTACTTAAATTTTATTTATCTGCAAAATTATATTGTATACTTACAGTTTTGCACAATATATGTTCTCAAAACTACATACACCCTTTCAAAAAACAAACAAACAAAAAAAAAAACATTTAGCAGTTGTTTAGCAGGGTCTGTGTAACCTGTTCTGATATGGTTTTATTATAATATCGTTGTCGCAAGAGGCTGCAATGTATATCACAATATGGATTTTAGGCCATATCGCCCATCCCTAATTGATAGCCTATAGTGGTTGATAATAACATAGGCCTACCTAATGTTACCTACGGACGGTAACAGTACAGTAGTAACTTTTTACAGTCTATGAGTAGAACAGCTTTCTCAAGCAGTTTGTGATGCATTTTGGAAACAGGAGATGAGCCCCTGGTCTAATGCGCCACCTGGCTTGAGAAACCCGTTCTCAAAGACTTACTTTTATAGTCATTATTTGCTTTTTGTTTTTTTTTTGCCTCTACATGATGACTCGCTTAATCTAGTCCTACTTTGTAAGTCGCTTTGGATAAAAGCGTCTGCTAAATGACTAAATGTAAATGTAAATGTATTTGGGTAGCACACATATTCTGAATGCCTTCGGCAGAATTCAAATGAGCCATTTTATTCTAGATTAATCTAGATTAATTTCAAAATTAATCTAGATTAATCTAGATTAAAAAAATTAATCTATGCCCACCTCTAATATATATACATTATATATATATATATATATATATATATATATATATACATATATACATATATACATATACATATATATATATATATATACTGTACAGGCCAAACATTTGGACACATTACTATTTTCAATGTTTTTGAAAGAAGTTTCTTCTGCTCATTATATATATAATATATATATATATATATAATTTGTTTGTTTGTTTCTTTGTTTGTTTGTTTGTTTGTTTATTGATTGGTTTATTGATTTGATTGATTGATTGATTGATTGATTGATTGATTGATTGATTTTTCATAAGCAGATGCTGGGGTGATTGTAACAACAAAGTCCAGCGATCTGCCTTCAGAGGTGGCTTCCCTCCAAAAAATCGTGAACTTTTTGGAAAACATTGACCAAAAAGAGCAAGTGGCAAGCAGCAACGAGACTTTTATAAATCGCTTGGATAAAATCATTTTCTGTTTCTTTTTATTCATTGACATAATTTATATCATCACTGTTGTCATTGTCACTAGAACAGACTTGTGCAAAGAAAAAAAGAAAGAATTTTGGGATACAGAAGAATTGTACGAGTCTTATTTTATCGGTGGTGCTTTATATTTTTACAACGGCACAGAATATGAAGGTGATTATTAAAGAACATATTATGATTTGATTTTTGCAAAATTGACATTGGTGATTTGGATCTACATCATTTCTGTATGCGATTTCTATGAAACAGAATTTGATTTTATGTCGTCTTTAAACCTTTGCATATTTTTATTTTATTTTCAAACAATATTGTACATATTAATTTACACATTTGAGGGTTTTTTATTAACTGTGTCATCAATAAAGGCTATAACTAGGAGATTTACTTATTGTTTTTATGTTGGAAATTAAAAACCTATATGTCGGCATATGGTTATAGGGGATTTGGGGTAGAAGGCTCCTACTTAGCTTATTGTTGCTCGAAGAAAGTGTGTGTGTGTGTGTGTGTGTGTGTGTGTTTGTGTGTGTGTAATGTAACGCATTACTTTTAAATTCACAACAATTTTTACTTTTTTAAATAAGTAGCACAAGTTACTTTGTTTTCTCATGTATTGACTGACACTTCTTCAGTCCACGTGTTGAGAGAAATCAGGAGTGAGTGCAGAGGCATTGTGAAACGGTCATTTCAGGCAATGTTTGTCAACACTTTCTATGGTGGACCGAAGGGACAGTGTCAGGCAGTATTTTTTTCTCCTGGGGCTTTGGGACTCCTCGGACCCCCCTCCCATGAAACTATATGGGCCCTCCAACTTTAGAAAGACAAAAATTATATTTGTATTGTTTGTATTGTTTATTTGTATAGACCCTATATAGGTTTATTGGCATATAAAAGCCTGGTGTAGAAAATATGATAGGCCTACTCAACAAAAAACATACTAAGCTAAGTGAATATATGTAAATGTACATACATGTATAATAATATGAACATACTGATGAATATAGTTAAAGGTGCAGTCTGTAGGAATGACTAGAGGTCGAAATAGGTACTGCAGTCCAAATTTAAAATATGGGAGATCGTCGATTCTCCTCAGACTCGACGGCGCTCACACGGGTCGCCAGTTTGAGACAGGAACGAGCGCAATGGACAATGAAAATTGGCAAATTGGCAATGTGCAATATCACAGACCAAAACAAAAACAAACATTCCAGCCTGGAAACACACATTTCACAGTAAAATAACCAGCTGTAGAAATGTTTTCCAGAGAAATGAGTATGTGAACTTCTGTTTCCTCAAAATATGCAAACATATTATGGTATTTTTATGCTTTAGTAGAGGGAATACGGCACCTTTAATCACGATTCAGTGTTGAATTCTGTCTGGTTAGTGTTGATTTCTATACTGGCTCCTATCGTGACTGCAGATGGCAGTACAAGCTCAAAGCTGTGTGTAGAAACACCTGGAGAGCTGTAAATGAACAATCCCATTCAGGACAATTATGGATATCAGGACAACAATGTTTGGCACGCCACAAACACACATATAGTCTCAAAGCCCATATATTGTCATTATCCTCTGAAACAAATCTTTAGTTAGCTCAACTTGTACTTGATGTGGTAACGTCTACAATTACTGGGTTTGTTGGAATGAAATACAGTAGTCAACATTCAAAGTGGATCAAAACCTTTCATCAAAGTTATACGTGAATTCTGAACAATACCCGTTCTTGTCTTAGGACAACTTTGATGAACTGTTTTGATCCACTTTAAATGTTGACTATTTATTATAATTGAATTAAACCAACCTGAAGGAAAAAAAAACAGTTTTACTGAAGCATAACTGTCAGCAGATATAACCTAATTTCCCAGATAAGTCAAATTGCTTAAGTTCGTAACTTCTTTTTTGTTTTATAAGATGAAAATCATTTTCCACCTTTATGGAAATAGACTCAGAACATAATTCATTACCTTTGTGTTATTGAAGACATTTTACACACAACTTAATTTAGCTTACTCCAAATTAAATTAGTGTAGTTTGGTCAACAGTGTAATTCAACATCACGGTCAGTGTATTTAATGAACTACTAATCAAAAACTCGAGTCAGTGATGAATGTAAATCTCTGAGTTCCCACAGTCTGAGCACAAGCGCTACTCTTCTGCACAACATTCAATAAAAGAGACTGAACTTTAATCATCAACATAAACTACCAACACTGAAAAACACATAAAATAACATTCAATCCCTAAATTTACTCTCCTAATGCAGTCCCTTGCAAAGCATGCTGGGAACTACAGATCCACTGTCCAGGGCATGCCTATCAAGGGATTGCATTAGGAGAGTAAATTTAGAGTTTTGTTATAAGAACATTCTCCAAACATTTAGTGTTGGTTCTGAGGACATAAAAAACATCCAGTTCCCTTTCGTTGTCACTCCGAGTTACGTCGGATGACGACGAATGGGGTTTCGCTTAGAAATCCTATCATCTTCGAGTATTAAAACACGAGCCAATGGCAAAGAAATGCCATGGGTCTGCGGAATTTGCATAGCGTAACTCCGCCCCGCCCTGGGGGTATAAAGGAAGTCGCTGGCAACATGCAGATATGTTTTCGCTTCGGAGCCAAGTTCAGTACTTCACTCCACAAGCCTTTTGAGTGTCATCTCAAATCTCTTCGAGACGAGCGGCTCTTCAGTGTGTTTGTGTGACGGCGCTTTCCAGCGAGATCGCATTTCCTGCTGCTGATTTGTGCAGTAATCTGCCGACAGTGAGCGTGTTTCTCCCTGGGCGCTTCAGCACCCTGCTGAGCTTTTCCACTCTCTAAAAGAGCTGCACGCGGCACGTCTTTTTCAAGACGGTTCGCCCGTGTATTTTCTGGATGTGTGTGCGCACTGTGCGGTCATCTGCCTAACGGTCGCGAGCGCTGTTTTGCGTGTTGGGCTTAATCACGCTTGGCAGCGCTCGTTGATGAGTCATGTTTTCATTGCGGGAACATGACCATCGCGATGTTTATAGATCAAGACTCAATGATCTCCATGTGAGTAGAGTCCCCTCTGCCACACCCCAATTTATCTCTTCATCGAGAAGGGATACTTTGGCTGGTGGCCAGGGTGATCTGAGGGTTTGGTGTGGCACAACAACCGACGAGTCAATTCCTCGGGCCACACCCCCCTCCACATCGCAGACCATGCACTCACAGCATCACAAGGCGGGCTTGATTCCTCTGGAAATGAAGTTTCGACTGCGTTGCCTCCCACGGGAGTGCCATCGTTGCTGGGACCGATCCAGAGCTGTCAGCCATGCTTTCCCGGGCAGCTGAAAGCATCGGCTGGAGTGGCCCCGCCCTCCCCCCGAGCGCTGTAAGCTTCTCCCGGACGTGCATCAGGACGCCTGCGCTGCGCGAGACTCCACGTGACTTTCGCGGCTCGCGGGTGTCCTCCGCCTTCGCTGCTTCGATCGCACGGTGATCATGGTCTGTATGTTCCCTGTCACTATCGTGGCACGGTCATGCAGTACTGTGTGTCGCCTGCGCCTTCGATGCAGTGCTGTCCCGGGAGTTCTGTCGAACCGGCCGCAGTGGAACGCTAGTCCTTCCCTGGCCAACCCTGGCAGAACGCGGAAAATTTTAACCACGCCCCTATGCTGGGACGCTATGCCTCCCATGCCCGGCCTGGTTGTTCCGCCGCGCACACTACTGACCTCGCTCTCGGGCGACATCGGTACCTGCGTGATCCTGGGTCAGGTGATGTCCACTATGTGGTCCAGACATGGGCTTAGCCAGGTTGATGTGGTAGGGTCTGAGAATTAATTTTCTCAGCTCCCCCATGTCCCAGGCTGAGCTCTTTGGCGGTGTGGCTTCGGCCACCTGAAGCAGACTCAGGTTCTGTACCGATGGTCATCCATCCGTGCGGTCTCCTTAGTCTTCTTCCCGCCAAGGCCCCCTCCATGCGGCTGCTCCCCTCGGGCCTTCACCAGCTCTGAGTAGGAGGAAATCGCAGGAGGGTGGCGCTGCCCGTCTCCGCCCCTTAGACTGCCACGTCAGCCTAAGCAGCACCCTTGAGGCGGGCAGCCTGGTCGGCGGTGTGGTTGAGGACTGCGCCCAACAGTCTTCGATCACTCCAGAAGCGGACTGAGGCTCTGCACTGACGGTCATCCGTTGGTGTGGTCTGCTTAGTCCGCTTCCCGCCGACGCCACCTCCATGCGGCTCCTTCCCTTGAGCCTTCACCGGTCCGAGCACGAGGAGGTCGCTGGAGGCTGGCACTGCCTGTCTCTGCCCCTTAGCCGGCTAACACCTGGCTGAGCAGCACAAACCTGAGACAGGCAGCTTGGAGTTAGGGCTCAGTTCTTCAGGAGCTGGTTGCAGGACCACTCCTTCCCCTGCTGGAGGGCTGGGGCAGAATCTCTACAAAAGAACTGATGCTCTTTCTTTGAGCCCCAAGAGGCTGTGGATGACAGCACGCGCCACCCACGGGCCACGCTCCTCTCATCCCCCTCCGTTGCCAGACCCCTGCCCGAGCACGTCCCCGTGGGACGCTGGTCCTCCCCTGGCCTCCTCTGGCAGGACGCGGCTAATGACCGTGCCCCTGCACCGGGCCGCTATGCCACCCTCGCCTGGGCCGGTCATTCCGCCTCGCTGCACCCCCGACGGTACGTCTGTGGTTCGTATGACCCCGCTGGTGCACTTTCTGGAGGCCTGGCTAGAGCTTCCCAGACTGTCCCGCTGGGTCGCGAGAACCATCAGGCTCAGCTACGCGATTCAGTTCGCGCGATCTCCTCCCCGCTACAGCGGAGTCCGCTTCCATATGGTCAGTGGCAATGCCCCTGTCATTAGAGCGGAGGTCGCCACCCTACTGGCGAAGGGTGCGGTCGAGATTGTCCCTCCAGCCGAAATGAGGTCCGGCTTCTACAGCCCTTACTTCATTGTACCGAAGAAATCGGGTGGGTTACGACCGATCCTGGACCTGCGCGTCCTGAACCGCTCCCTTCTCAGGCAGCTAACTCTCTAGATCAGGTTTGCGAACACAGGGACCTTGTGCTCCGGCACCTTGCTCGTCTGGGCCTTCGGGTCAACTGGGAGAAGAGCAAACTCTGCCCCATGCAGAGGATCTCTTTTCTCGGTATGGAGATCGACTCGGTCGCCATGTGCGCGCAGCTTACGAGCGAGCGCGCGCAGTCACTGCTGACTTGTCTTCGCCAATTCGAGGGCAAGAGTGCGGTTCCACCGAAACTGTTTCAGAGGCTCCTGGGGCATATGGCATCCGCAGCCGCAGTAACGCCGCTCGGGGTGCTTCATATGAGACCGCTTCAGCTTTGGCTTCGCGATCGAGTCCCGAGGTGGGCATGGCAACACGGCAAGCTCCGAGTTCCAGTGACTCCGGCCTGCCATCAGACCTTCCCCCCGTGGTCGAACCTCAATTTTCTACGGGCTGGAGTTCCCTTAGAATGAGCTTCCAGGCATGTTGTTGTATCAACAGATGCCTCCGCCACGGGTTGGGGTGCCATGTGCAATGGACATGCTGCCACGGGCTCCTGGACAGGACCCCAGCGCCTTTGGCATGTCAATTGCCTCGAGTTGCTGGCTGTACGCCTTGCCCTGCACCGCTTTCGGGCGTTGCTCAAGGGTCAACACGTACTAGTCCGATCAGACAATACCGCCACAGTAGCGTACATCAACCATCAAGGTGGTCTACGCTCCCGCCGTATGTCGCAACTCGCCCGCCACCTCCTCATATGGAGTCAGAAGCATCTGAGGTCGCTTCGAGCCATTTATATCCCGGGACACCTGAACCAGGCGGCCTACGAGCTGTCTTGAGTTCGGCCTCTCGCTGGAGAGTGGCGACTCCATCCCCAGACGGTCCAGCTGATTTGGGATCAGTTCGGCGACGCACAGGTAGACCTGTTTGCCTCCCACGACTCGTCCCACTGCGACCTGTTTTATTCCCTGACCGAGGGCACGCTCGGCACGGATGCACTGGCGCACAGCTGGCCGCGGGGCCCCCGCAAGTATGCGTTTCCCCCAGTGAGCCTTCTTGCGCAGACCTTGCGCAAGATCAGGGAGGACGAGGAGCAGGTAATTTTGGTTGCCCCGTATTGGCACAACCGCACCTGGTTCTCAGAACTAGTTCTCCTCGCGACAGCACCTCCCTGGCCTATTCCCCTGAGGAAGGACCTGCTTTCTCAGGGACGGGGCACCTTATGGCACCGTCGTCCCGATCTATGGAACCTCCACGTGTGGCTCCTGGACGGGACGAGGTAGGTTTGAGTACCCTACCACCAGCGGTGGTGGCTACCGTCACTTCCGCTAGAGCATCGTCCACGAGACATGCCTATGCGTTGAAGTGGAACCTCTTCGTCAACTGGTGTTCTTCTAAAAATCTAGAACCCACGGAATGCCCCATCAGTGCCGTGCTTTCCTTCCTGCAAGAAGGGTTGGAGCGAAGGCTGTCTCCCTCCACCCTGAAAGTGTATGTTGCCGCCATTGCCGCACATCACGACGCAGTTGATGGTAAGTCCTTGAGAAAGCATGACCTGATCGTCAGGTTCCTGAGGGGAGCCAGGAGATTGAATCCTCCTCGTACCCTCTTGGGACCTCTCAGTGGTTTTAACTGCCCTGCAGAATGCTCCCTTTGAGCCTCTGCAATCAGTGGAGCTTAAGTTCCTGTCAATGAAGACAGCGCTCCTGGTTGCATTGGCCTCCATTAAGAGGGTAGGGGACCTGCAGGCATTTTCGGTTGACGAAGCGTGCCTGGAATTCCGGCCGGCTAACTCTCACGTGATCCTGAGACCCCGGCCTGGATATGTGCCCAAGGTTCCTACCACACCCTTTCGCAGGTAGTGAACCTGCAAGCGCTGCCCTTGGAGGAGGCAGACCCAGCCTTGGCACTGCTCTGTCCAGTACGCGCCCTTCGTGCTTACGTAGACAGAACGCGGTGTTTCAGGACCTCAGACCAGCTCTTTGTCTGTTATGGTGGGAAGCTGAAGGGAAAGGCTCTCTCCAAGCAAAGGTTGTCTCACTGGATAGTGGACGCCATTGCTTTGGCTTACCAGCAGCAAGGTCGACCATGCCCCCTTGGTGTGACGGCCCACTCCACTCGGAGTGTGGCATCCTCTTGGGCTCTAGCGCATGGCGCCTCGCTAACAGACATCTGCAGAGCTGCAGGCTGGGCGACACCTAATACATTCGCGAGATTCTACAATCTCCGAGTAGAGCCAGTTTCTTCTCATGTACTCGCTTCAACTAGCCGGTGCTAGATTCTGCTCAGGTGTCTTCGCTTGCTCGCCATTCCTCTCCACGGACGGGATACGTGCGATATTCCTCAGGTGAGCCTCATAAGCCCTGATTCTCCTCCAGCACTGACGACGTCAACGCCAGAGTTATGCCACGGGCAGCTTTCGCGCTTGGCTAGGTGCCTCCATGTGCATGGTTCCCTTCGGGCGACCCCCACATGTGTATTTCCACTGTAAGCCTCTTTGAGCATGTGTCTTTCCCTTGGCAAGCCATCTTGCCACCCCTGGGGTTGAAATATTCCACCTGCGGCTGGACACCCCAGTGTTACTCCGTATGCAGCCCTTCGGGGTCATATGTGTATTCCAAGTCCCCCCCTTCGGGTTGGGCATGATTGCATATTCCCACTGGATATGCTTCCCAGTGTACCTTGGTATTCCTGTGTTAGGTAGGACTCCTTCGTCCGTGCTAGTCTCACGACAGGGAGCTCAGACTTACGCAGGGCACTGGAAGACAGTCGAGATGTGGCGTGATTATACGGGAACCCCATTCGTCGTCATCCGACGTAACTCGGAGTGACAACGAAAGGGAACGTCTCGGTTACGTATGTAACCCTCGTTCCCTGAGTAGGGAACGGAGACGTTACGTCTCCCTGCCACTTCCGCTGTACCGCTGGAACGCCTGAGTTCAGTCTCGGCTCCTCAGCGAAGACATATCTGCATGTTGCCAGCGACTTCCTTTATACCCCCAGGGCGGGGCGGAGTTACGCTATGCAAATTCCGCAGACCCATGGCATTTCTTTGCCATTGGCTCGTGTTTTAATACTCGAAGATGATAGGATTTCTAAGCGAAACCCCATTCGTCGTCATCCGACGTAACGTCTCCGTTCCCTACTCAGGGAACGAGGGTTACATACGTAACCGAGACGTTTTCTTGACATTAGAAGATTGTATTTTAAAAGGTTTAATATTCTTTCAACTTCGATTGAAAAACTCAACATTCAACTAAACAGTTTTGAAAAATTCAGAATTCAACATTAATTTCATGAAAGTTAATAGAATGATATTTGAAGGTTAGTATGATCAAGAATCAGCATATGAATCTCAACATGCGTCATGCAGCAATGCATCCTGGGAGCCACCATAGTATAAAACCCATGACTCCCAGCATGCATTGCGGCATAAAGTATGTTACCATTGTTGAGATTCATATGTTGATTCTTGATGTCTATGTATTTTAAAAAATAAAAGCCCCAAAAAAATTTAAAATTGAAAATTAAGATGGTCTAATCGGTGCAGACAAAATATTGTTAAAGAAACTACTTTTGATCAGTTCTGAGTTTAGTCAATTTTTCTTTACGATAATTAATGGTTACGATAAATCATGGTTTATTTTGCAACAAATGATGTGCTTTAGCAAACACTGTCAAAAAAAACATTAAAAGCAAAGACTTAAACACCGATCACCAAACATTTTTCATACAATCAACATCTAAACCTCTGTTCATTCTCAAAAATAACTGTAGACGAATGACAGAAATACATTTTGCCTGGTTAGTAATAGTCTCGTTTTAATGTCTCTTCTCAAAGGCTATGTCTGAAGTCAGTCGTAGCTCTTGTGTTTCTCTTTTCTTCAGTGATTCTGCTTGTTATCATCCGGTGTCTTCGATGTTGGCAATAAAATATAAAGAGTTCAAAATTCGACTTTGACGTCTGTCTGTTAATCAGATATTTTTGTTAAAATTTTAATTCAATTAATTTGATTCATTCTTACAATTTCTTATTTTTTAAATTGAATTAATAATATTGCTTGTAATCTGTTGCCACAATTTTATTGAGTACATATAACGTATTCATTTTTACACTTTAGACCTTGTGCTTTCCAATCCTTAAAAATAGGACCCTAAGTGTTATTTTATGTGTTTTTCAGTTGAACCAATGAAATATATATAAATCTAAGTCTATTTGGTCATAGAGATAATTACAAAAAAAAAAAATGTGTTATTATCACAACATAATTTATAAATACCAATTTTAATCAAAAGTCTTTGTCAGTAAAAAAAAATTACATGTGTGTCAACTATTTCTGGAGGCTGGAGAAGAAGATAACCGTAAAAGGCAAAGAAAGAACAGCACAGTGTAAAACTTGATTGATTTTCTTCTATTGTTGCAGAAATAGAGGTGCAGTAACAGCGTGGACTGCGTTCAAAGAAAGAAACCTAATTGTTATTCTTAAACCATGGTAAATCAGACACATGGTAAGTTAAACACATCTTAAGACTGAATACGGCTGAGGACGATGTAAGCATTATCCTCTCCAGAAAGAACGGGATCAAACTAAACTGAATTTTGGCGAGTTCATTTGTGTAACAAAAGGGGAAAGAATTACGATGGTCTTTACTTACAAACACAATTTACACACAAATGTTTAAAATTTGCATCAGTCTCCTGTTGTTAGAGTATTACCCAAAAGATTTTATGTGGTAAAACAAATGAGCATAACTTTATTTTATTTGCCTATATACTCTGAAAGCAACAAATAATCATTTACAGTGAAATGAAAAGAAAAACAAAGGCTTTTTGAAATGACTGTATTTAATGGCTGTATGACTGTACGTGTTGCAATATGAACAAATGTCATAAAAGTAGGTTAGTGACGCATTTTGTCTGATAAAAATGAGGAAATTGCAGCAATGTTGGCACATAAATGTGGAATCATCCTACCTCTGACTGAGAGTGAAGGAGCTGGGCATGACTGTCTAGATAATATTTTATTATTAATAATAATAACAATAATGATAACAACAACAATAATAAAAGTTGAATGGCTCCACAAAGGGTCTGTGTCAAGAGAAAGAATGCAGATATTCATCCTCAGTAGTAGTAATAATAATAGTAATAATTAGGGGGTAAATTCAGGTTGATTGGGACACTTTTTGCCATTGATATGACTTGAAAAAGTGTCCCAATCAACACTTTAGCATTTATTTTTTCATTTTGTAAAAAGAGTGCGTATTACAGAAATAGTATTTTAAAAGAATATGTAAACCAAAAAATGTAATTAGTTAAAAATTTAAATTAATTAAAAAAGTTTAAATGTCTATTAAATGATTTTGAACTTAATATTGACTTAAGTGCATTTTTACATGTAACTTCATAATTATTTCTATAGTATTTGAAATATGGCTAAAGTGTACTGCTGAATTAAAGTAAAATGATTTTCTATTAAATGTGCTAAATAAATTTGCAATTATAAATTTGTAATGATGGCATTGCGATTTAGTACATATAGAACTTTAAATGTATTCAGAATAAAATAACACAACTTATAAAATAATAATCAAGTGCTTCACGTCGACACATTGAAATAAGTGCACTTCTTTAAAGCATGGCAAAGGTTTATTAAAACATAATGATTTAATACTTTTAATTTGACAACAGTCATGAAGTGTATGGCCTTTTATTTCATTAATATTATATGAAAGTACACTGTATGTTGAAGTGCACATTCAATACACTTAAGCACACTTATTTTTCACAAGGACTTGCAAATTAAATGTGTGTAGTAATCTCAGCTTGTTTTAACACATTGTATCTTTTTTACTGATTCCATATAAAACGTAGGTAACACTTTACAGTAAGGTTCATTTGTTAACATCAGTTAATGTATTAACATAAACTAACAATGAGCAATACAGTTATTACTGTATTTGTTAATCTTCGTTAATGTTAGTTAAAAAAACAATCCAGCCGTTTATTGTTTGTTCATGTTAGTTCACAGTGCATTAACTAATGTTAAAAAGATTTTAATAAAGTATTAGTAAATGTTGAAATTAACATTAGCAAAGATTAATAAATGCTGTATACATGCAGTTCATTATTAGTTCATGTAACGAACCTTATTGTAAAGTGTTCCCAAAACTTCCCAAAAGCAGAGCAGAAAATGTCAGTTTGACCCCATTTATGACTTGATCAAATTAAAAAATATTACATAATGTAGTCAGGTTGATTCATACAAATAGCCAAAGATTTCAGTGTCACACATAATCGAGCATCACTGAACAAGCTCCAGTTGAAAAGCACGACACAATAGCATCAGACCGCTGATGTTTCCTCAGCTGTCTCTCTCTTTCCCCACACAACACACCCTCAAATCACAGTCATCGTGACTTTCATCTTTATTCTTCCAGGTCCATCATGAACAGCTCACCGTTTATTAATGAATTATTAACCGAATGCAAACGCACAAGCTCACCTTGAGCCGCAGTAATATCAATTACTTTATGACTTCAAAATAAACTCTTTAATGTTCCTCAATAAAGATATTAAGTGGGGTTGTTGTGCTTCCTTGTTAAGAACAATCAAAATAGCAATAATTATGTAACTACGATTATGTCATTTAGCGCAGAAAAAAAGTCAACAGATGCGTATACAGACCCCATGAAATCAAGGTTTGAAGCCTCTATTTTAAGATTTACAGTCTTTCTCTGTGAACTTGACAAACAAAACTAACTAAAATATTCATCACCATTTTTTCTTCAATAAAATGCCCATTGATAATGAAAATGTCCCTTTCCACTATAGCAATAGCAACAACACCCAGATCCCTCTCATTTAAGAGAATGTCAAGAAGAAAACTCGTCAAGCCATTCTTTGTGTTCTTTTCGAAGAACTTTCTTTTTCAAAACGCATTTTGAAATCGGTATAAATTCAGTGATTCTGCTTGTTAACAGCAGGTGTTCATCACTAATGCTCAATCATCACTTAATTAAACACTTAATTATACAATTTTTATCCAATTATCATGCTGGGATCTAAAAATGTTCTATAACTAATTCAATTTGAGTTCTATTTCAGTCATTGTGTCCAATATTTGAGTGCAGTGAACTCAATTTTATTTAGTACATATAACTGTTAGGTTTTACAGTTTTCTTACCTCCGAGACTGTGTTATGATCTAGATGACCTTATTATTTATCATTATCATTATTGCTGATCACTGTTGATATGCTATATTTTTACGATTAAACTCTTACGACAAACATGTCTTCAGATATCTTCAATTGCTGCGTATACCGAACTTCAGCAGACACGTTTGTGAAGGACTTTACGCGGACTCATTGTGCGAGCTGTCTCTTTAACACCGTGTGGGTTAAATACATGTTGCTGCTGATTGGCTGATATTTTTGACACACCCACCAAACAAGAGAAGGCGTATCTCAAACCCCGTTGCACACCGTTTCCAGGAAACATGTCGTGCAACCCGGAAATCGTAGCAAAACGTTGCGCACCGGTTTGAGCTTGAACGTGGCCCAGGTGTTCATAACTAATGCTCAACATCACTTACATATTCACATAATAATATAATTTCAACACTGCATCAATGTTAATTTTACTCTTTGTAGTGTGGACACTACAGGATTTTCCTGTGGGGTTGAAAAGTTTAACAGTGTGTAAGTCCGCGCTCAATCGGTAGGTCTCTGCGTGTTACTGGCTTTCTGCGTGGCAAAGTAATTTTGATTAAATGCAATACATTTTTTTTTTCATATGTATTCTCTCGTTATTTCATCTGACTCCATAAATGAAAAGGTTTTAATGATATATGTGCATCATTAAATGTGAGCAAATGTTTGTTAACTCTTTAATGAGAATAATGTTAGAGTCCGTTAGAATAAAATCAAATGTTTACAATTTATTATGTCAGGTAAATGTATCATGCCAATTTCATAATCAGTTCAAAGATAATCAATACAATAACATTGAATGCTCTAGAATAAAGTGAAAAGATGCGAACCTACAGTAACATTTGGAAATACATGATGCTGAGAGTCTCGTGACTGAGGTACAGAATCGTGCCGATCTTCTAGTTGCATTTCATTATATAGATAGAAACTTCTTTCACATGGAAACATCTGCTAACAATGGGGATTTACATTCAGAGGTTACACCTTTTGGGAGACCATTTATTTAGAAACCACCGATGGTGCTGAATTGGTTGAAATCGATGGCTCGAGAATCAATTATTATCTCTTGCAGGGGCTGTTTATGTGAGAAAGTGGTGTTCTTTATTTAAAAAAAAAAAAGCACTTTAGTAATAGTTGAAATTGCATTTAATAGCATTGCCTATATTTTAAAATTGTATCATATATTACTGCCATAATAACCATTTATTTTTTTTATGTGCTTTCTTCTCTTTCCCATTTGTGTTCGTTGAGGTGGAGCTGCTATGAAATATTGTTCTTGTAAATACTTTCAAGCATTTGAGTAATAAAAGTGTACGTCACGTACGGTGCTCGGCAGTGATCAAAAAGGGTTTAAACAGTGGATTTTGAATCTCTTCTTGTAAACTCAGAGATGTGGATTCAGACGGCAATTAAATCACCACACGACCTGTTTGTCAAAAAACAGTAGGTACTAATTTGGTCAGGGATTTTTACGCAGGTTGGGTGAGAAAAAACACTGATATTATGGATTCGGACGGCACTAAAATAACCATCTTACCCCTGTAAATGTTTAAAATACCGTACGAGCCCATGAGAAACAATATTAGCGTCCGAATATGACTTAACTGACAGTAGCCTATGCTTTCACTGGCCTTTAAAAGCACTCTTTAATTAAAATAAATGTATACAATTTTATTATATATAATAATATAATACAAATTCTAACAACAATCACACTGATGTAATGACAATTTTATTCTTTGCATGAAAACACTTGAATTAGCCTAATCGAACACTGTGTGGGTGTATTAAAACTTCTGAATTATATTCGTATAGACCTGCAACAGTATGCAGACCAACCTTACGAAAGTATGACTTACAGAAAGTATACTTAACTAAGAACGTTTCGGGAAACACGTATTAATGATAAGGTACAGCTTAAGGTGTAACTTTAGAACGACGTAGCGTTAAGAAGGTTTCGGGAAACCCAGCCCTGTACTTTACTTGTGTATATTTTTTTTCTGGAAACTTTTTACTTTAACTTCACTACATTTGAAGGACAAATATCATACTTTTTACTCAAGTCCTTGAGTAGAAAGTAACATCAGTCAGTGGATGATTTTGGTCGCAGGGATTGCATTTTGGTTGGAAATGAAAGTCGGGTTGACATCAGAACCCTGCATCTGATTTGACATCAGAACCCGACGTCAGATTGACGTTGGATATTGATTGAAAATAAAAGTCGGGTTGATGTCAGAACCCGACTGATGTTGGTTTCTGACGTCAACCCGATTTTCATTTTCAACCACAATACAACGTCTGTCCAACGTTAGTGATCAACGTCAGTCTGACATTGGATTCTGACATAAACCTGATTTTCATTTTCAACGTTGGGTTTGGTCTTCTAAATGCGAATTTTGTCACTTTTTTGGAGCACACTAGCTTATAGATAACAGTAAGGCTAACGTATTCATACTAAAAGCCAAAAAACTTTAAATAGGGCACTATTTAAGGGAACAGCCATTTGGGTGTCCGAAACCATTGTGGAGGTTATTGAGTGCACTTATTCAATCTCACATTCAATCCCACTACTGGAACTGTGTTCTGGAAATAAATGTGATATTGATATGAGGGTAGGCAGGCGTAGATTCAGAGGCATACGGTACTTTAAGTATTACACACAACAATGCAACAATAATAAAACAATGCATTGACATTTACTTTTTACTTTTGATACTCAAGAATTTTTAAAAACGAGTACTTCTGTACTTTTACTTAAGTAAAAATAGGTCTTTGCAACTTTTACTTGTAACGGAGTACTATTTGACCAGTAGTATCTATACTTTCACTCAAGTAAGGAAGTTGTGTACTTCGTCCACCTCTGTTAGTTTAGAAACTTAAACGGCAGCTGGTCAGTTTAAGGCAGATGAGTTTTGCAAATGAAATTAGTGCAATGGCCGCGTGGCTATGCACAGGAAAATATCAATCAATGATGCAAATACGAGAAATTCTAATTCAAAACAATAGTAAGGAATACAATAATAGAAGACAGTAGTGTCATTGTTTAGCCCAAGTCAGATCATTGCTGAATCAGTTCAGTTCAATTGTGTAAAGCATTATTGTAATAAGTTTTAATAGAATATATACACCAACAATACTTTTTTGCCACACACTCCACCACTGCACTCCACCAAAAAAAAAAAAAAAATTAAAAATAAGAGGAGAGGAGCGCGCAAACACGCTCACCCATTGCCAAACATTATGTAATCAAGATTCCCGCATTTGGAAATATATATCGGAATTGCCCTAACTGGAATGACATATAGATATAGATATAAAGGAAAATGACTGTTGTGTAATTTTGCCGATAAAAATTGTTTGCACAATTAATATTATTAAAAAAAAAAAAATCATAGTAAATGCACCTGCAAATGTGTGCAAACAGTTTTACTGTTCATTAAGTGTGTTATGTCACCGCGTTTACACTGTGTACACACAGCTTAACAGAGCACACACAGCGAATGAATAGCATAATAACAAGTCCCAGACTTCTAACGTTTCAAAAAGTCAAGGTTGTTTCATATCTAATTTCATTTCAATAAATTCATTTCAGCTCCCCTCACACCATCTTACCATGTGACCTCTGCGACGTCTCTGTGCAGCCCATCACAACAATAATGAACCCAAAGGTCCTAAAAAGGCTCAGCTCAAAGATAAGGATGCACTGCAGATAAGCACATTTTTCCAAATTGGATACACCCATGGAATTCAGAGAAGATTGTCTAGAGATAATCCATATCATATCATCTCTGATCTGTAAACGGGATAAGATATCAAAATCATCACACATAAATATCTAACAGACCAGAAGATTGGGTTGAAATTCCAGAACATTTATGCATTTGCCAGACGCTTTTATCGACATTGAATTTCAAGGAACACATTTGCATTCTTATCAGTTCTTGCTTTCCTTGGGAATCAAACCCATGCCCTTGACAATCAAACCCATGCCCTTGACAATCAAACCCATGACCTTGACATTTCAAGTGCCAAAGCTCTACTGTTTGAGCCACAGGGAGGATACACAAAACAACATAAACCTAGCCCGCGATCTCTTATGTAACAATATACTCCAAAATATAATATATATTACATAATACATTTCCATATATGGGAAACTAGTCCTTATATTTTTCAATATACTGCAATGTATGCATTGGCCATGCATGGCTATATACTAATACATATAGAATATGTATAGATGAAGACATAAATAGCATTACATGTAATATTCACAAATTGTATCCCTTTTTTGTAGGATGTACATGTTCCCATATAAATGTGAATGTATGTTCACACACACACACACACACACACACACACACACACACACACACACACACACACACACACACACACACACACACACACACACACACACACACACACACACACACACACACACACACACACACACATTCACGGAATGAGTTACAACAGATTTCTAGTTCCCAGCATGCTTTGCTTCAGACTGTTAAAGTTAAAATTAAGAGTTATTTGATGTGTTTTGCTCAATATTAATATAGGGGGAGATCTGTTAGTGTTTAATGTTCTATTATTTTGGAATTGAAAAGTTTTTCTGGTGTGTGTGAGTTCTTGGGGTTATAATTCGGCTGACGACTGGCCATAAACCACTAAGATAGTATAATTAGTATATTTTAAAAGTAATGGTTGGGCACTCTTCAACACAGTGAAAGTCTCCTGGCTAAATATTTGAGTACATGCAGGTATACTTGTGCTTTTGTTAGCAAGCTTGCAAATATGAAACATTTATAATGTAAATAATAATAAAAAAAAAGATATAAGAGATGTGTCACATTATATATTTCTCTATGTGTGTGTTTATAATGCATTTATGTGCAGTATGCAGTGCCATATCTGATCACATATGCATCTATATATTACTGCATATACAATTACATACATTGTGATGCATTAGTAATATATTAACACAATTACATGGCTTGGTTGAATGCTAATGTAGAATGCGGTGTGTTATTTCTTGATAACAGACCGCTGCGAAGTCTAACGCACCGTTGCCATGAAAAACAGAGCGTTTTTAAATCAATAAACTCCTTTTTAAATCAATATTTTGTGTAAAACTATTGATTTATTTGGTAGGTAGCCATGTAATAAGCGGGATCATGTAGAGCGAGGCGGTTGTTATTGCGAATACAACCCCTTCAGGCTGATTCAAGACCCCTCCGCTTCGCGTCGCGCCTCGATCTCGATCAGAGGTAAAGATCATGATGCAACAATTGTACAATTGCAAAAAATGTAAAGTCATTAAACCAGTTCAGATCTGTGGTCGTTGATGAAAGAAAGCATGCATGACTCATTTTAAGGGTTATTGCCTTTATGACGCAAGTTAGTAATTCTTTTGCAAAAAATGAGAGTCTATTATAGAGTGAAGAAAAATGGCCTAGTGTATTGAAGGTCATATAAACAACCTGTGTTGTAAAAGAGTAAAGGCAGCTACCCAATGAGGTCACTTCTGGGAATGTCTGTGTTTGCCGAAGAGAAGTTCAGAGATTGCAGAGAGGATTTAATGCTGGTTTTCTAAGAACTTGACTGACCTGAGGGTCAAAGGTGGCTTAGGAAGTCTGAGACTCACCTATAAGAAGGCCTTTACTCTGTCTGGGCGAGGATTTTGACACTTGTCGGCACACGGAAGAGTTAAGTTAAGTAAGTACGTTTTAATTTATTTGATTCCGGTCTCTGATAACTTGAGCCTGCTTAGAGCTAAGATGACAAATGAGTGTTTCAATGTTTGTAGAAATTAAGACGCGTTACTATTATTCCTATTACATCATTGGATGAGAGAATGCTCACAAAGATTAATATTAATGACCCAATCAGTACTTTTCAATGCTTTCGAAGAAAATCTGTTGGTTGGTTTGTCAGCGAAGTTAAGAATGAATTTGATTGAAAACTTATTGATATGGATATTGATCCATTTTATTGGTTCATTGTTTAAATTTTTTTATTATTGTGCTTTTTGTGTGTTTTTGTTATTTTATTGTAAAAAGCACATTGGTCAACCTGGGTTGTATTTAATGGTGCTATTTGATCAAAATTGCCATTGCCAATTGTGAAGAGTACACACACACACACACACACACACACACACACACACACACACACACACACACACACACACACACCAGTTATGGAGTAAAGCCTGTGATTTAGGGTACGTTTTACAAGACAACAATGCACTAAAAATGAGTTTTTCGCATACAGCTTTGCGACTGTTGTCAAAATGATCGTGATTTTAACGGTAAAAGACTGTAAAAATGCTACAGTGAAAAATTGTTAATTGGTTGACAGAAAGTTTCTGTACTATATATGGTGAATAACTGCGATAGAGCTAAACGTACATTTAAACAGTAAAACATTAAACATAAAGTAAAATAAAGTAAAATACCGTTAAATTTATAGTTTTTGGAAGTGAAAAAGAACAATTGTACAAAAATACAGTCATTGTATATTTTACAGTGAAAACAACGTAAATTGACATTCCTACAATTCCCTACACGACACTTCTCACTTGTTGTATTTTTGTTAAAATAACTGTTTCCTCATAGTTTTTTCTAATCAGTTAGGGTTTTATATTACATTACATTAATCTTGTTAAATTAATGTTTATTGCATTTTAAAAATGTCACGTGTGATCACATGACACTGTGAAGCTTCATTGATTGTTTACGATGAGCTTTGATTCATCATGTGATTGTGATTGTCCATGTATTACATTGGTACAAAAGAGTTATCAGTACTTCAACAGGTGGGTAAACCTTTTTTTTTTTTTTTTTTTTTTTTACTGTAAATTGAAATTAAGTCTGAAAAACCTAAAATGTTGCTGTTTTTTACAAGAAATGTATTTTTACATAACATTTTTACATAAAAAAAAACATTTTCAAGGTCAGTCTAAACAGAAACACTCTGAAAAACAGACTCTGAAAATGTTTTTTTTTTAAATATAAAAAAATAAAAAAAATTTACATTTACATAAAATAAAATACAATTTCTTTTGTAAAAAAAAAAAACATCTTTCAAAGTCAGACACTAAACAGACTCTGAAAAACAACTCTGAAAAACACTCAGAAAATGTTTTTTAAAAAATATATATTTTTTACATTTTTTTTTTTTTTTACATTTACACAAAATAAAATACAATTTATTTTTACATAATTTTTTTACAGTAAAAAAGCGTTTTTTTTTTACCGTAAATTCAATGGAATTTTTTTTAAATTCGTTCACGCGAATCTGTGAAAACGACGAAACACGCTGTTTTATTCATGTCAGGCCAGTAGATGGAGATTTATTTAACTTATGTAATGTGATTATGTAATGTGTGTGATGTAAAGCAGGGATCTCCATCCCAGCTCCTGGAGAGTTAGGCCGAATCCGAAAAGTAACCCTGAACAGCTCGATTAGCTGGTCCAGACCTGGTCCAGACTAGTGGGTGCGTAGTGTTTCTTTACAACAGGGAGCTGCAACTGAACACGTAATTGAATTAAATTGATGACGCTGACCTTGACTCTACTGTTTGAACTACAGGAAAGATTACCTTTATTGTCCACATGGGGAAATTCTTTTCCACAGCACCGCACTTGACCAACATAACCAATTTAATACAAAAGACAGATAAAAATAATAATAATAATAATGATTACATTCATGTAATTACACTCTGTGACGATAACGGTATAATTTCCAAGAATCTCGTTCTCAAAAGTTTGTGTTTTCAGGCTTCCCGAAATGGCATCGTCGTGTAAATGCACGGCTAAAACGCGTAACAAGTTTTCTGTTTTTAGTTGAAAATGGTGTCTTGTAAACGTTCCCCATGGTGTAAAACTGATCGGTGCAGATTGTTATGTCTTTGCGTTTGCAGGTTGCTTTTATTGAGCTAGTTACTTTGTGCACATATATAAAATGGACTCTTTCACACGACTGGATCATATGGAAACTCAAAAGGGTCTGAGGTTAAACACCTGATGATGCTGTTTCAAGATAACAGTCCAATAATCATCACTGATGAATTATCAACTTGTTGAGTCTGTGAAAAACCAGTTCAAGGTCTAGATTTTCCACATTTTGGTAGGAGGGTCCCAAAAATTGGTGCTTAATTGGTGTTTGTCCCGTAACTATATTATCAGTGTTTCATTGAATTATCTCACTATAACAGATACTGTCTTAATCAAACAGATATGACAGATAGACATCAGCTGTAATAGATAAAAGGTAATCGTAGTCGTTGTATGCAGTGGAGCGCAAGGTGACTTAAGTGCTGCTGTAATGGGATTAGACAGCAGTGTTGATACCATGATAGCGGACACTGTTGATACCAACAAACACTTGATTATCTAGTGTCGAGTGTGGTGATGATGATGATGATGATGGAGGAAGATGGCTTTACGTGTGAGCCAATCAGAACTCAAGTGAGAATATGTCTCTCACTTTATACATCTAAACTGAGATTTGAGGAAATTAATAGGAATGCACAATACATCGGTCGCCATTTCAGTATCGAAATGTTCATTTTTAATGTTATCGTTATCGGCCCCGATAAGATAAGATAATTTGGCCGATATATTAAAGCCGATAAATAATGTATTATTTCCTTCAGCTGAGACACTTTTAACATTGAGTTGCTTGAAATATGATTGAAATCACTTTGAAAATATGGTTCAGTGCAACACAAGTCTGTAATATCGGCTACATAAAATTATAATGAGAACATTATAATTGTGTGTTTGGGACATGGATTTTAATGGTGAGACTTTTGTTTTTTGTAATCAGGCTCTTAAAACTTATTTATGAATTTGGATTTAGATTTATCGGCCGATATATCGGTTATCGGCTTTCAAATGTAAAGAATTATCAGTTATCGGTATCGGCCAAAATCGGTGCATCCCTAGAAATTAAGGAAAGAAATTGATATAAGTATAGTTGATATTCATGTTTGCTCATTTTCATCTAACTTGAATTCATTGGCTATGGAAATGTGGACATGTTTAATATATGTATATATAAATGGACTCAAATTTAGAGAAATACATTTAATCAGTTGAGAGACAATGTATATAGTATCAGGGAATAAATATATAATTATTGAAGTAATGTTGAGAATCATCGTGTTGCCCAATTTAATTTGCAATTAATGAATTAAAAGAGAGCCAATCCTTCAGTTCTGAGTGTTTTTGTATGTAACAGCTGTTCATGCTTAAGTCAAATGTGTTACAGAAATTCTTAAAACATAGACCTCCTGAAGTCCAAACTAAAGATTTACTTCATGTTTGTCAGCTTTGAAGTCTTCTATTATGCCTAAAAGATTAAAAATCTAGTTTAGAAGACATATAAGCTTTTAAAATGTACAGTGGGAAAATGAGTATTGAGATCTTGCTCTTGGACATACACACATTTTTGTCCAAAATACACGGCAAGGGAGACTCAAAACTTGTAGGTTCTTTAAGATATTTTTGCTTAATATTGTTTTAGTCATGTAAAGTCATTGTAAAACATGTTTTAGTCATCTAAAATAGCAAACACATTGTTACAATTTATGTATTTACTTTTGGTCTCAGTTGTGATACTGTCAATACTGGTTTATGTCTAGAAAACCTCATTGTGTACGTGTTTGGTGTGCTCACATGAGACAAACAATACACGGGGACAATAAAGGTTCTGGTTCACTGGAATAGAGATTACGAGAAATCCGAAATGCTTCGGGCAGAGAACCAGCATGTCAACACTTGGCCTATAGCCTATACTTCATGACTTAAACCTTTAAAGTCCCCCTGTAGTCAATCATTGTATCCCTTAAAACTCATCTTTGATCACCAAAATGAAAAAAATCCTTGGAAAAAAAACCCTCTTCATGCCTTAAAATATCTTGAATGTAACTCGACACCCTTGCCTCATTACGTATGCGCGATTCTATGAATATGCAAATGAGCCCCGCCCCCACTCACTCGCTCATCTCAGAGATCCACTCATTGACGATCACACGTTGATCTGATTGGTTACAAGGTAGTTTGTGACGTCAGAAACACCAGCGATTTCAAAGCGTTTTTTTGAGACTGTCTTTGGTTCACTGCAGTTTTAAGGAGAAAACACTCAGCAATGCTGTCGACTTATGAATTTACACATGAGTTTGTCTTAAAGCATATTAAAAACACCGCATAGACACATAAGCAACATTAAAGGCTTGATTTTCACCACAGAAGCTCTGGATGTTTTCGCTTTGGTAAAAATAGTGAGGATCAGCAAAGACGTTCAAAATTAATGTCTTTTTAACAAAAAAGACTTGGTTAGAAAGTGTAATATCTACCAAATGCTTTAAAATAAAGCAACGGCTTCATACACAATTCATTCTGCTTATGTTTCAGGCTTATGAATACATATTGGCTGAGCTAGACTGAGTGTCTGAATTACCATGGTTCATTAGCTTGCGTTGATGTGTATTAGCATTGCATAATTCATTATATTCATAGATGTGACAGAATAGGTCAGTTTGATTAGTAGAAATCACTTGGTTTAGGTTTCACTAGGTTCACAAGATCAGGACAGTGGACTGATTTCTAAGCCTTAGACTTTTGATTGATCTGTCCTATTAGTTACTATAGTAAATAAAACCTCTTTTAAGTGGCTGCACATAATGGCTGTTTGTTCATATATTCTCCGAATTCATAAAACCACGTGTACAATCTGACCCACTTCTGATTGTTATATTGCAGCTATCAAACAAAATTTGTCATTCCAGGAGTCATATTTTACTGTGCACAGATGTCATAACTGAGTTTATGGACACAATTACATCAGGCGAACTACTGTGAGGCTTATAACAACTCAAAAAACAGTCACATGACCTAAAAGCTTATCACAAAATTGATCAGTCACAACCTTATAAGAGCAAAATTCAGCAGGAACAAACAATTTAGACTTCTATCCTAGCAGTGACTAATCATCCAAAGTTATTAAAACGATTTGCAATGTAAATAAACATTTATGATGATTCATAATGAAAATGATTGTGAATGTTAAGGTGCTAATCTCCCTATTCTGAGGACAGTATCATTTTAAACACAGTTTTATTCTCACTTTTAGTGCTTGAGATCTTAATATATATTTCCTCAAATATTGATTATAAAAAAATACAGCTTTTTTCTTTTTTGATACAAGAGAGACACCTGGAGACCAACTGAAGAAACACCACAAACTAAAGAAGACTTCATGATGCTTTTAGATTAGAATTATTCTCCAGTTTTATCTGAAATTATATATTTAATTTTAATATATACAATTATCATCCAACAAACAGTCACATACTATTAGGCTAACACAACCCAGTTTGACCATTTAAGCAAAAAAGAAAATATTTTCAGTGGAAATGTGAAGAAATAATAATTTACCATAAGAAATGACAATGATTAGAGAAACAACCAGACAGAATTCTCGCTAGTCAATAACATTGGGTCAGCCACATCACGTCAGGGTCCCTCCGGCTGGTTTAAGACCTGTAAGAGAATAAAGCACAGTTAAGAAGTATTTATGAATGCCTTATATATGGATGGGATAGTGTTTCTCTTTACCTTTTTGAAGAGCTTAAAGCCGAAGTAGTTCGTTGCCATGTTCCTCAGTTTAGTTCCACCGCCGACTTTACATCGAACATATCCGTAAAGGTTCGCCCACTGCAACACGACTCCCATTATCACAACCGCCTGCTCACACACACACACACACACACACACACACACACACACACACACACACGTCAGGAAGGTTACAGCTCACTGAGGTTTTTCACAGTTAAAAAAAAAAAGTATTTATTAAAAAAAAACAATAAAAAAAAAACTCACCAACCACTTTATGTTGAAGGACAAAAGCGAGGTGAACACAAAGAATCCCCAAAACACCGGACACACGATCAGACCGAACCAGAAAATGCGGGAATCAGAGTTTGAGACCACCTTTTTACTGGTTTCCTGTGAGAAAATACATCAAACTGTATGTATTTCTCCATAAAACGATGGTTCACAATGACAAGCTCCCCCCCAAAAAAAGGACAAAATAACTCCATAAATGTATGCATGATCAGAAATGTGCAGATTGGAGAATAATGTTTTATTGTTCACAGTAAATATGTATTTAAACTGTTCTTCACACAAAGCTCTCATGTGACTTCAGAACACTATAATGGTGTTGTTTTTCTCTGTCTGGTGCTTGACAGTCCTGAACGCCATTAACAAGTTTTCATTTAGTGTTTCATAGAAACAAACAATGAGGATGAATTGACTGTTCTTTTAATATTTGAACACCGTGACATAAAATGGGAAATTCCTCTCTTTAAAATAATTACACAATTGAAGGTGTTGTGCATTCACTAACAGTGACAAAACATGACCATTAAACTTTGATCGCGCGGCGATAGCTATATATTAAAGTTGTACATTACCTCAGAATTGTTAGTGACGATCATAAACTTGATTTTTATTATATGGTTGCCTTCCAGAGTTGCAAAAACGCTTAATTTCCCTGCAGTACTGTAAAGTTGTGGGTGGCGAGACTCACTGATCTGGATTCAAACATCCACTGACTGCGACCGTCTTCATCAACCTGATTCCACCATCTCAAGCCCACCAACAGCCGTCCCGTCACGTTCTCGAATAACAACAACACACACACACACACACACACACACACACACACACACACACACACACACACACACATAGAGAAGAACAGGTTTATTATACATTCTTGAAGTTTCATCACAACCCTTTTTTCTTCTATAAACTGGTGCATTTAAACTTTTTAACTTGGGACTTTTATTTTGACAGCCTAATTGTCTCCGCCCATTCCGACATGATGATGTCAGCAAAAATGGAAAATTGATTCAAAGACAGAGCAATTCATTTTTAATGAAAGATTAACTAAGACTAGCACTTTTTACATTTGGAACAACATGCATAATAAGACCAGGAACATGGTGCGCTTTCGGATATTTTTGACTGAAAAATTTAACATTTGTTTTTCTTCTTCATCGGAATGGTACGAAACTTGGTAAAGGTTTTGGCACTTGCTATGTGAACACACACACACACACACACACACACACACACACACACACACACACACACACACACACACATGATTCGAACAGGTTAAATGGGCCTGAAAAAAATAGTGACATTGTGCTCCTCGCAGTCAAAAACGAGCGCATTGGAAATTAATTTCATCTAGTGGAAACTTTTGGTACTGCAGCCAAACAAAATCTGACGAAAGCAAATTTTTTTCACTTTTATATCAAAAATATATCAAGCTAAAATATATCAGATATCAAGCTAAAATTTTAAACAACTTGTTTAGATTTATGGCTTTGATTTTCTCACAGTTTTTGAAAATATATATTTCATATAAAAATTTCCACATTTTTTCATAACAACAAACGTAAAATTCTGTAACTTTTTTTAAGTTCACTTTTTAAACTTTCCCTTATCTGCCACGTGTCGTCTTCGAAAAGAGATCAAACTTAAGTCTGTTGCTCTAAAGATATTCAAGATTTACCACAGTTTAATTTGGAAATTTAATTTTCAGGTTAATGCTCAATAAGTGAATAAATGGATTATAAATACAGCGTAAATATAATTTAGTACCATAAAAATCACCTAAAAATACAAAATATTAAATAAAAAACATTATCGAACTAAAATATAGTACTTTAATTTCATAGAAATAAAAAATAAATGTCGGAAGAGCACCAGAGGGTCAAGAAAGTAAACGTAAGGTTTCGTGTTGATTCCATATGCTCACCTTTACTGTCCAGAAGTCACATGACAGAAGTAAAATGATGGTGACCATGTTGGCAATAAAACTTCGGCTGAGAAGCTCACAAAAGAGGTAGACCAGGACTGCACTCGTGCGGAAGAAGAGATGAAAGAAACAGGCCAGAGGATGTCTGACAACAACAACATCATATTCTTCTTTATCATTCATTCTTTGTGGGAAAACTAGATAATCACAGTTTTAAATGTCACTTAATGTCAGTTTCTCAAGTCCATTTGTTTCCCAAAACCTAAAAACTCACTTGATATTTGATTTCTTCTCCCTAAATGCAGTTTCATCCTCATGAAATAATGGCACTTCACCCAGAGAGCCCTTCAAAACAAACGATCCCAGTTCAGTTTTTAGCACTTTAAAGTGTCTCCGAATAAAATATATAGTGCTAAAAGATATATATATTTTAAAGTGTCTCTGAATAAAGTCATTTTAGTGCAACGGTTATTTAGTTATCCTTAATGCAAAAGTCATGCAGAAATCTGCACTTAAACTTGACAGCACATCCAAAAGTATGCATACGATAATATTTAAGCATTGAGGGCTCTTTAATAAAATATTTCTTTAAAGGTAATATAAGTGACAACTCACCTGTCTGATCATGTTGGCGAAGGAAGTCTTTATTTCCTGCTTACGTGTATGTAAACACACGCGTCCACACACACACACACACACACACACACACACACACACTCTATGAGAAGCAAAAGGTACTTATATTTCATTTGAGCCCTACTTCCTTTAGGGGGCGCTTGATGGCTCAGATAAGTCCTCAAATTGAGTCAAAGGACAAATCTCACGACGTTTTAAACTTTTAAAACATAATTACTTCTAATTTAATCACTTGATCTAATTTAAAAAATGAATTTTAAGGAAATATATACAAATAATTTTTAAACATTATTCTCCAGCATTCAGAAACCATTGTGATTGGCCGATTATCTGACTAGCGGCGGTTAGAAAAACACCATACATCACGTGACAACGCCGTCTTCATTCATGCAGTTTCAGCACCGGTCCTGCCCAAACATAAGGTTTTGTATTTTAACTAATACATATACAATAAAGCTGATAAGATGTTCTGAAACTAAAGTAAAAGGTC
This sequence comes from Scardinius erythrophthalmus, assembly GCF_964197995.2. Classification (NCBI taxonomy): domain Eukaryota; kingdom Metazoa; phylum Chordata; class Actinopteri; order Cypriniformes; family Leuciscidae; genus Scardinius; species Scardinius erythrophthalmus. Next base: position 67,571,247 of record NC_138221.1, on the reverse strand, counting down.
AACAAAGTCCAAGATGAAAAGAGTTTTGCTTAAATCTTAGTACGTTGTTTAAAGTCAACATTCCCTTATTTTAGTCAAGTCCACTTCATTTGTATTGTGCTTTTCACATTGTTTCAAAGCAGCTTTACAGAAAATCATGATGTTAAAGTCCATAATATTTTAATATTTTCATGTTTTATACATTTCTCTAGAGCTGGGTGATAACATAGTTTACATTTTGCTAAGATGCAAGCAATCAAGCAGTTGAGATTTTTCGCCCTTAAGCAAGTACTGTATGCCGATAAAGTTGGACATACTTATATAATATAATATAATATTGTTACATTTTGCTACAAAAAATCAAGAAGTTGAGATTTGCTAAATTAGGCCTATTGTTTTTCATGAGTATACTGTATGTATTCATATGAGTGTACTGTAAGTTGGATATAAATTATGTACAACTTTACATAGAGTAGGACATATACACTTTATATAGATAATATAGTTTACATTTTGCAACGATAAACAATCACGCAGCCAAGATTTTCAGCCTATAGATATTTAGCTAAAAGTGAGTGTAGCCTACTGTATGTATCCAGGCAAGGTTGAATATACTTAGTTTTATAATTCATTATTAATAGTCGGTAAATTAATAAATTAAGGTAGCTATTAATTGATTATGTTGTGATAATGAGATCTGTAACCTGAGGTTAAATTTTATAACAATTTGGTGTAGTGACACGGTTAAGTGATGCATGACAGGGTTAAAACATTTTGATCGTATCACCCATCCCTCAATTTCTGATTATACCGCCTACATCTGTGTAAGCTATTTAGTGCTGAGCAATATAGGGAGAGAATTTTTATTTTATTTACATGTCCCAGGTAGAACTAGGGTAACTTGGAGAACTAAGCATAGTAAATGCTTATCCTGAAAGGTGCTGTGTGTTTTTGTTTTATTAAATGGCTTGAAGAAACACTTCATCTCTGAGGTATCCTGCCCTTTTTAGCCAATTTGAAACACAATTTGCCTGTCAATCATTTTGTAATTTGGAAATGGCTCTTTTAGTACTGAAGTAGCATGGCATTGCAGTCTGGCAACATGGCATCATTTAAGAAGAAATGAGAGAGAGAGAGAGAGAGAGAGAGAGAGAGAGAGAGAGAGAGAGAGAGAGAGAGAGAGAGAGGTAAGGTAACAAAGCATTTTCTCTCCTTCCCTACGTCATGTTTTTCTGCTAGAAGTAGGCAATAGAGGTCCAACAGTTGGCCTATTAAATATCCCACAGTCATCCCAATGTGTGCCTTTGTCGTCATCGTAGTAGATGTTTTACTGACAAAACAGCTCTTGTGAATTTTTCACCAAGTTATAGCTTGGACTCTCATGTGACGGTCGCACCGTTAGCGTCAGACCAAAGGTCGTTCTGTGTGTTTCTCATTCCTCTCACGATGGCTCTTGGACACAACGTCCTGCTTTTCCTTTGCATTTTAAATCCATTTGCCAATGCTCTCTACAAGCAATGGATCCCAGACACCAATTTTGAGAACGCAACCAACTGGGATAAAGGCTCTGTTCCCTGCGGGAATGACCAAGTGGTGTTTCTAGCTCAGAGGAAAGTGTCGGTGTACGTGGAAACGTCTCACACTCTCACTGGGATGAGTTTGCCGGTGGATGGACAGCTGATCCTGGCGTCTGGTTCTGGGTTTTCCGTGAGAGAAGGAGGAGATCCCGGATGTGGATCTGGAGTCACGGCACAGTTTAAAGACCCTGAGTCTCTGAAATGGTTTGACCCGTCTCTGTGGCTAGCCGCAACTTCTATCGACGACCTGCACGGAGGAATCCATCAGTTTTCCGTCCACGAGGAGAGCGTCCCGTGCCAGTTTGACGACGTGGTGTTTCGAGAGGCCTCCTCTTTCCGTGTGGACGTCTCATGCGATCATGATGTGCCGGTGAAAAGCGTGTCTGTTCTTGGGAAGAAGTTCACCAGCAGCTCTGAGTTTTCCCAGTACTTATCATCAGATTTCGGCCGGCTCCAGTTCCACGGATCCTCACTTGTTAGCGTTAGCGGATCAAGTTGCGGTGATATAACGGGATGCATCTGCGACAACTCTAAGAATCGCAACGAGATCTGCGCAAACGTGAAATGCGATCCATTGGAGTGCAAGAAACCCCTGCATCCAGTCGGACATTGTTGCGACGTTTGCGGCGCCGTCGTGGACATTCACTTCTCTTCGAACTTCAACTTTGAGTCATATCGTAATCGGCTCCTGCATCTCTTTCTCAGCCTGCCTAAATACAAAACTGTAAAGATGGCCATGTCGAAAGTCTCAAAGGAGCAAAGGCTGCTATCGTTGATTCCTTTCAGATCCAGCCAGGAGATACAGGTGCTGCTCCTTGATCGGGAAACGGGTCAAGATGCCGGGAATCTGGCTGAGAGTCTCGCTCGTGAGATAGTGAAGGACGTGCACGACCACGGATCGAACATCGGCATCACCAGTGCAGATTTCCAGGCGTCATCGGGAGCGGGTAGCAGTGAAATGGCGGGAAACAGTGCGGGAGTGGTGGTCGGAGCCGTTCTGGGATCCCTGATCGCACTGGGTTTACTCGCAGGCGTTGCTCTCCTCTATCGCCGAGGCTTTGTTACGATGCCCAAAATGCCTAGCATCCCCTCTTTCAGTAAATGGAGGAGCAATGGCGACGTCGGGGAGCTTGGTGGCCCGTTGGACCGGGGCTACGACAACCCAATGTTCGACAAGCCGACGATGATGCCGGAAGTACCAGGGCTGTACGGGACAGAGATGGTGAACTCAGTGACCCTAACCCACTCGGGAGTGCATTTCGTCAATCCTGTGTATGATGAAACTGATTTTAATGCATGAATGGTGTGGTTTCAGCTTATCTGATCGTGGATGTGTTGACAAATTAACCTGAATGTGACGATTTCTTAAAGATTTTAACAATCACTGATGTTTAAATCTGCAGAATTGAATCAATAACTAAATGAAAATGTACCCTAGTATAAAAAAAAAAACTATACCAAAAATGATTTAAAATACATTTATTTCACACTAAATATACTACAAATCCATTAATATTGCTTGAGACTTACTGATATAAATATTATAGTTTAAACTTTATTTGGAGTACTCATTTATTGCACAATGCTCATTTCTTAATATCAACCCTTAAAATGTTTAACATCACTATTAGAAAGGATAGTATGATCCCAGTCTATATTTAAAGTGTACCTAAACACACTTTAGCACAGTCAAATAAACAAAAATAACCTGAATGTGACTATTTCTTAAAGATAAATAAATAAGGCTTTTTAACAATCACTGATGTTTAAATCTGCAGAATTGAATCAATAAGTAAAGGAAAATGTACCCTAGTGAAAAAAAAAACTTTATCAAAATGTACTTAATATACATTTATTTCATACTAAGTATATCCATTAACATATTTACTGACATGTCGCTTGAGACATAAATATAAATATAAATATAATTAAACTTTATTTAGAGTACTTCTTTATTGCACAACGCACCTTTATTAATATTATGTGTACCTAATGTAACTTTCATTAGTTCCACTTTAGCACAATCAAATACACTTAAGTGAATCTTTAGTTGAACTTCAGCACTATTTCTGAATAACTAAAGTGCATTAAGCACAAAATTAGTTGTTCCAATATAGCAGACTTTAAGTATAACCATTTAGTATACCAACAGTACAATTGCAGCAGGGTATTTATATTAAGTACATGAACATATAAATGTATTTGTAGTGCACTTAGCATAACATAAATGTATTTCAAATTAAATTTTGTATTTTAAATGTAATAAATGCAATATTATTTTCATTTTAGAATATTTATGTTTCACTTAGTGCATGTGGTAAATGGAAAATTCACACGTGCTAAATTGTCTGTACTTTCATCCCACACAATGGTATTTCTCGTGATATAAAAAATAAATAAAACCATGCTTATCTGATATTTTGCCTATAATATTGTGTTATATTACTCTTTTAAATCCGGGTTAAATTCTGGGAGTTTAACTCGAACCTGCATTTGAATGAATGAATGAATAAATAAATAAATAAATAAATAAATAATGCTATGTGCAATTGCCAGTGTTTATATTCAATAATCCCATGTGAAGTTTGTTGCCACAACATTTACCTTTCAAATATCAAAGAAAACTCTTCACACCAGAAGCCAGTCTCTGCAAACAAGTCATTAATATCAGGTTAAACCTCCGATTCTGGGGTGACAACTTTTAATTTTTGATAGATAGCAATAGAATCTGCTTATATCTGCTCATATCTAGTCTATATAGCAATAACTAGATAGACTCTGCTTATGACAAATACTATTATTCACTCTTAAAAATAAAGATACCTAGACAGAAACGTAGTGTTGGCCCAGATCCGGCCCACATCCGGAGAACCACAGCTACACATTTTTATGTCTTTTTTTATCTGACATGACTTGTTTAGGGGGGATGGGGGGGGGGGATGTAAAAAAAATTGCATCACAATAAGTGTATTGTGATTGTCACTAACATTTTAGTAACTAAACTGAATTTTATTAGGTTTAGTGACAACATGTTACAGTGTTTACATGGTACAATTTCTGGTAAGCTACACTTTTTTATTATTTCAATTCAGTTCAGTTATTGTGATTTGATTTAATATTGACTCATTTAGATAAATATTAGGTACACAAGATAGGCGTTAATTTTTCTAAAAAAAAAACAAAAAAAAACAATAAAAATAACTCTAATTAAATATAAAGCTTTTTTTTATTATTATAATAACAACTTTATTAAATGATATAAGTAAAATATAATAAATATGTAATATAGTACACATATTTAGCAAAAAAACTCTCTATAGCTCTTTTTTTCTAGCCAACCTATTATGGTCATTAAATGGCTTTCCTGAGGTAAATGTTATATGACATAATTTTTCTCCAGCTGTTTTATTGACCCCTTTGTTTGATTGATTGGTCGATATTATGTATGAGGAATATACATTTCGGTAAGTTGTACTGTATCTTTAAACTATTAGCTAGTAGAGATGATCGGGTCACGTGCCGTTAGCGATCTGTCACGTAACATTACAAGCGCCAAAACGGTATTTATTGTTTGAATTTCGCAATAAAATTGACAGAATCTGAGAGCTGAGATTTTTTTTATATCATGATAACCTGCTCTGTCTAGTCTGTCGGTCTCCGTGTCCTCTTTGCTTTGCGATTTTTCGCGTGAGAAAATGGATCACGTGAGAGAGCGTGTGAGAAGCGTCAATCGCGCGAGTCTCACGGTGAATGCGTGAGGGTTGGCAGCTCTTATATACTGTAAATTTAGCATAATTATATATCCTGTAGGGATCATTGAGGTTATTGCTCATAACAAATTTGTTACTTTTTACAGTCATGACATTTACAGCCTTTTCGTTCGGGAAACTGTAGTATGAAACAATAGATAAAGTTCATTAATACTTAAGAAAATGACTATTCTACTTTTTTAAATGTTAACACATTATTCAACAAACGATCAGACAAACAAAACCACACTTCACACAAAAAAAAAATATCGCAAGTTTATGAATTTGTTTAATAGTTACATACCAGCAAATGTCATCATAAATAAAGTTGATGTATGCGTTATAAAACATGGCTGTTATAAATATTAAAGGAAGACATCATGTAATAATTCAATCACAGACAGACTTTAAAGAACCTGCTGTACTGCAGACCTGTGCATGAACCTGTTTACTGACAATATAAAAAAAAAAGTTCACAGTTCAACAAAAGAAACTGCGGTTGTGATAAGCGAAACGACTTGTGGTAATGAGTTCTGCGAGTTAAAGCTGCAGGATCAACAAAGGGCTCTCTGTGTAAGCCAACTCAACCATGCATCACACACAACTCATCCAATTACTCGTGTTTCAAAAAACATGTTATGGCCAGATACATGTAAACATTATGTGTAACATAATGTGAGGGTGTAGACAAACGCTTTTATCCTTACATACAGTCCCACAACAGCAACACTGACATCAAGATTGCATTAATCCATGTATTCAAATCTCCCTGTGTGTAAATAAAAAGACTAGCAAAGCTACAATAACCACCATGTACTGATCTTCGCTTGTCTAACAAAGAACTATGAAACATTTGTCAAATTATATACACAAAGTTATGTCTTAAATGACATGTTGCATAGAAATGTGCAGGCACTGAGAAATATGCCCCATGGGGGCAGAAATATTATAAGACTATGAGTGCGTGTAATGAGGTGTGACCTCATTTTCGCTCTCTACATTTGCCACATGACACGTGATAACCATTACATTTGAACTTAATTACCATTTGTATGCATATTGCGCTGTTTGTGTCAGTTACAGAGGTAATATAGCCTAGTCTTTCAGCTATTTCAACATCGGCCCACTATAAACCTTTGCTATAAATGTTTTATAGCATTATTTCAAGAGACTCTTTCTTCATACCACAGGTTGTTTTTTTATTTCTGCCTGATTTTGAGTTGATTTAGGCCAAGGGTGTTCAATCCTGCTCCATTTCCCTAATAAATACACCTTAACTAGAACTTTATTCATACTGAACTTTATTCTAGAGCTGCTGTAAAGCCAAAACCAATCTCTGTTACTTTAATATCCTATTATCACTGTAAAGCTGCTTTGAAACAATCTGGTTAAAAGCGCTATATAAATGAAGGTGACTTGACTTTTGGTGTAACAGTAGCAAGCTAGTAAGAGCTGTGCATGTAAACCTCACTACCACCTGGTCTCAAAAGGCCCACTAGCGACTGGTTTCTAGCGTCCTTGTTAGCGCGCCCGTCTCCCATGCCAGAGACGCCGGTTCGAATCCCGCTTGATTTGGGTCAAGTAAGACCGTTTACATTGGTGCTATGCAGGAAGGTGACTGTCCAGGAGCAGGATTGGACACTCTTAGGGGCTGTTTGCACGACACCGTTATCAACTAAAAAACGTAAAACTTGTTATGCATTTTGGCCGTTCGTTTTCACGACAACGGCGTCTGAAAACACAAACTTTTGAAAACGGGTTTCAAAGTACAAGTTTTTGAAAACGGTCTTCGTGTAAACAACAAAAACGCAAATCTCTGAAGACCATGACGTCATGCACATGCGTATTACGTGTTCAGTCTATAGTGTTTCATCGCCATCTACTGGCCTGGCAGCAGAATACAGCGTTTTTAGATGGTTTTCGTGGATCCGTGTGAATGGGGATCGTTTTGACAATGGTGTCGTCTGTACACAGAAAACTCCGTTTTAAGCGTATCGCTGTTGTGTAAACGTACCCTTTGTTTAGGCTTCTGTCTCTTTAGCATCTCTGCTGCATTGTTTCATTGGCCAAATGTTGACAAAGTAACTTTTCCCATCTTCAAAGAAAAAAAAAAGTGTACAATGGTTCTGTAAACTCTTACCAATTCTTCAACTTTAAACATTCATTGAGGTAAAAACAAGACTATAATGGAAGAACTTCACATCTCAGTGTCCTCTATGCAACCTGGCTCATCGATGGCCTCCAGTCGGCGCTGGCATGCGTCTATGATCTTCTTTCGGGGTCCCAATGGGATGTGAATGCTCTTGAGGTCGGCATCGGAGCACAGCAGCAGGGCATCCAGGTCAATCTTTTCTCTTTTGAAGACGGGAATGAACTCGTTCATGTTTTGAGTGGCCAGGAACACTTCCAGTGGGCTTGTTTCCGGCTCGTCATCGTCATCCAGTCCCAGCTCAACCTCGTCCCAAGGCAGCTCTTGCACGTTCCTCTCTTGAAGGCTATGGGCACTACCAATGCTATCGTCATCTAAACTTGGTGAGCGATGCATTCGACTGCGCAGGCGCACATTATCGACCCGATCGCTGCCTGCAAGACTGCCTTCATCTCTTCTACCAATGCCAAAAAGTCCACCGCTCACGTAGTTTCGCCGGAAAACCATTGTGCCCAAACCGGGACGGTTAAAGAGCGAGTCGTGCCCCGAGTCGGTGCTGATCTCTGAGTAGTCCACATCTTGACCATGCAGGTCGGGTTCACTGATGGCACGCGAGACGGCATCGTCGTTGTCGTTGGGGAACATGTCACGGATGTTGCGACGAGACCGGTCCTTAGGGTTGACGTACGTGCCCTGCTTCAGAAACATGACGTCGTTGCCTAGCTGTAGGCCGGACAAAGAGCGGACACTCTTCCGGCCATCTTCGTAAATCTTGAATGTCCCGTCACCTTGCTGCTTCTTCTTCTCAAGCTTCCTCTGGATTTTAGTCTTGCCCCTGGCTGTGGCGTGGAGAGTAGCCTAGAGTGACAAAGTTGGCGAAAGGGTTAAAAGTCTGCTTCAGAGACTGTGGCTTGTAACTAACATCAAATATTTAAAATCCCCCTGTAGTCAATAATCTTATCCCTTAAAACTTATCATTGATCACCAAAATTACATATTTAAACGTTTTTTTTTTCCTGTAAAAAAAATCTACTTGTCTTAAAATAGCTTGAATGTAACCCTACACCCTTGCCTTATTTAGTAAACGCGGTTCTATGAATACGCAGATGAGCCCCGCCTCCACTCACTGTGAGAAAACTCTGTCTAGAAACTCTTTTCTAATGCGATTTGATTATATATTGATATTTTCCCACCACAAGCACAGAGTAAGATGGTAGGGTTGCATCAGCCTTTCACAAGGTCTTTTTTAAAGTCCCCCTGTAGTCAGTCATGCCCAAATTATCCCTTAAAACTCATCTTTGATCACCAAAATTACATATTTACGCATTTTCATGCCTTAAAATAGCTTGAATGTACTCAACACCCTTGCCTCATTTAGTATGCGTGGTTCTATGAATATGCAAATGAGCCCCGCCTAAACTCACTCACTCAGCTCAGAGATCCACTGGTTGACGATCACACGTTGATCTGATTGGTTACAAGGTAGTTTGTGACATCAGAAACACCAGCGATTTCATACCGTGTTTTTGAGACTGTCTTTGGTTCACTGCAGTTTTAAGGAGGAAATACTCAGCAATGGTGTCGACTTATGAATTTACACATGGTTTGTCTTAAAGCATATTATAAACACCACATAGACATATAAACAGCATTAAAAACTTGATTTTCACTAAAGGGGGACTTTAAGTATTGAAAATCGATAGCCTAGAGCGACAAAGTTGGCAAAATCTGCTTCAGTGACTGTGGCTTGTAACTAACATCAATAACCATCGAAGAGCAATCTTGAGAGTTTCTGACCTGGGAGTATGGCACATTAGTGGCAGTGCTGAAGTGGTGTAACTTGCGACTCAAGGTGCTGCTGGCGTAGCTGGAGAAGCTCATGGCGTCCGAAACCGAAGCTTCGGTTGTCTCTCTCTGAAACTTACGCTCCATACGCCGCCGGTGTTTCTGCTGCAGTTTAACACACTCCTTGATGCGCCGTTCGGCGTCACGGAAAGCCCGGTCCTTCAGTTTGCTCACGAGCTTGGGGTTGAGCGTCGTCTGCTTGGCAGCGATGGAGTCCAGATAGCGCACACTATCCATGTGGTTCTTGGTGGCGGCCATGTCCAAAGGCGTGTGGTAATCGTTGTCCAGGCACCAAACATTGGCACCGAATGACACCAGGAAGGACAGGCAGTTGAGATGGCCATTGGAGGCGGCCAGGTGGAGTGGCGTGTTCCCCCATATGTCACACTTGTCTGGGTTCCCCCTGAAAGTAGAGCCGGGATAGAGATCCATATCAGGTGTGGCATTTAAAACGGTGACCTTTATGAAACTAGTAATCCTGTTACTGGAGATCTACCTTCCTGCCAAGTTCAGCTCCAACCCTGATCAAACACAACTGAACCAGATAATTAAGATCTCCAGGAGCACTTGATAATTACAGACAGGTGTGCTGGATCAGGGTTGGATCTGAAGTCTTCAGGTAGTTAGATCTCCAGGAACAGGATTGGGCACCCCTGACCCTATGATATAAGTTATATACAGGGTTTGAAATGAACTTTTTCACTCACCGGACAATTTGGCTACTTAATTTTTAAGTTACTGGCCATTCAGAACTTCTACTAGCCAAAAAAAAAAAGTGTATATACCAAATATTATTCAGATACCAGACATCATTTTTTATATTTTATAGAGTAAACATAAAAAGTAACATGCCAAATTGGCTTGTGATGTGACAGCGTTACCTGTTATCAACCCAGTTGATTTTTACCTGCATTTGGCGGGTGTTAATTTTAAACCCTGGTTATATTTAATAAATAGCATGGCAACATAATTCACACTTTCATGTGTTAGGTGAAACTGGATAAGGCTGTCATTATCACTTGTTTTATACCCCCAAGAATAGCAGAGACCACACTGGCAATCGCATGATTTTTTGATTATGTTTTCAGCACTGGCTTGTCATCCATGAAGGCCAATGAATAATGCATAAGTCTATGAAACCGAAACAACCTGCTCAGCACATATGATATCTAAAATCATCAAATGTCATAAAAGAGCAAACAAGGTGTGTTATATAATGCAAAACAATCCCATAAAGCAAATCTTAGTATGTTTTCTTATATAAGCCAGTAATCCGGAGACTTCTCTGCTAATGCCGACCCAGAGCACTGGATCTGTAACACGATCTCCTGCCTGAATAAGACTAGAGTAACTAACTAGGTGTCTCCTTACTAGGGGGAATGATAGTTGCTCAGGTGATGTCACACTAAATTCCTGCATAACCACAGGCCTGATCAACAAAGAAGCTGATTTCTGAATTAATGTCACAGCATGCCATCATTTGACCGCTAGTAACGACATACTTTTCACTATTCCTTCCAGAAAATGCATTTTAAGCTCATCTGGTTTATTGAAGTATTTTGTTGAAATATCTACAAACACATACGGAGTACAACTCTATAAAATGATAATTTGCATTAAGTTCTCTGTTAGATATGACCACACATTTCCATTAGAGCTCGGTATGTATGTTATAAGTACTTGCTATATGATGCACTTTGCATTATGACTCAATACAGTGGGATGCATTACGATATGATAATTGGATTGCTTGAAATTAAACTCAGATTGAAACTTTGCTTTGCTTTGCTTTCGGGCAGTAAAACCCCTCCTTAGACTGCACTTAAACACATTTGTAATATATTATTTTAAAAAGTATCGATGCAATATAGGGAAATTAAAAAGCATGATAATACAAGATAATATTATGATTTGTCCAGCCCTAATTTTCACAATACAGTTAAGCTGCATCTCTGTGCTTTCTATAACTAGTGCTGGCTGAGCCTAATTCATATTTAATGAGTGACAGGTGAAGCCTTGCAGTGATGCATTATGGATGAGAAAAGCTGCAAGGTTTTCACAGTTAGCAAAGGGAGCCGTGTGCTGTACTGGGTCAAGCCAGAATTCGGATTATGACCCGCTAACCTGCTTGACCTTGATTTTTTGCATGCCAATACTTATTTTACCACATACATGTATTGCCCTATAAAATAAGAGACCCCTATAGATCCTTATCCAAAACAATCAGATATGTACTGCAGATGTCTTGTGTGAGTTATGAACTGTCATTTTTATCCCACTAATACTGTCAGATAATAAGATGTATGACTGTCAGAACATTTTAACATACTGGAACAGGACTATTATATAATATCATATGCTATCTCCTAACAAATGACTGCTATATGATCCCCACCACCCATAAATGTCCATTTTTACTGGCATTACTATTTTTACCATCATTTTATGGTCCCTTTTCTTGGCAACTTCTAATAGCATGAATCTTTATGAGTCACAAACTCTGTTCTCATGTACTGTAATGCACTAAAAACCTTTTTTCTTGGCATTATCGTGGGAATTCATGCTTCAGGGATCCATGCGGTGCATTGAAAATGAAACACCCAAATGAAAGGATTAATTACTGAATCCCTATGTGTGCACGGGCATAAGTTGGCACTTATACAGAAAAGCGATGTTTGCTTTGCTTCATGTGGAGATCACAGTGGCTTTCAATGGTCAAAGAATCCGATTATCCATTCAGGACGGGGAGAACTTCTGACAATTAAGAGCTTTTATAAAGGGCCACTATAGGAAACCAGGTCAGCTCTAATGAAAGCTTTTGTGTGTTTCGCTTTTATCTGCCCTCTGTCGGCATTAAACAGAGTGGCCTTCGATCGAATCATGTAGAATTGTTAATGGATCCTTAGTGATAAAACAACTCAAATGACACCGCAAACAAATAAGGGCCACAAAGAAGTATCAAGGGCTGTATATCCGTCTTAAGGTGCAATCAGGGTATAAATGTTTAATCAGCCCATACATTAACAGGGAATCGAACCTATAACCTTGGTGTTGCTAACAGCATGCTCTCCCAGTCGAGCTACAGGAACTCAAAAGCATGAAAAAAACCCAGCAATAAATACCAGTACAAAAAACGATCACTAGAGCTACAGGAACTTAAAGGGATAGTTCACCCAAAAATGAAAATTCTGTCATCATTTACTCTTCCTCAAGTTGTTCCAAACCTGTATGCCTTTCTTTCTTCTGCTGAACACAAAAGAAGATATTTTAAAGAAGGTTGGTAATTAAACAGTTGATGGACACCATTGACTTCCATAGTATTTGTTTTTTCCTACTATGGAAGTCAATGGGGACCAGCAACTGTTTAATTACCAACCTTCTTTAAAATATCTTCTTTTGTGTTCAGCAGAAGAAAGAAAGGCATACAGGTTTGGAACAACTTGAGGGAGAGTAAATGATGACAGAATTTTCACTTTTGGGTGAACTATCCCTTTAAAAATACGAAGAAAAAACTGCAATAACTACTAGAACAGTACAGATCACTAGAACTACAGGAACTCCAAAACATGGGGGGAAAAAATCGGCAAACAAATACCAGTATAAAGACAGATTACTAGAACTACAGGAACTCCAAAAGCATGATTTAAAAAAAAATAATACTATAAAAAAAAAACGATCACTAGAACTACAGGAATTCAAAATAGAAAAAATGGCAAGAAAAAAAATCAGTACCAAAACAGATCACTAGAACTACAGGAACTCAAAAGCATGGAAAAAATGGCAAAAACAAAAAAAAACAATACAAGTACCAAAATAGATCACTAGAACTACAGGCCCTTAAAAACATGAAGAAGAAAAAAAAACAGAAAAAATAACAGTATAAAAACAGATAACTCTAAAACATGAAATAACAAATACCAGAACAAAAACAATAATAGCCCATACTTCTGTCAATAAATATTTGGTTTTCATGCTTGATAGTATTATAAAGTGCAGTTGATTTTTTTATTCTACAGTATCTGACTCTTAAAAATGACTTTTGTTGATGTGATCAAATGTAGTAAATGTTGAGATTCAGTTTTACATAATGTTATTGATTGAATAAAACCAGTTTATATGTTACCAGAAGTACGTTTTGGGGTAACTGGTAACACTTTACAATAAGGTTCATTAGTTAAAGAGTTAGTTCACCCAAAAATGAAAATTCTGTCAGTAATCACTCTCCCTCATGTTGTTCCAACCATGTAAGTCTTTCGTTCATCTTCGGAACACAAATTAAGATATTTTTGATGAAATCTGACAGAATTCTGACTCTTCCATAGGCTTCCAGAGTGACCGAAACTCGCCGACCCAGAATAGTTATTAAAAACATCGTTAAAATAGTCCAAGTGACTACAGTGACTCAATCTTAAGTATATCAAGCGACGAGAATACTTTTTGTGCGCAAAAACAAACAAAAATACCGACTTTATTCCACTATTCATTTCCTTCTCTCTGGGCCTCGTAGTGTTTTTGCGTAGCGCGTCTGTGTTACACGTCACCACGTAGGCTCACTATTGGCCGACGCCGGTCATGTGTGTGTTGCGTGATGACGTGCAACACAGACGCGCTACGCAAAAACACTACGAGGCCCAGAGAGAAGGTATCAAAAATATCTTAATTTGTGTTCTGAAGATGAACGAAGGTCTTACATGGTTGGAACAACATGAGGGAGAGTGATTACTGACAGAATTTTCATTTTTGGGTGAACTAACCCTTTAACATTAGTTCATGTATTAACTAACATGAAGCAATGCATTTATTATTACAGTATTTATTAATCTTTTTTTAACATTAATTAATAAAAAAATCCAGCTGTTCATTGTTAGTTCACGTTAGTTCACAGTGCATTAACTAATGTTAACAAGATTTTAATAAAGTATTAGTAAGTGTTGAAATTAACATTAATAAATGCTGTATACTCGCAGTTCATTATTAGTTCATGCTAATTATTGTTAACTAATGAACCTAATTGTAAAGTGTTACCTGGTAAATTTGCATAACGTTGTACAGTGAATAAACCTAACCATTTATGGTGTCCTGTTAATCTGACCTCAGTAATGGCCTCTGCGAACTGAAATATTACATAAAACCACCATAAACATCACGAGTACAGATTTAAGGAAGTAGATTGGAGATTGAGAACTGCACACCCAATTAACCCAATAAAATCATCAAGCGTGGTGAAGAATCACCCGAGACAACTGCATTAGGTTGTGTTGATGATATTATGATGCCGGTTCCTGCGTGACACCTCTCACACACACGCAAACATGCGGGTTAAAGACTTCAGCTAAAGTTACGGGCTAACCCAGTTCATGAATGTGAGTGTAAACGCGGGTTATGACGCGCAGTCTTACCCTCTCGCGACGATCATCCGCAGCGCGTCGAGGTTGCCGTGGTAAGCGGCCCATAGCGTGGGCGTCATGCCATCCTCGTCCGGCGCGTTCAGGTCCTTGCGCGTCGCTTCCTTCAGCAGGTCGAGGTACCCATCTCGAGCTGCCTTGTGGTATTTGTCATTCATGGTGATCTCGAACCTCAGCCTCCATCACTCTTTCACTCCTCCACGCGCGCGCGGTGCTTCAGGTCTGAACCCGTGTTGCGCGCGAGAGGCGCGCGGAGTTTCCAAGGACACGTAGGACGCGCGCGCCTCTCGTGAGGGAGTGGCTTCGACTCAGTCCTCGCAAAAAGCAATCTTTTTCCCCATTTGGGATTTAAATAATATATTATCTGATTAAAGAAAGATTTTCGGTAACACGAAAGATGGTCCCTTTTGAACATTCAAGTAACTTCATGTCAACTATCAGTCACTATAAGAGTATTAGTCGACAATCTGCTTAATATCTGCACACTCTTTATTGTGATGCTCCTCCAAACACTTTCTACAGACTATAAACAACTTTGCAAGTACATGTTGTTGTGTTCTAGTGTCCTTTAATGTTTATCTACAACACATGATAAACATACTTACCATACCAGTCTCCTAATACTCTATTAATACTCTAATGAGTTAGTAGACCACAGAATGTGTTAAAGGGACCATCAAAATAAAGTGAAACCAGACTTTCTTGCAAAAGAGCCCTGCTCTCAAAACATACACACATATATTCATATGCCGCATTAAGCGAAACTATTATGTTGTTTAATAGATTATTAGTTCATATATAAGTGGCCCCCAAAAATGTAAGAAGTGCAAATAATGCATCAAACCACGTAATATTAGATTTATATATAAACCCAATGAACACACTTTTAAGGCTAAACATTTCACACACACAAAAAAAGGTTTGAAATATACAATATTGTATATTTCAAACCTTTGTGTGTGTGTGTGTGTGTGTGTGTGTGTGTGTGTGTGTGTGTGTGTGTGTGTGTGTGTGTGTGTGTGTGTGTGTGTGAAATGTTTAGCATGGAAAGTGTGTTCATGCTCTTGCTTTGATATTTTGTTATGCAAATATTGATTTCATATCTTTATTTTGTGGCCAAATATTAACGGAATATTCATGCTTGAACATGAAATATTGATGCACATTAAATTAGACGTTATTTTCTTCACATTAATGTTGTTACACTTTTAAATGTAAGGAATTATTCATATATAACCTATGTGAGTTCCTACCGGGGCATTGACACCTCAATCAATAATTGCATAATGTTATTTATTGGGGTTACATATGCATGGCTTTTATTTCACGATGTCCCATATTCTGTGGCATTATCATGCACAGATCCACTGATGTTTGAAGATTTATTATTTAATTGCACATTGTCCTCCTAGATGTTCATTTGTTTCTAATTATTTGTGTACTGTGTGTTGTGTCTGACAGGTTACAGGTCCTTCAGCGTTACTACAGTAAATCACTGTGTCGGCGAGTGTATATATGTGCCATGAAGTGGCACACTCCTCAGAAGGCCAGCGGTTCCTACTCGTGGTAAGTGGAGGACACTAACTAAACGTGTCACTTTTGTTCAACTACTCTCTTGTAAGTGCTTTTTGCTAATTTAATAAATGTATATGCCAAATACATTGTAAAAATTGTTATGGTCGATAAGTTATGACAACATGTTTTTTACATCGCTTTAAAGCTTATTAAAGTTAAGCAATTTTCAACTTTTTAGAAGTTATACAAGATTCAACTCATTTTTAAAGTCAGTTTAACATAATTTAGGTTGAAATGACTTAAACATCCAAAATGATTGTACTTAAAAATTGAAGGTAGTAACTTTTTTTCTTTTTTTTTTTTACAGTGTAGTCTTTAGCTTTTGCACTGTAAAAAAAGCTGCCGCCTTAATTTTCTTTAAGTACAATCAAATTGGATGTTTAAGTCATTTCAACTTAAATTACATTAATCTGACTTAAATAAATTGAGTTGAATCTTGTATAACTTTAAAAAATTATGAGTTAAAACACTTTACAATAAGGTTAATTTGTTAACATTAATGTATTAACTAACATGAACTAACAAGGAATAATACATTTGTTACAGTATTTATTAATCTTTGATATTGTTAGTTGTTCATAATTGTTTGTTCATGTTAGTTTACAGTGCATTAACTAATACTAACAAATACAACCTTTGATTTTAATAATGTATTAGTAAATGTTGAAATTAATATTAACTAAGATTAATAAATGCTTGTCGAAGTATTGTTCATTCCTAGTTCGTTAACTAATTAACCTTATTGTAACCTTACCGTAAAAACATAACCTTACCGTAAAAACATATGTTGTCATAACTTATTGCTCGCTTATTACAGTGTGTATCATGTTTACTCTTGAAATGCAGTGTTGCAGATCTTGCTAATATCGTTGCAAGTCGCTTTGAATAAAAGAGCCTGTGAAATGATTTAATGTGAATATATAAATACCAACCACCTAAGCATGAATAATAATGCTGCTTTAAGTATTGGTGCGTGGTGTTAGCATTAATAATCGCCATTAATGCAAGGCACTCATAGATCACAAAAGAAACAATGGCACCAATTCATCTCAAATTGTATAACTGTACTCACAAATTTACAATGAAATTGGGTGAGGCTCAATATCGCACTGATCCGGAAAAGCAGAGTAAATAAAGGCTTAATATTTTGAAAACAGATATGTCTGAGGTAAATAAAAGCGTAATATTTGTTGATGACTCAAGAGCTGAGGGTGTCTGATCAGAACTTCTTGTTTCCTCCGTCACCAAACACACACACACACTGAGAGAGAGGAGGTGGTACAGGTAGTGCTCTTGTTAAACACTGTTATCACAATAGCTGAGGGCCACTGGCTGGCTCTGGTCCAGTGCAAGCAAAGGTAAATCTTTTAGATTTCCAATATTGTCAGGTCAGATTTGAGGATGCAGGTCTCCTTCAGATGAAGGGCCGACGCAGGACTAGACGTAAGCGGAAGAAAGGGGAGGTGATTGGTTAGATGAGGGTTCAAGTATTTAAACAGCTCGAGGAAGCTAGATGTCTTCTAACTCTTTGGCTTGACAGCTGGTCTTCACACACTTCATACTCTATACATCCAGAAGAATCTTTGCAACTTGGACTCAATTGCAACTTCACTTGTGTTTTCTTGTGGACAGCTCTTCTAACTCAATCAACATGACGACCAAGGAAGACCTTGAAGCCATCGAGAACCAGATATCCACCATCCAAGTTAGTACCAATGATCGTGTTTTTTTACAGTAAAAATGCTTATGGTGAAAAACTATTAATTGGTTAACAGAAAGTTTCCGTGTTATATAGCCTATATACGGTGAATGACTGTGATAGCTCAAACAGTACGTTTAATGTAATTTTTTACAGTGAAATATCGTTAAATTTACAGTTTTTTGGAGGTGAAATGGAAAGTCATTGCATAATTTACAGTAATAAAAACGTAAATTGACATTCCCAGAATCTCCACAAATTTATATCGCATAATGAAATAACTTTTTTTTCCTGTAAATTTAAGTCTGTAAAACCTCAAATCTTGCTACCGTATTTTTTACTATAAATTTCTGACAGACGTTTTTTTTTTTACCGTAAATTAAAACAGATTTTTTTTGTTTTTTTACAGTGCCATGGAGAGACTGCACTTCACCACACCGGCTCGGGTCTTTCCCACGGCAAGTTAAAAACAGTAGAGAAGGGGCGAAACTGGGGATGGCTTCTGTCTGGGTTCATCTCCTTAAACATCCTCCTCCTGGGAATCGCCATCGTGAGCGGAAGTGTCTTCAACCAGATCCAGATCTCTTCTTCTCATCTCCTGATTTTCCTCATCTTACTCGTCATCGTCACCACCGTGTGGATGGTTTACTACAAAGTCCACACTTCTCGGGTGTACCGGGCGGTTCTCTACAAAGACAGTCATGCTGGACCGGTTTGGCTGAGAGGTACGAGTAACACTTCATTCGTACGATCAAATCCGGTTCTGCAAACTCAGTTGAATTAAAGATTTCAGAAAGAACATTTGGGATGTTTTCACACCTACACTCAAACCAAAATTTATTCAGACACCGTCAACATTTCTCACATTTTTAAAGTTTATTCGCTATAGTTTAGAAAATGGTACTAAAATATGACTCAGAATCAGTTGATATTTCACTGGTTTTGTCCGTCCTTCTGTTAGACTGTCTCACAGATGAATTATGTTGAATATCTGTCAGCTGTTAAATTTAACTACACAATTAGATAATACCAGTTTAGATCAACCAGTTACCAAGCAATGCTTCATTTTGTTCATTCTGTGTGTGAAAAGAGCATTAGCAATTAAAGAAAACACACTTCAGCAAAACATGATCAGGTCAAAGTGTCTGAATCATTTTTGGTCCCAGATTTGTATAAATGTTTCTGGTAGTCACTGTATGAAGAAGTTTGGGGTATAATATGTCACAGTTTACTTTATTTTACATAAATGAACTATAGTGTCCTGCACCCACTGGTATCAAAAATGATATCTGGTGTCTGAATAATTTTTGATTGGTCTGTATGTTCTCAAGTGCTTATACTGTGCTTGTGTGTTCATCAGCTGGACTGGTGCTGTTTGGCGTGTGCAGTGTAATGATGGATATTTTCAAGATCATTTATTACGCCGGTCGAATGCACTGCGATTCGCCTGTGAAAATCGCCTTCCCTGTTGTGCAAGCTCTGTTTGTCATCGTCCAGGTATGAAGAACTTCTCCTGCTCTTTTAGGTCATTCATTCTTGTGTTTATAGATGATTTAAATATACTCTATATTCCAGACGTACGTCCTCTGGGTCCACGCCAAAGACTGCGTACAGATACAGCAGATCATCACACGGTGAGTCCTTGAAACAAAATGACTTTTCTACTTGATAAAATCCTCGTAACAATAATTAACACATTTATAAACATAAATGTTACTGCTGCTGCTCTGTATAACCTGTTATTATCGCGTAAAACATCGAACTTAACATTCATTTGACATTTAATTAAGTAAATATTACTTATATTTAATTTATTTAATTTCTCATATAGAATTAAGTAACATCTACTTAACTAAGTTAAGTACATTTAACAAAATTAACTTTTTTTACTCAAACAATATAACACTGAATTAAACCACACTTTTAAAGTGTATGCATACTTAGAAACATCTAAGTAAATAATACAATAGATATTGTATAAACTCCATTCTGTATCTACATAATAGAAGTAACATGGCACTTGACAACAGAGACCTAACCCTACTTGGTACACAATGACGATAACATTCGATAGATCGTTTTTGAGTTTCAACCTTATTAATTATTCATGCCCCAGTGCATGATGGGAACACTTGTATTAGAAAAGTTGAGTTGGTTTTACTTAATTTTATATCGTTGATATTTACGCTTTAATGATAAGCTTGAATTGAGTACAAATATAGGATTTACTTAGTTTTTTTTTTTAATCCTTCCCTGAACTTACTTTTTTCATGTAGAAATTACATTAGTTTCTTTCCGTAGCATTCACTTTAATTTCTTATCAGTGTGGTTTCAAGAGAATGTTTGGGTTGTTATATGGTTTAGTCATTTTATTTCCTTGTCTTTTGCCACCTTGACCTCATGGTGTTGTCAGGAAAAGAAAATTAATGGGAAAGTCTGACAAATGTAGGCAAATGATCACACCCTTTCAGATCCGTGAAGGAAACGATCTGTCTGTAACCGACACTTCAAGCCCATTGACTGTAGAGTTGTGTGAAGCAATGAGCACACATTTTAAAGTTATCGCAAGGAAATGTTTGGTTTTGACACCTACTCATGTATGCGTCTAGTGTTACTGTATAGTGATATTTACTCTCTCTCTTGCTGTAGATGTGGCCTGATGCTGACCTTGTCCACGAACCTCATGGTGTGGATGATGGCTGTGACTGAAGAGTCGCTCCATCAAACAGTGGCTCCAATGGACCCTTCGTACAACGGTTCCTCAAACAGCGGCCACAGCTTCAACGGCACCATACAAGGTGCTTGACGTGCACACTTTTGAGACTTGCGTGATTATACATGCAAAGTACACTGTAAAACAAATTCTGTTAAATTTACGGTAAAAAAACAAAACAAACGGCTACCAGAAATTTACTGTAAAAAATACGGTAGACTTGACTTAAATTTACAGTACAAAAACGTGTTTCATTATCTGATATAATGTTAATTTACCGACATATTGAAGTGCTAATATCTGTTTTGTATCATTGTAATACACTGACAACCACCAATCACAGCGGAGATGAGAGTCACATGATCAATCAAAGCTCATCTCAAGCTGAGAAAGTTAATATTAATATACAGAAGTTGCACAGTGTCATTCACACAAACACTAAACACCATCATGGAGGAAAACATTAATTTAACAACATTACATGTGACATAAAACCCTAATGTACATAACTGATTAGAAAAACTATGAAGAAACAGTTATTTCAACGAAAAATACATCAAACGTGAAGTTGTGGGAATGTCAATTTACAATTTACGGTAAATTATACAATGATTTGTTCTTTTTCATGTCCAAAAACTGTAAATTTTATGTTATTGTACTGTAAAATGTACAGTTAGATCTATTGCAGTTATTCACCGTATATATAGTACGGAAACTTTAACTTTTTTTTAAGCGTTAAATTACGATCATTTCAGTTTGTCATAAGCAAAGTTGCAATTCTCAATCAAACCTCATTCCTTGCCCAGACAGCAACATAGTGTCGGCCCAGATCCGGCCCACATCCGGTTACGCGTTGAATCCAATGTGGGCCGGATCTGGACCGACTGTCTGATTGATATGCTTAATTTTTGGCTTTTGGGTGCAAGTACACTTTTAGTAAGGATCCTACGCACAGCTTTGTAAATGAGACCCCTGATCCGGCCCACGTCCGGTATACGCATGAAGTACCGGATGTGGGCCGACTGTCTGATTGATATGCTTACTTTGGCTATATGTAGAGCATCTCTTTGACGTTCTCTGTTGTCTTTCTTTCAGGTCGTACTGAAGACAGCGAATGCAAGTGTAGCCATAACTTGTGTGACATTTTCGAGAAGGCCTTTTACTACCTGTACCCCTTCAACATCGAGTACAGCCTCTTCGCCTCCGCCTTGGCCTACGTCATGTGGAAGAACGTGGGCCGGCAGATGGACGAGCACCACAGTCACAAGCTGCGCTTCAGCCCGTGGGACGTCCTCGTCGGGCCGGTGGCGGGTCTGATCGTCCTAGTGGCGGGTCTGGCGACTTTCGTGGTCTACGAGGTGGAGGTGGCCAAAGAAGACCCGAAAAAGACTGAGAGAGCGTTAACAATGCATTACATCATGAACATAGTCGCAATCATTCTCATGTCCATCACATGTCTAATCGGCTGTGTGATTTTCCGCATGGATAAGAGGGAGCAAGTGTCGGGGAAGAACCCAACGAGGAGTCTGGATGTCGGGCTTCTCGTGGGAGCCTCTCTAGGACAGTTCCTCATTTGTTACTTCATTATCGTCGCGGTGCTGGCGTCAGGGGTCATGGGGAACACGAACGGGCTCAACCTGGCCTGCGCTGTCCTGACCGTGATCCAGTTGTGTCTGCAGAACGCTTTCCTCATCAAGGGCCTCCACCGGGAGCCGTTCATCGAGACGGAGGCGGAGACGAGCACCGTGTTCGCCAACGTCATGGCCGTGAGAGAGAGAGACCCGGAGAGGAGGAGCAGCTCGATCGTCCCGTCTCACACGTTCCCCATCCCGCTGGGGATCCTTCAGGGTCGCCTCTCCTGGAAGAGGAGGGTCATTAAGGAGATCTGCGCATTCCTGTTGTTGTGCAACTTCATTGTGAGTATCTGACCCTTGATGCTTTTTATTGAGATGGGGGGGGGGGGGTTACACATGTTTTTTCTTTAAAGTCCCACTGAAACGCGCAGCTTTGTTTAATGCGTTGACGTAACTTCCACTGAAATAGGAAGCTGAGGCGGGACATATTGAATGGCTCCGCCCCCTTTTCAAACAGCCAATAGCGTTTAGTTGACCTCACAGACTGTCATTTTAAGTATCTGACCCTTGATCATTTTTGAGTTGAGCGTTTTGACCATTCAGAGCCACCGAATGACGAATACGAAAAGATTTCCTATTACATTATTTATTTCTTACACAAAGCTTAAAATTAGGCCATTTACATCTGGTATTAAGATGCGTTTTGGTTGATCGGATCACAAGTGGACGACCCAAAAATAAAGGTGTAGGCCTAAACGGAGTTTAAAGCATTTTTAAAAGCTTGTCCACTTTTCAACACTTCCAGAAGGAGTTGAAAACACATTCGACCGGATTGCTTTCATAGTGTAAACGCTCATGGGTCAAATATGTTTGAACAGCCACAAAAGACCGTCCTCTCTCCGTCTACTGACCACACGCGTGAACATTATGGGAAGAGCTCTAGCCAGACGGGGTTTAAACTTTGACCACTGAAGACCTAAGTTTGTTTTGAAGATGAAATCATACCAAACACAATGTTCTCTCATCATTCCTGATTTCTAACACACACTCACAGCGTTCGGCTGGTCTTGTGTCTGTCAGAGCAGAAACTAAAGCTGATGCTCTCCGTGTGTTTTTCCGTCGTCTCTGGACGCGATATGTAAATTCGACCCTCCCCTCGAAGAAATCAGGACAGAAGTGTTTGAAAGTGGACAAAAGAGACGGAATAAAACACAGGTGTAAACGGGAATGTGTCTCCTTCATCTACTTGTAATCCAATCGACCAGAACGCATCGTAATACCAGATGTAAACAGAGCCTAAAAACCAAAATAACTAATTTTAGGGCCTGGAGGCGGAGAAATCAATGGTTCTACTCTCTATTTTTGTCTTATTCGCCTTAATTTTGACAAGCCTGCATTAAAATTCGGAGTTTTGCTCGTTCTGAATAGTCTTTTGTGTCTTTAAAACATCAGTCAGACCAGTTTTATAATGTAATTCTGTACGTTGTGTTTTGCAGCTGTGGATCATGCCTGCCTTCGGAGCCCGACCTCAGTTCGACAACACCGTCGGATCGGACGTTTACGAGTTTCAAACGTGGGCGGCCGTGGTGAACATCGGGATGCCGTTCGGGATCTTCTACCGGTTGCACTCGGTGGCCAGTCTGTTCGAGGTCTGCCTCACCTCGTAAACCAGCGGACCACTTATGAACTGTACGCGCTTATGCACATTGTAAAATATATATATATATTTTTTTAAAGTATATTTTTGTTTAGTTGAAAGTGAAATTTTGTACATTTTTATTGGATAGTGTGTTTGTGTGAGTGTGTGGACATCTTATACTATGTTCAACTGAAAGCCTTTTTAATATATTGTGAATAAATATGTTCTGAGACATGGCCCCGGTTACAGGTGACTGCAGTGAAATCCTCGGGAGTTAATCCCGGAGATCTTGCCCTCTCTACTCCAGTTTGTGTTTATTCTGGTCATGTACCCAGATCACACATATTGCTGTACTCCCTGTTTTACAGATGCTCTCCTTCATAATGAATAAAATGAAGTCAAAAACGTGACACAGTGAGAAGCGTGTTTTTCTTTTGAACTCTATATCCTCTCAATATATTGGGACAAATTTTGCACAAATACACAAACATTAAAACACATGTCTTGATCTGCTCCACAAGCTCTCTTATAAATACTGGCACAAATCAAGAGCAACATTCGGGTTACAGTTATCGGCACTTTAAACAACATGATGAACATATGCAGAAATTCAAAAACCACAAGCTAATCTTTCTATTTGATTGTTTATCATATTTTTCATATCTGTAGCCAGTTCCACTTCAAACATCAAGCGATATTTACACGATCTCAATAGCAAAACTGATATGCAGACAAAAATAGAGATATTGATATTACCATCAAGCAACTGCTTTGTAATACTTTGGGAACTTTTTGTACATTTGCATGAGTCAAAAGTTTTGGATCGGTTAATATTTTTAATGTTTTTAAAAGAAGTCTCTTCTGCTCACCAAGGCTGCATTTATTTGATCAAAAAACTAATATTGTTAAATATTATAACAATTTGAAATTACATTTTAAAATATATTAAAATAGGAAAGTTATGCTCAAGAAACATCAATGATTAATATCGGTTGAAAACAGTTGTGTACAATTGTTTTTCAGGATTCTTTGATGAATAGAAAGTTCAAAAGAACAGCATTTATCTGAAATAGAAGCTTTTGTAACATTATAAATGTCTTTACTGTCACTTTTGATCAGTTTAACTCATCCTTGATGAATAAAAGTATTAATTTATTTTATTTCTTTCCCCCAAAAAATAAAATAGAAATTCTTACTGAACCCAAACTTTTAAACATTAGTGTTTAATGTGACAATATCTTTCTATTTCAGATAAATGCTGTTCTTTGAAACTTTCTATTCATCAAATAATCATGAAATAAAAATGTAAATAACTGTTATTAGAATGATTTCTAAAGGATCATGTGACACTGAAGACTGGAGTAATGATGCATAAATTACACTTTACTATATATTCACATAGAAAACAGTTATTTTAAATTGTAATAATAATAATAATAATATATATATATATATATATCAAATATATCAAATCAAATAAATGCAGCCTTGGTGAGCAGAAGCGACTTCTTTTAAAAACATTAAAAATCGTCCCGATCCAAAACATTAGACTGGTAGTGTGTGTGAATCCTGCTGGAATTCATCTAAACCAGCTCTTGATTTTATTTTTCTTCCAGTTATTCTTCATCCCAAACTTGACTAATAGTGACGATTTGGAGTAATGTAATACATATGCATGTTCCAACAAGTAACAAAAAAGGAGGATTCAGCAATATCACCCTCTTGTGGCGATATTAATACAATCCAAAGGTCTTTGTCAATGCTTGATAACTTCTAAAAGCCTCCTAGAAATTATTCACAAGTTTTTTTTTTCGATACTATAAATAGCATTCTTTCTTATAATAAGCACTTTATTCCTATAAAAAGCACAGTGAGAGAGAGTTTCACATGTCTGGGCTGCTGAACACAGTATGCTTGTACTATGGAGCGATGGTTTATATATAGACGTGTTATCATCTGAACCCCAGCCAGCGCTGGCGGCTCGACTGGCGGCTTTAGTGGCGTCTCACAGTTCTCTGGGGAACGGGAACGGGTTGAAGCGAAAGGACAAGGCCAGGTGAGGTCTCAGTGTCACGGATCATCTCTACATCCTCTGGATCTCGAAGAGACGCACGTCGGTGTCGTACCAGATCGGAGGATCCACGTTACTGGAGCGAGAGGAGAAACCGTGTTAAACTCTCCAGAGTATTACAGTCACACACATATCCAGCACTGCTTCTTACTGCAGAGATCAACAGAGAGAAATGTGCCCTCTAATAAAATAATACAATAAAAAAAATAAAAAAATAATAATAATATATATATATATATATATATATATATATATATATATATATATATATATATTTTAAATTACATAAAAATTTGTTTTTAATAAAATAAATTAAATAAAAAAATAAATAAAAAAATAATACAATTAAATAAAAAATAAAATAAAAAAATAATAAAATTAAATAAAAATATTTTTTTAACTAAATAAAAATTATTTAAATAAAAAAATACATAAAAATGTGGGTTTAATAAAATAAATTAAATAAAAAATAAAATAAAAAATAATAAAATGTAAAAAATAATACAATTAAAAAAAAAAAATAATAATAATTATATATATTTTTTATTCAATTAAATGAAATACATTTTTTTATATTTTTTAAATAAAATAAAAAATAAAATTGCAAATAAAATACAAATTAAATTTAATAAAAAAGTATTAAAAAAAAGAAATAAAATTAAATAAAAATTCTATATATTTTTAAATAAAATAAAAATAAAATTACAAATTAAATTTAATAATATATATATATAGATAGATAAATAGATAGATAGAGAGAGAGAGAGAGAGAGAGAGAGAGAGAGAGAGAGAGAGAGAGAGAGAGAGAGAGAGAGAGAGAGAGAGAGAGAGAGAGAGAGAGAGAGAAAAGAGAGAGAGAGAGAGAGCGAGCATTATTTCGAGGTGAAGTGTGACCTGACCGAACCAAAACTGTGTCAAATACAATTTTATGCTAAGAGTCGGGCAAAAAACAATTGTAAGGCACATTGTGCTAGTCTCTTTAAATCTAACATATTATTTAATAACAGAATATTCTGTTTGAAATAATGTAGATCGGGATTTGATTTAACCTGTCGGGACTGTATTGGACATGTTAGGGGTGAAACAAGCTCTGATATTTGTATATTACTTCATATAAATGTGCATTCATTGTATATTATTCTAGATTTTATGATCTCGCCACTGTCGCCTCTGGCTTGCTAAATATTCAACAGTATCATTGATCTGACTGAAGTGACGCTGTTACATGAGAACTGAGCTGAGCTGACGATGACTTCACGGTTTTCTGCAGAACTGCTTTATAGATGAAATGAACTCATTTAATAATTGATCTTTACAACACAACTGAATCAACACTGAGTAACTTCAGCTGAACAATGACACTGTTTTCTTGTAGAGCCGAAATGAACATCTCTGAATCATTTTCCTGTTTAACACCCGCGGATTAACACCCGCTAACTCGCTAAAACAGGTAAAGATCAACTGTGGCGGGTAACGCGGTCACATCACGAGCCAATTTGCAGTGTTACTTATTATGTTTACTCACTTTGCTGGGGAAGTTCGTGTAAGCCAAATCTGAGTATTTTGTAGAGCAAATACTCGTGAGTCCTCATGATATATGCTCAGAATCTGCTCATATCTGGCTTACTTGAACACACACGTCTCTACACAACAAATAACGGCACGCTTGTTTATTTGTACTGAAGCAATAGAGAAGATTAAAGAGCATTTGGTGAACAGTAAAGACATTGTTATTTTCCAACATCCTACATTTGTCGTACTGTGTTGAAACACATTTATGGTGAAAAAGAGGAGGATGAACGAGGAAGGGAGGATGACAGGATTTTGTTTGAATAAGAAATGAATGTCAGGAATCAAAATTTTCTAATATATATATATTATAAGCTGTGATGTAGTTAATCTGGTTTATTCCTTGTTTTTCGGCTAGTTGGAGTTCTGAGTGGCCGGCGACTTAAAAATTTAGCCGGTGAGTGAAAAAGTTCATTTCTTTTTAAAAACTGAGTACATTGAGATGACATTATTCTACTCACCCATCGAACATTAAAAGTACATTTAAAAGTGTAAAAGCATCAACAAGGAACTTTCAACAGACCGTGAATAACCCCAAAAATGTGATTCTTTCCACAGACATAGCGGACGGGTTAAATATCACTGTAGTAAAATATATCAGTATTATATAACGTTGTAACATACGTTGCCGTAATCTAAAATGTTCATTGACTTCAGCATCACGTGACACTATTTCAAAGTGATTATCCGTCATTTTGACAGATAATTAATTACACGTGAAAACAAACCTGGAAAGTATGGAAGCTTGTTTCCGCCACAAAATATAAAAAAAGATTATTTTCATTTTTTTCTCACAATTGCGACTTTATATCTCGCAATTCTGACTTTTTATCTCGCAATTCTGACTTTATATCTCACAATTCTGACTTTATATCTCGCAATTCTGACTTTATATCTCGCAATTCCGACTTTATATCTCGCAATTCCGACTTTATATCTCGCAATTCTGACTTTATATCTCGCAATTCCGACTTTATATCTCGCAATTCTGACTTTATATCTCGCAATTCTGACTTTATATCTCGCAATTCTGACTTTATATCTCGCAATTCTGACTTTATATCTCGCAATTCTGACTTTATATCTCGCAATTCTGACTTTATATCTCGCAATTCTGACTTTATATCTCGCAATTCTGACTTTAAAACACGCAATTGTGACTTTATATCTCGCAATTCTGACTTTATAACACGCAATTGTGACTTTATATCTCAGAATTCTGACTTTATAACACGCAATTGTGACTTTATATCTCGCAATTCTGACTTTTTATCTCGCAATTCTGACTTTATATCTCGCAATTCTGACTTTTTATCTCGCAATTCTGACTTTTTATCTCGCAATTCTGACTTTTGATCTCGCAATTCTGACTTTATATCTCGCAATTGCGACTTTATATCTCGCAATTCTGACTTTATATCTCGCAATTCCGACTTTATATCTCGCAATTCCGACTTTATATCTCGCAATTCCGACTTTATATCTCGCAATTCTGACTTTATATCTCGCAATTCTGACTTTATATCTCGCAATTCTGACTTTAAAACACGCAATTGTGACTTTATATCTCGCAATTCTGACTTTATAACACGCAATTGTGACTTTATATCTCGCAATTCTGACTTTTTATCTCGCAATTCTGACTTTATATCTCGCAATTCTGACTTTTTATCTCGCAATTCTGACCTTATATCTCGCAATTCTAACTTTATATCTCGCAATTCCGACTTTATATCTCGAAATTCTGACTTTATATCTCGCAATTCTGACTTTATATCTCGCAATTCCGACTTTATATCTCGCAATTCCGACTTTATATCTCGCAATTCCAACTTTATATCTCGCAATTCTGACTTTATATCTCGCAATTCTGACTTTATATCTCGCAATTCTGACTTTATATCTCGCAATTCCGACTTTATATCTCGCAATTCTGACTTTATATCTCGCAATTCTGACTTTATATCTCGCAATTCTGACTTTAAAACACGCAATTGTGACTTTATATCTCGCAATTCTGACTTTATAACACGCAATTGTGACTTTATATCTCAGAATTCTGACTTTATAACACGCAATTTTGACTTTATATCTCGCAATTCTGACTTTTTATCTCGCAATTCTGACTTTATATCTCGCAATTCTGACTTTTTATCTCGCAATTCTGACTTTATATCTCGCAATTCTGACTTTTTATCTCGCAATTCTGACCTTATATCTCGCAATTCTAACTTTATATCTCGCAATTCCGACTTTATATCTCGAAATTCTGACTTTATATCTCGCAATTCTGACTTTATATCTCGCAATTCCGACTTTATATCTCGCAATTCCGACTTTATATCTCGCAATTCCAACTTTATATCTCGCAATTCTGACTTTATATCTCGCAATTCTGACTTTATATCTCGCAATTCTGACTTTATATCTCGCAATTCCGACTTTATATCTCGCAATTCTGACTTTATATCTCGCAATTCTGACTTTAAAACACGCAATTGTGACTTTATATCTCGCAATTCTGACTTTATAACACGCAATTGTGACTTTATATCTCAGAATTCTGACTTTATAACACGCAATTGTGACTTTATATCTCGCAATTCTGACTTTATAACACGCAATTGTGACTTTATATCTCGCAATTCTGACTTAACACGCAATTGTGACTTTATATCTCACAATTCTGACTTTATATCTCAGAATTCTGACTTTATATCTCACAATTCTGACTTTATATCTCGCAATTCTGACTTAATAACACGCAATTGTGACTTTATATCTCGCAATTCTGAAAGGTCGCAATTATCTTTTTTTTTTTTTTGTGGCGGAAACAAGCTTTCATAGGAAAGAGACGTGAGGATTTGAGGATAAAAATCCTCCTGTGAATTATCAATGGGATATTATTGTATATTAAATCGGGAGAACACACCACAAATGTGCAGTACATGTTGTCCTTTTTCAAACTATTAAAGCAGAATGCAAAGGGAAAAAAGAAAATAATCGTGAGGAGCTCTTGCCATAGTAGATATTCTTGTCGTGTTAATAAGACAATCAGTGTTACGTTATTCTCATGATGTCTGAAAGTAAAACATGAAGGATAACTGACAGCTCATTGAGTCACACTGACGGATCAGCGTTATTTGTAGGGCAACCTTATGATTTGAAATGATTCGTTTCAGTCTTTTTAACGAAAGTCCCCCCCACCCATAACTGAAGCACAGTGAGCTCGTCAGGAATACGGCGGATCGTAGGTTTTCATGCCCAGAAAACCGACCACAGACTGTAGTGTCATACTAACCGCAAGTAAATGACTCCCCACATGTACGTGCGAAACCACATGGCGGTTCCCGCGTTGGCCTGGTATTTCCGGATGAGAATGGGATGGGGAACGGGAAGCAGACCCACTAGAGTGCCATGCTGAAGAAACTTCAGGATCTCCGACTCATCGGTCAGACCCCTGATGCAAGAAACACGGCGTCATATCTCACATCACACCACATGCAGCGATCAGGGACTGGCTCTCCTCTTACTTGTCGATGCAGATCTTCTCCACCTGGGGCACCAGCACTTGCAGCAAGCGCATGATGGTCTGCAGTGGGAGTTTGCTCTTCCAGGACAGCACCTGATGTGAGTGCAAATCAAGTTAAAATGGTTAAAACGTAAGCGTACACATTTACATTCTTATCAGTTCTTCCTTTCCCCTGGGGATCGAACTCATGAGCTTGACGTTGCAAGCGCCAACGCTCTACTGTTAACGGTTCTTATTATTTATAATTACTATAATTACTATAAACGGTTCTTATTATTTATCTTGATATTGTACATGGTGACATAATTACAATAGAGCGGGATATGTACACATAGCTGAGTAAATAATGATAATGATTATTATATTATTGATATTACTGTTGTTATTGTAAAACTGTGATTAAACAATATGCTAGGATATGGTTATGTTTCATAATTTTATAAATATCAGGACATATTTGAGTGTGATAATGAGGATTATCACATAGCATTATTGTGATTATTGAGACGGCATAATGTAACTGTAAGAAACTATAATATCAAATAAATATGATCAAAACAAACAAATTATATTATTAATTTAACTGTTAATGGCAGCGGCTGTATGGGGTAATATATGGGAAGGAATTAAGGGTGGGAGCAAATAAGTTATACTTCTTTCCACTCCCTTTTGAGCAACTATTGTTAGTCTAAATAATGTATGTGGATATGTGTATCAAAATTGTAATGTGTGTGTACAGGTACAAATGTGTATATGCATATGTGTGTATGTATATGTGTATGTGTATAGTTATTATTTGTAATGTATATGTGTTTATGTATGTGTATATGTATATATGTGTATATGTGTGTATGTATATGGGAGATAAACTGTGCTATGTTTTTTTTATATTGTGTTACTTAATACATACATACATACATACATACATACATACATATATATATATATATATATATATTTTTTTTTTTTTTTTTTTGCTCGAAATAAACTTCAATCAAATCAAATCAAAAAATGTACATCCGAGTGCAACAGGTTTTCGACAAAGTAAAAATCTGAGGCGGTGACTGTGCACCTGTTGCTTATTGGATGTTGAGATGTGGATGTCGAGGTTTTAGGGGCGGGGACTAAAGCAAACATAAGCTATGATATTTTGACTATAAATGACAAAAAAATGTAAAAACAAACAGCTTAATGCTTATTGCGATGTCTTATTAAAACATGCATAATATGTATATATATATATATATATATATAAAAAAAGTAAAGCTAGCCAGTGTGTGCTCTGCACATCAACACTTATGTCAAACGAAAATACTAAATACTTAATTTTTCTTTTGATTTTTTGTCTATGGGGAGTGTTATGTGCTTTTAGACAAACTGAACCAAACAAGTTTAAGCCAATATAAAACCAAGAGTTTTGATTGCACCAATATAAACATTCACTTCTTGTGTTCTTTCATGTCTTATTAAAACATGTTCTGTTATATGTAAAAGTAAAATAAAAAATAAAATAAAACTGACAATAATTCCTGCAGTCAGTGTGTGTTCTGCACATCTGACGTCAAACGAAAATACTAAATATTTTTTGGATTTTTTTTTGTCTATGGGGAGTGTTATGTGCTTTTAGACAAACTGAACAAAACAAGTTTAAGCCAATATAAAACCATGAGTTTTGATTGCACCAATATAAACATTCACTTCAAATAAATGACATGGTGGTTTCATATTTTTCAGGGTGATGAAATGTGGGTTGCTGAAACAAACAGACAGACAAAAAAAGATAAAATCATCAATTCTTTATATGAGGAAGGAGAGATTAAATGCTAACCAAAAGAAACAGAAAAACTGATGATATGGCAAATGTGCCGCAGAACCTTATTAAACAAACTGCTCATGAAGCATGTTACACATTGTACTTGCACATTTCAAGAACAGCATGCAATTTTTTTTGGGTATGCCTTTTTTTTTAGGCGTTTTATAGGGTTTTTGAAACAATCTGCGCTATATAAATAAAGGTGACTTGACTTGACTAATCCTAAAGGCAGTGTTGATGAAGGTTTTCTCACCCAGTCGGGTTTGGGATTCCAGTGGCTGACGGATGATGAAGAGCTGGACAGACGTCTCCTCGCCATCTCTGCCTCGGTGTAGAAGACATCCTAGCAAGAGAATCACTGTTATCACCTGCGTTTGAAGAGCGAGTAGTGAGCGTGACGGTGCGTCGGCTCCTCTGACCTCAGTGTCTCGTCCGGAGATGGACTCGGTGTCGCTGGCTCCCGCCGCAGCGCTGTGTTCAGGGGTTTGTGGGTATTCGGCCGGTGGCACTGCTATCATAGTGCCGTCTTCTGAAACCTGGGACTTCTCCGTCAGTTTGTCGATGTCTGAAGAGAGTTAGCCTGTCTTAAATCAAGTGCCACTATCTCATGGTCTTCACTAACACCAGTGTTGGGGGACGTTACTTGTAGGGTACGTTTACACGACAACGATACGCTTTAAACGGAGACGTTTTTCCTCGTACGGACAACACCATTGTCAAAACAATCCCCGTTTCCACGGATCCGCGAAAACGGCTAAAAACGCTGTATTCTGCTGCCAGGCCAGTAGATGGCGATGAAACACTGTGGACTGAACACGTAATACGCATGTGTATGCCGTCATCGTCTTCAGAGATTCACGTTTTTGTAGTTTACATGAAGACTGTTTTCAAAAAATTGCACTTTGAAACCCGTTTTCAAAAGTTTGCGTTTTCAGGCCCCAAAACGCCGTTGTCGTGTAAACGAACGGCCAAAACGCATAAAAAGTTGTACGTTTTTAGTTGAAAATGGTCTCCGTGTAAACAGCAAAAAACAAATATCTGAAGACGATGACGTCATGCACATGCGTATTACGTGTTCAGTCTAAAGTGTCGCCATCTACTGGCCTGGCAGCAGAATACAGCGTTTTTAGTCGTTTTCACGAATCTGTGTGAATGGGGATCATTTTGACAATGGTTTTTCAAGCGTAAAACGTTTTAAGCATTTTCATATCGTTGTCGTGTAAACGTACTCTTAAAAGTAACGCATTACAATATTGCATTACTCCCTAAAAAAAGTAACTAATTGTGTTACTTTTTATGGAAAGTAATGTGTTGCATTACATTTGCGTTACTTTTTCTCACCTGGGCTGGGCCAGCTGGGTTTTTAATAACAAAAAAAAGTTATATTTTGGGCAAATGTAAAGGCCCTTTCACACCTAAAGTGAAATGAATAAGACTCAGGCTGAGGGAAATGCAAATTCACTCCTGTACAGTAGAGGGCGCCGCTCAAACAAACCTTTCAGATGTGCTGCCATTCTGAACCACAGAAGAACAGGACGCAGGAGAAGTACAATGCTCTTAATAAAAAAAAAATCAAACACTAATGTGATATTTAACTTAAGTCATTAGATCATTCCAGGTCAGCAGCAAAGACATTGGTTAATAAAGTGAGATTAAATACATAAAGTATATTTGTGTTATTTAACACAAATATACTTCAGGTTTGTGTAATATTCTGAGTTAGCATTTCACTGTTTTTATTCATTTTGAGGAATAGTGACTCTGTTTTTTGAGCAAGTGAGATGAGTAAATGCATGCGCACATTAAGTCTAGATCTACAGTAACCGTCATGTTCACACACACAGCACCTCTGCACTTACTCACGATCTCTCTCATCATGGTGACTGAAGAAGAAGTGTCAATCAAATCAAATATGGGGAAAGAAAGTTACTTGCGTTACTTATTTGAAAAAGTAACAGAGATTTTGCTGTACAATTTAAAAGTAATGCATTACTAGTAGTAACTTGAAAAAAGTAATCCGATTACACAACTGTACTGGTTACTCCCAACACTGGCTAATAATACTATATAACGTACAGTCAAACCAAACATTATTCAGACACCAGATATCATTTGTGATATTCTTATTAGTGTGTGCAAGACACTATAGTTCCCTTATGTAAACGAGGACAGCAAATAAAGTAAACTGTGACATATTATACCCAGAAACTCTTCATACAGTGACTACCAGTAACATTTATACAAATTTGGGACTAAAAATGATTCAGACACTTTGAGCTGATCATGTTTTGCTGAAGTGTTTTTTCTTTAATTGCTAATTCGACCTTTTTACACACAGACTGAACAAAATGAAGCATTGCTTGGTAACTGGTTGAGCTAAACTGGTATTATCTAATTGTGTAGTTAAATTTAACAGCTGACAGATATTCAACATAATTCATCTGAGAGACAGTCTAACAGAAGGATGGACAAAACCAGTGAAATATCCACTGATTCTGAGTCATATTTTAGTACCATTTTCTAAACTATAGCGAATAAACTCTGATAATGTGAGAGATGTGTCTGAATAAATGTTGGTTTGACTGTACATGATCCAGTAAACACAGCAATAAGCAGATCTACCTGGTATGGCCACGAGACTGGCCTTCAGTGTCCCGGGTTCAGCGGGAACAGCCGGTCTCGATCCCTCCATGGACACCGTCTCCTGGGAGCTGGTCCGGGATATAGCGTTCGGAGACTTCCTCTTCCTCTGCAAGGCCTTCTGGATTGTGGCGGCGTCGGAGGGCAGGTTGGCCAGCTGGTGGAAGACGTTGCGTTTCCGAATGATGGCGTACACCAAATTACAGTTACCTGATCAAAACAGCATCAGAGTTGGGGTCAAGGGTCAGGGGTGTAAATCACTGGGGCAAATATGCCACCAAAATTATCAAAAACACCCATCAAAAATGTATTAAAAAAAGATAAGGGAGCAAAAAATTCCCCAGCACAATTAAACTAAATCTATGACTGTCTCGATTAAAGTGAAATGTGGAAATGAATTAAAAGTAACAATTGCATTACATTTTAGACCTGCTCACTTACATATTTTATGCAGCGTTGAGCATAATAACCAATCACACATTCCTGTTATGAATGCAATGGCCAATCAGAGGCGTTTAGATTAGCCTCAGCTCAAAAAAGCCGGAGTTTGTTTCAATAAAGCGTCAACTTTCCTGTCTCTCTCTCTCTCGAATCCAACACGGAAGTGACTTAAACAATGCAATTCATCGACTGGCCACTAGAGCTGCAAAAGAGTCTCAATCCCATGCACCCGCATGTTAAAATGCCCAACTTTACAGCGGAAAAAAACATGTTTACAGTCTGGTACAAAAAGTGTTTTTGATCTATAAAGCTAATTTTGCCCTTCATGACGACTGTGAGGGGGGGTGAATATTTTTATAACTCATCCGTTTAAATTATATTAAGCCTTAAAGTTGTGCATAATTATGGGATGATTATAGTCTCAATATGATTGACACGTGCAAGCACACTTATCAATAAACTTCATACATGTTGCAGAAATGTTTTATCCATGCCTTTCAACTTGCGTGTGCAAAATTCAAAATTGAATGAATGTGAAGCAATTTGTACAAATAGAGACATTTTTGTGAATGCAAATGTTTTCCTTTGTATTAGTGTATCATAATTTGCGCATGCAACACAGAAGATGTGCATGTGTGGATCAGGTGACACGCGTGCATTCATTGACGTCTCCTCTGAGTCGATCTCATTTGATTCATTTGGATTTTGAGACTTTCTTTTCGCGTTTTTTAAGCATTTCACAACCCACACACAAACAACTACAAATGAATAGGCCTGGTGCTAATTATTAATGTGTGCACAACTACCCATCTATTTGACAAATTCACAAATGTGCGTCACTACATTTAAACTAATACAATACAACTTGTGTGTGCAAAATCCAAAATCACATGAATGTGCAGCATTTTGTACAAATAGAGACATAGTTGTTAATACAAAACCTCGATTTTAAATTAATGTAGGCCAGAATTTGTGCATGCAACAAGTAAGATGTGCATTTGTGGATCAGGTGACACGCGTGCATTCATTGACTCGTTTCTGAGTCGATCCTATTTGATTCATTTGGATTTTGAGACTTTCATTTCGCAGGTTTCGCCTTGCACGATCCACACACAGCTGTCTGAGAAAACCTGCTACCACTAGATGGCAGTATTCTGCTAAAACAGACAACGGCAGCGTAATCAAGCGTTCTTCCTCATTTAAGACGCTTAATGTGAGTGATATTGAAGCACCAAATAGAGTAGGCTACACAATATTGGCCTACCTTATTAATAAAGCATACTTTAGAGGCAAACAGATTACATCAGATTATGAACAACACTCATAGAAAAACATTATAATACGCTTAACGTGTAATAGCGCGTTGCATGTTCAATAAGGTGTCAACAGGCTCAGGAAGGGAAATGCCATTAACGTGAAACGCCGCCCGTCGCGCTCATATCGGCTCTTGTCTGTAGGCTATATAGTTTTCCTCCCATAGCGCATAAAGAAAAAGCTTAACGTCAATGCAGTAATGACGGTGATATTTAAACTCAGTAGCCATGCCTACACCTTATTGAGCATGCAACGCGCTATTACACGTTAAGCATTTTATAATGTTTTTCTATGAGTGTTGTTCATAATCTGATGCAATCTGTTTGCCTCTAAAGTATGAGCGCTTCAGTGAAGGGGAACGCTGCTGGCTTGCTTAATGCGTATCATTTATATAATAAAACTTCAGACAGACTACTAACTATAGACAGACTACTAACTATAAGTAACTTTGCAACTACATGTCAGCTAACTCTAGATTATAAGTAGACTGTTAGGTTAGGGTTAAGAAATTTCTGACCCTGGTCATCTTTATGTAACCTTTTAGTAGAAGTAAGACCACAGTTTGACCAAGAGTTTCCACGTGGACTTCTATTAACAGAGTGTGGATCTCACCGTCAAACTGGTACTGAATGATGTTATTGAAGGCCTCCAGCAGAAAGAAGGACAGATGGTGGTTCTGAGGAGCAGAGAACAGGAACCAGTTGGTGGAGAACGCCTCCAGGAGATGCAGGAGCTTGTTGGCCGCAACCATGGAGAGACTCTTCAGGTACGGAGACACTAAACAACGACACATGTGTTATATGTCATGTGACAGAGAATGCAAAGAACACAACACTTGAATGACACGCACCAAACTACACACATGAAACATTCTAAACATTCTAAATTAATCAGAACATTCCATTTGGAATAAAGGCCTTCCGATCCTTTCATTTTTTCATTTTTTTATTTTTTTTCATTATGTGTTCATCAGAGGGGTCCAAGACCCTACAACTTTTGTCACACTTGAAACACGAATACAATTTTTTTTTTAAATTGAATGAATTCGAAGAGTTTTGTGGTTGAAAATGTAAGAAAGCAACAAATCCTTCCCTCCTCACGGATCAATTTGACCCCCTTAGGAATGAATGGGATGCAGGGAATGCTTCAGTACACAAAGAAAAACCGAAAAATGCTCAAAATTCAAACTAAAAATGGCAAAACTTTACCAAAAAAAATTTAAATTTTTTTTTTTATAAATATCTACATGTGTATCTGAATGCATATTGAAGAGAACTGACTTTAGGGACCTCTATTCCTGAGGAACAGCTCATTTGCTCCATATAAAGATATAAGGCCATCTAGAGTCATGAAATATCATGTTATATTATTATTTTTCCCACAAGAGGTCAGCAAACATATTATGTAAGATACATATGTATGTTGATAACATATCAATGTAAGATATTTTGAGCTGAATTAAAAGGGTTATGCATGAAATTGTGAGTTATTTTGAATTTAAGTTGAAAGAATGTGAGGAATGTGCTTAAATTACTATTTATTATTTATTGATCAAATCTAGTCATTTATAATAATAAAAAAAAATGACAAAAAATGACATTAAAACCTAGAAAAAATTAAATAAATAAAAATAAAAATAAAGTTTAATTTTAGGGCTTCGGGTCATTTTGACCCGCGAGGGAAAGATGTGTTACAAAGTGTGAGGGAAGGATGAAGGTCTAGCCTCACTCTCCAAGTGGAATAAATCATTTAGTCTCTCAGCACATGAAAGAAGAAACTGTCACCTCCAGTTTTCTGTGACATAACAGATGATGAAATGTGAATCCAGGTAAAGCCCTGTACAAACCCAGACACTGCCATTACTCACCGTTCACCACAATAGTGAGCAGGCAGTCATAGAGCGGCTGTAAGCGCTGATGGCCACTGGTTATTATCTTGTGGAAAACCTGCAGACGTAACCAGTTTAAGAGATTAAAAACACCTCATGATTCTATTCAAACCAGACGCAAAACCAACATATTAATAAACCTCTGTGTGAATTGAAAGAAAGACTATTATATTCAAACGCTCATATCTATAGACTTAACACGTAATGCACATGTCGGCATTCTCACAGGTTCGCGTTTTTGAAGTTTGCGCGGAGATGATAATGTTTTTCACAAATGTTCACCGCTTGCACCTTGAACTCTGTTTCAAAGTTAGCGTTCTCGAGCCCCAAACACTGTTGTTGTGCAGCCAGAACACTTTAAAAGGGTTATTAAGGGTTTTCTGTTATAACAGTGTTGTGTAAGCTAAGTTAATAACTAATGATCTCACCACTATGAGCAGGTCTGCGTGTGTGCCGGTGAACACTGGGATGTCCATGGGGACGTGAAGCGAGTACGGCTTGTTCAGACGCACACCGAAGTTCCTCTCTCCGCTCAGCAGAAGCAGAATGAAGACGCCGATGTGCATGAGCCCGACCCGTGCTGAAGATCAACACACACAACATCACGAGACGAGCATGACAACAGTCGTCTACATACAGGCCGTCACAGGTCCAGAAACAGTTTAAATGCAAGGGACAGAGAAGGTGAAAACTCTCATCAAATCCTCATATTAGAGTGATTTCTGAAGGATCATGTGACACTGAAGACTGGAGTAATGATGCTGACAATTCAGCTTTGTTTACAGGTATACATTACACTTTACTATATATTCACATAGAAAACAGCTGTTTTAATTTGTCATAATATTTCACAATGTTACAGTTTTTACTGTATATCTGAATAAAAGACCCAATTAAATCTTCATATCATAAAAAGCAATCGTGTCTCTTCAGAAGACTTGGATTAAATCCACTTTTACGATGTCATTTTATACTTTTTAATGCGTGAATGTTTGGACCTACAATGGATGAACCAGAAGAAGAATGAGAGAATATTAAAAACATCTTCATTTGTGACCCTGGACCACAAAACCTGGGTCACATGGGTCACAATTTTGAAATTGAGATTCATGCATCATATGCTGAATAAATAAGCTTTCCATTGATGTGTGGTTTGTTAGGATAGGACGATATTTTTCCGAGAACTATTTGAACATCTGGAATCTGAAGGTGCAAAAAAATCTAAACATTGAGAAAATCTCCTTTAAAGTTGTTTATTTATGTTGGCGATTGTGCTGCATTCACTCACAAAAATACATGTTTTATGTATTTACGGTAGGACATTTACTAAATATCTTCATGGAACATGATCTTTACTGAATATCCTCATGATTTTTGGCATAAAAGAAAAATCGATGATTTTGACCCAGACAATGTATTGTTGGCGATTGCCACAAGCTCTTACACTGGTCGGCTCGGGCGTCGTTCAGGTAGAACAGGATCGGCACTAATATGTCCAACACGTCGCTGCTCTTCAGCACAAAGAACAGGAATTTCTGAAACAGAAAACGCAGGGATTACGTGCGATGTTTCAGATCTGGACTGTTATTAAAGGGGTGGTTGATTATGATTTCACTTTTCTAACTTTAGTTAGTGTGTAATGTTGCTGTTTGAGCATAAACAACATCTGCAAAGTTACAACGCTCAAAGTTCAAAGCAAAGGGAGATATTTGCTTTTACAGAAATCACTTTTTAAGGACTACAACAAACGGCTGGTAGAGACTACACCACACTCCTTCCGGGTTAGTGACATCACCAACCCTATAATTTACATAAACCCCGCCCCCTGAACATGATTTATAGATTATCATGACAGAATATGCTAATCAGTGACTAGAAGATAACTACACATAAACTACATAAATTCCTCAACTAACCATTCAGAAATGTTGTCACTTCTTCTTGAGTCTCTCTCCGTTTTGAACATAAAAGGCTAAAAGTTTTTGAAATGTTCAGTGCATGTCTGTGTGAGTGCAAGCTCTTGAAGCTCCGCCCCCTGTGCCGGGAGCAGCAGCTCATTTGCATTTAAAGGGACACACACAAAAACAGTGCGTCTTTGCTCACCCTCAAAAAGTGGCAATTTTAACATGCTATATAAAAATATCTGTGGGGTATTTTGAGCTGAAACTTCACACACACACTCTGGGGACATCAGAGACTTATTTTACATCTTGAGAAAAGGGCATTATACTCCTCCTTTAAAGCACCCGATCTCTTACTTTGTTGAAGTCGCAGAGTTTCCAGAAAAGCACCAGCAGTTCCTGGTGAAACTGGATCTTCTTGGTGGAGTTGGGCAGGTATGTCTGGGTGAGCGGGTTGGTCAGCAGGCGCGCCAAACCTTTCAGGACAAAGTCGTAATCCTGCAGACACGAGGAACAGCAGCTCGCACACATCAACAGAACAATGCTGTGTATTATCTGGACGTATCGTAAGGGTTTCTCCGTACCTCCTCCCTGTGGATTCTGGACAGGTAATTCACAAACAGGTTATTCGGACCGACGGACTACGAGCAGAGAGAAAAAGAGAAGGTGTAGCTCACATAGTAATCAGCAGAACATTTTTGAGCGTTAGTGTTTAATGTGACAAAAGCTTCTATTTCAGATAAATGCTGTTCTTTTGAACTTTTTATTCATCAAGAATCCTGAAATAAAAATGTACATAACTGTTTTCAACATTGATAATAATCATAAATGTTTCTTGAGCATCAAATCATCATATTATAATGATTTCTGAAGGATCATGTGACATAATGATGCTTTGAATACAGGAATAAATTACACTTCACTATATATTCACATAGAAAACAGTTATTTTAAATTGTAACAATATTTAACAATATTACTGCTTTTTTCATTTTTTAATCAAATAAATACAGCCTTGGTGAGCAGAAGATACTCTTTTAAAAACATTAAAAATCATTTCAGCGGATGTGTTGAGTGTGTGTCGTGTGCATTATGGGGTGTGTGTTGCTCACGTCCTGCTCCTCCATGCTGGCGGGGGAGGGGGGGCGGCCCTCGTGCTCCAGGCTCACGATGAGGATCTGCACCGCCTGCTCCACCAGCTGCTCCCGGTAGTCGGAGAACAGCAGGTGGTTGTAGGGGATCCCGTAGCCCACAGGGTCGTAAGCGCACACCACATTCAGCAGAGAGGTGAAGAGAGGCAGAGCGTGCCTGAGAGAGAGAGAGAGAGAGGGAGGGATGGTTGTTGGTTGTTAGGGAGTCACTATGCAGTAACTAGACAGTTATGGATGGTTGTTAGGGAGTCGCTATGCAGTTAGTAGACAGTTCTGAATGGTTGTTAGGGAGTCGCTATGTAGTTACTAGAGAGTTCTGGATGGTTGTTAGGGTGTCGCTATGCAGTTACTAGGGAGTTCTGGATGGTTGTTAGGGTGTCGCTATGCAGTTACTAGAGAGTTCTGGATGGTTGTTAGGGTGTCCCTATGCAGTTACTAGAGAGTTCTGGGATGGTTGTTAGGGAGTCGCTATGCAGTTAGTAGAGAGTTCTGAATGGTTGTTAGGGAGTCACTATGCAGTAACTAGAGAGTTCTGGCTGGTTGTTAGGGTGTCGCTATGCAGTTACTAGACAGTTATGGATGGTTGTTAGGGAGTCGCTATGGAGTTATTAGACAGTTCTGGACGGTTGTTAGGGAGTCACTATGCAGTTAGTAGACAGTTCTGAATGGTTGTTAGGGAGTCGCTATGTAGTTACTATAGAGTTCTGGATGGTTGTTAGGATGTCGCTATGCAGTTACTAGAGAGTTCTGAATGGTTGTTAGGGAGTCACTATGCAGTTACTAGAGAGTTCTGGATGGTTGTTAGGGTGTCGCTATGCAGTTACTAGAGAGTTCTGGATGGTTGTTAGGGAGTCGCTATGCAGTTAGTAGAGAGTTCTGAATGGTTGTTAGGGAGTCGCTATGCAGTTAGTAGAGAGTTCTGAAAGGTTGTTAGGGAGTCACTATGCAGTTACTACACTGTTAGACCTTACCGGGGTTTTTTACAGTAAAATACTGGCAACACTGTTGCCAGTAATTTACTGTTAATTGTACAGTATGTTACTGTAAAAATGCACTAAAACTCGAGTTAACTAATTTCACTTGCAGAAACCGACTGTCTTAAATGAACCAACTGTCATTTAAAAGTATTAACTAAAATTTATAATGCATTAATAAAGTGAGCAAAGTATTACTGTGAACTTATTTCATTTGAAACCACAAAAATGTTTTGGTAAATTAAAGAGATTTCCACTGGACCAGCAACTACACAGTCACTGCCTTTTAAATAAAGCAACACACAGCAAATCATCAATGTTTGTAGATCTTCTCCTGGACTGAAGCACAGACTCTACTCTTCTGCACAATGGTGACCCAAAAAACTAACTTTTACAGTAAACTACTGGCAACAGTGTTGCCAGTATAAACCTGTTTTATAACTTACAGTTTATTACTGTTAAAATACATGTTGTGGGTGTGTCTTTTTATCTTACACTGTTAACCCTTTCAACCCCACAGGGAAATCCACACTACAAAGAGTAAAAAGTAACATTGAGACAGTGTTACAGTGAGATAATTAAGTGAATATGTAAGTGATTGTTGAGCATTAGTGATGAACACCTGCTGTTAGAACAGAAAATAGAGAAACACAAGAACTACAACTGACTTCCAGACATTACACATTATTACACTTATTATTATGACTTTATTTCTGTCAGACATCTACAGAAGTTGTTGTTGAGATGTTTAATTGAAAATGTTTGGTTTGAAGTTACCATTACAGAGATCAGTGCTTGCTTTAGTTGGGATGCTGATGCTAAAACATTAGTGTTTCTTTTGCTGGTTGAGCTGTGTTTTTGTAAATCACACTTGTGCACACACACAGTTTATGAATGATGGTGGTTATGTAGATTATGGTGCTAAAATCATCATATAGCCTGTTCATTCCCTAAGGAGTTCATTCTCACTCATTCAGAGATTAATCCTCAATTAAAAGTGTTACATTAGCACCAACCACAGCAATACATTACAACGACTTTTTTTTTTAACACCATGCATAAACCAAAAAAAAAAAAAAAAACAGAGCTATGCTGTCTTTTAGAAACACAGAGATATCACAATTTAGCACATGAATCTCAACAATGGTGGCAATATTTTTTTTTTATTATTCATGCAGCAGTGCATGCTGGGAGTTTTATACTATCCTGGAACCCAGCATGCATTGCGACATGAAACTTTTGATTGTCACCATTGCTGAGATTCATATACTGATTGTTGATGTCTGTGTGTGTCTGAGTCAAGCAGGAGTTAAAAATGTTTTAATGCACTCTATGATTACAATATTGTT
This sequence comes from Scardinius erythrophthalmus, assembly GCF_964197995.2. Classification (NCBI taxonomy): domain Eukaryota; kingdom Metazoa; phylum Chordata; class Actinopteri; order Cypriniformes; family Leuciscidae; genus Scardinius; species Scardinius erythrophthalmus. Next base: position 67,526,700 of record NC_138221.1, on the reverse strand, counting down.
CAGAAGACCTGATTACAGAGATATTGATTTCATGTTATAGATTCACAGATAAATATGAAATACCCATAAATCCATTGAATATATACAGGAAAGATCTGAAAGTCAGACATGTCCAGGATGAATGTTAAATCATCACAAAAGCCAAAAACAACTAATCATCTTCATCTTGACTTTTTCTTGCTATAACAAATGTGTTTTATAAACTCACTATTACAGCAGTCAGAGAGAGAGATGAATGGTAAGACGTCCAGGGACAAGAGACCAACTAAAGCAAATACTAATCTCCATCATGGTCACAACAAATTTTATTATTAACTAAATCTGTGTTAATTCTCAACAAGAACTTTTGTACATGTATGAAAGAAATAATCGTAAACTGGTTTGTAAACTGGTTTCACACTCTGTGTTGCTGGAAGTCAGTGGTAGTTTCTGTGTTTCTCTTTTTTCTGTTCTTGATTCTCTGTCCGTTCAGTGATTCTGCTTATCAGTGTTCATCAGTTTCTCAATTCACTCACTTCTTTACATTCAAGTGGACTATATTGGTGAACTAATTTAGGGAATAGTGAATGAGGGTATAGGGTGTGATTGGGAAAGCCTCTGAGTGTCGACTTTGAGCACTGTTAATTCACAGTATATTCCTGTAGGCTAGTTTTATTTTCTACGGTATATTACTGTTTTAATGGAAAATGGTATGATATTGTCAGAATTACAGCAATTACAGATTTTTTTTACAGCAAGGGTTAACAGTGTAGAGAGTTCTGGATGGTTGTTAGGGTGTCGCTATGCAGTTACTAGACAGTTATGGATGGTTGTTAGGGAGTCGCTATGCAGTTACTAGAGAGTTCTGGGATGGTTGTTAGGGAGTCGCTATGCAGTTAGTAGAGAGTTCTGGATGGTTGTTAGGGAGTCGCTATGCAGTTAGTAGAGAGTTCTGGATGGTCGTTAGGGTGTCGCTATGCAGTTACTAGACAGTTCTGAATGGTTGTTAGGGTGTCGCTATGCAGTTAGTAGAGAGTTCTGGATGGTTGTTAGGGAGTCACTATGCAGTTAGTAGACAGTTCGGAATGGTTGTTAGGGAGTCGCTATGTAGTTACTATAGAGTTCTGGATGGTTGTTAGGGTGTCGCTATGTAGTTACTATAGAGTTCTGGATGGTTGTTAGGGAGTCGCTATGCAGTTACTAGAGAGTTCTGGGATGGTTGTTAGGGAGTCGCTATGCAGTTAGTAGAGAGTTCTGGATGGTTGTTAGGGAGTCGCTATGCAGTTACTAGACAGTTCTTGATAGTTGGTTAGCAAAGACTTCAGATGAAGCTAAGTCTGCATCAACTGCATCAGCTACAATTTTCTATATGTCATAATTTGTTAACAAACAAGTATTCATTACTTTTTAGCTAACTGTTATTTGTATATGTACATTTCTGAAATACATAACTTAGTTTCCTCTGATAACAGATCACTCTAAATTGTAATGTGGACTAATGCATTTTTCTGTAAAGTTGCTTTGATTCGATGTGTATTGAGAAAAGCGCTATACAAATAAATGTGAATTTAATTGAAATGTTAGGGTGTTGCTAGAGTTCGCTATGCAGATACTAGATATTTCTAGATGGAAGTTAAAGGTGCTGTAAGTGCTGCGACGCGTTTTTAGGCCAAAACATTTTTTGTCACATACAGCAAACATCTCCTCACTATCCGCTAGCTGCCTGTCCTCTGAACACACTGTGAAAAAACGTGGTCTCTCTGTAGACACCACAGGCTCCACAAACGGCAACAAAAACAAACTAGACTCACCCGCACCACGAAACATAATAAACAGAGTTCCAGCCAATCACTGGCAAGAAGTATTTGAGGGTGGGGTTTGGGGGGTTAGTGCACGTGCACGTGAAGAGGGTGTGTGTGGAGGAGAGAGAACAGAGAAGCATGAAGAGGGAAGTTTGAATTATGGCCGAAACACGACCAAAGAGACGACGTTCCGATGAACAAATTGCAAAGAAGAGGGACGAGGATAAGGAACGCGTGAAGTCCCGAATTTACATCGGAAAAACCTTCCAAAGATGGCGAGAACTCCGCCGGCAGAAGGGCTTCCAATCCGTCATTCAGTTGCTCTGTTTTTGCAGAACAGGTAAATCCATTTTTCTTTCTAAACTGACGTTCATGTTCGCCAAACCAACACAAGGATGTAATTAGCTAGATCTATGCAGTCAGCGATTACTTTGGTGAATACAACATGTATGTTTCTAGCAGCGATCAATCTCTATTGTAATGATCAAGCAAATTCACAGTAGGGCGACAATTTGTGTGAATGATTGTTTTCATCCACTGTTTGTTATGAATTTGAATGTTCATTTATAGGCTGTTGACAACTTTGAGTAAATTTGTTGTTTATGACGCTGCCGTTGTTTATGCTCACTGGGAAACGCGAACGTTATCATGCTATTATTGCGTCCTTGTATGGGAGCTATAGTTATAACCACACGATTTTAAGATAATGTTTCTCTTTTTCTGCATTCTGTTCTGCAATATATAAAAGCATTTATCTAACTTGGCGACATTACACATTGAATGAAGTATCAGTAAAACTTAACTTTGTTTGTAGTATTTGACTATTTGGACTTTCCTTTATGTCGGAAGAGAGGGGAGGAGGGAGGAGACGGGATGAGGAGGAGGGAGGGTTTAGCTAGCCTCCGTTTTGTTTAACAACAATTCGAATGTCAACAAGAAGTAACGTCTCCCGGGATCGCTTAGAGCACCTTTAAGGTGTTGCTAGGTATTGCTATGCAGCTACTAGCGAGTTCTGGATGGTTGTTGGGGTGTTGCTAGTTTAATCCTAAGGTGTTCACTGCAAACATTTTTTGTGTGTTCTTGTCTTATTTTGAAATTGCATATTAGAAATTTTTTTTTTTTTACTGGTTGCGTCTCTGTTTTTTAGCCATTTCATTACATGAACGCTGACGTATTCACACCGTATGATACCGTTTGAAGTGGAGTAAATACGTTTAACAATGAAACATTTATGCTAAGCAAAACTTTAATACCTAACTTGACATCACACCCATTTCATTCTATTTGGTGTGATTTCTAAAGGCTAGTCTCAATAAGAGCACCCAACTCTGGCCCTTAAGGTCCTCTTTCTCGCAGAGTTTAACTCCAACCTTGATCAAACTCACCTGCCTGGTTTCTTACAAGCCCAGATCAAACGAACCCACAATGAAGCTTACATGCAGTTTAACGCTTAGGACTGGAGGCTTGACTAAGCAAACACACTGGTGAGTCTGCAGGTGTTTGACTGGGGAGTGCTGTGTTTGTCTTGTGTGTGTCCCGTGGAGCCTGACCTGTTCTCGGCAGAGCAGAAGAAGGAGACCCAGGGGTTGAGGAGACTGTTCTCTGCTGTCGGCGGCAGGTACATGGCCTCTGAGAAGCAGGTGAGCAGCAGCCTCAGCAGCTCAGACCTATACACACACACACACACACACAGTCAGCGGGAGTGGGCGGGACCGGGAATCGTAATAACACTGATACCCATTTTTATACACAAATAAACCGTTTATACAAACAAACTATATATTTTAATTTTGAACTCAATTCTCGTTCTTTTCTGCTCTCCTGTGTGCTTTGGTGTGGCTGGTAAAGTGAATGACGTGCTCCACCCCGTAACGTTTGATACGCCAATGCTAACCATCGATAATATATAGAAGAAGAAGAAGGCTTCCCCGTAAATCTAAATCAAAATGGAGTCAGACATGAAAGCCACATTTCCGGCCAGTCTGAAGTCACCGAAAAATGTTCACGAGTTGAGAAAGACGACGTAATGTGCGTGTGTGTGTGTGCCTGTATCTGTGTGTGTTTGCATGGATGATTCACATGAAACTTAATGTATATGCATTGTTTAAGATGGCTTTCAATTCAATAAAACAACACGGGAGAAAGGATTGGGAGTCTTTCTTCTGGGATTGAGACGGGATTTTTCTTGGGATTGGGATCGGACCGGATTTTTTTTTTCTTGTGGGATCGGAACGGGAGAGGTTTGAAAATCCACTCCAGTGTGACCCTCTAACACACACGTTGTAATACCAGTGTACTACCCATGTCATTATACAAATTTCTGTCCTCATAAATCACAAAAACAAACACACACACACACACACACACACACACACACACACACACAGAGAATGTAGACTAATCTGATCATCCGTTTCAGTGGAAAAACAGGTCCGGGCTTTTAGCCGTCTTGTGTGGTTACTGATTAAAAGGAAACTCAAACACACACACACACACACACACACACACACACACACACACACACACACACACACACACACACACACACACACACACACACACACACACACACACACACACACACACACACACACACGTGTGGGCCTGGGAAAGGACTCACTCACTCTCACCTGTTGAGGTCGTGGATGTAGTTGAGCGGGGGGGACTGAGCGAAGCCCACGCCGGCCTCCCAGATGTACTCGCAGCTGTCCAGCGCCTGCATGTCCTCCACCGACTCCTGTGCGCGACACAAGATCAGTCCGACACTGAGTTTAGTGTAGATCACACACACCGACTGACGACAGTCAACTACTGCCGTTTCATTACATCCCTGACATATTCACACAGGGTTCACACTCTTTATCAGGGATCATTTTACAGGACATTTCAAATCTCATAAGTCTTAAAAAAACTTCACAAGTCTTAAAAAAACATGCCATCTATGGCTATGACTTAAATATAAAATCAGAAATATAATACACACACACACACACACACACACACACACCAAGCTTCTTAAGTTAAACTCTTCACTTTATAATAATCAACACGTTACACGTTATACCGACTGCCTTGGCCCTTCTCGTTGAGCTTTCCCTTCCCTCTTCCCCCAACTGCAGTCTCCATAAATAAAGGCATTATTAAAAAAATTGTCTGCAAAAAGCATCCGTCATAATAGCATAATAGGGGCACTTTAATTAAATGTAGAAACATAATACAATGTACCCAAAAAACTTTGAACTTATCCCTGAACGGAGCGCTTTCTGTTACTAACGTTAGTCGTTTCGACCAGTTCTTTAATGATCAAGAACATCTAAAAATAATGTTCAAGATTTTTCCAGGACTATTTAAGTTTTCTCTCATTTTCCATGTGTTTTCCAGGACTGGATAATTGGTCATTAGTATTCCAGGTTTTCCAGGACTGGATAATTGGTCATTAGTATTCCAGGTTTTCCAGGACGCGTGGGAACCCTGTCACACCGCATGACACCGTTTGACCTGGAGTAAATAAGCTGAACACTGAAACATTTCTAAAGACTGGTCGCTCCCTCACACAACGGTCCCCTAGACCAGGGGTTTTCCGGCTTGGCCTTTAAAGACTTTCTGGCCGAGTTTAGCTCCAGCCTTGATCAAACTCGCCTACTTGTGTCTTTCTGGTACCTTGATTGACTTGTTCAAGTGTATTGATCAGGGTTGGAGCTTAACCTTTTAAGGGCCAGAGTTGAGAGATACTTGATTATTGGTCAATGCTAAAGACTGGATAAATGATAAAGACCAGAGCTGGTCGATGATGATGATAATGATGATGATGATGATGATGTCATGGGAACACTGATTGGCTGATGGCACCACATTAGAATTGTGCATCAAATTTCCATCCATTTGGTTTACATCGGTTAAGAAAAATTAATAAACTTAATGTGATGCTTAATGTCAGTCATACATAAATGAAAAAGGTCAAATACTTTTAAAGTCCCCCTGTGGTGTAAAATCAAGCTTTTAATGTTGTTTATGTGTCTGTGTGGTGTTTTTAATGTGCTTTAAGACAAAGCATGTGTAAGTTCATAAGTCGACACCATTGCTGAGTGTTTTCTCCTTAAAACTGCAGTGAACCAAAGACAGTCTCAAAAACACTGAAATCGCTGGTGTTTCTGACGTCACAAACTACCTTGTAACCAATCAGATCAACGTGTGACCGTCAACTGAGTGAGTGAGTGGAGGCGGGGCTCATTTGCATATTCATAGAACCGCACATACTAAATGAGGCAAGGGTGTCGAGTTACATTCAAGATAGTTTAAGGCATGAAGACATTTATTTCAAGGAAAAAATGTTTAAATATGACATTTTGGTGATCAAAGATGAGTTTTAAGGGATAAAATTGTGGACTACAAGGGGGACTGTAAGATTTCTGCTGTCATGGGTTGGTTGCACAAGGAAGCAAGTAGAGGATCCATTAGCAGCAGTTAAACTTTATTAAACTAAATAAACCAAGCAAAACACTCTGGCACGGGAAATGACAGGAGAAGAAAACAGGAGCAACACACACCAAACTTAAAGACATCAGACCATAAATAAACTGAACAGAGGGTTTAAATACACAGAGACTGAACATGAGGGAACATAGGAGCCAATGAAACCGAATTTCATTTTTCATTTCACATTTTAAACTTAATATGCCTAAATAGTTTAGTTTAGGTGCTAATTAGGAAAGTGATCTACCGCCAGCAGTCGATTTAGATATTCTGATATATCTAATATTTTGATATTTGATTTTGATATATTTAATATATAGATATATTTGATATATATATTATGAACTGACCAGAATTTTGAGACCGCAATATTCGTGAAGGACTATAATGCTCAAGTACTGGGGAGCTAAACCATTTAAAGGGGATGTCTAATGCTATTTCATGCATTCTGACTTATTTACACGGTTGAAGAGTTGGATTCTCATGCTAAACATGGGCAAAGTTTCAAAAAACCAGTTGGACATTCGACGAAGTGTTTCTGTGCCAAATACACTTACAGTTGAAGTTTTGGTAAGTTTTTTCCGAGTATGAGGTCATAAAGTCATATGGTATATATATTACATTCCTCGTATAGGCACTTCTCCTGGAAGAGCGCATGAACACACATCAACCATGGCTGCGTTTCCCATAGGCATCGTAAGCCTAAGTTGATCGTAGAGACCATTGGTGGATATTATTTACGATGCTTTTGGGAAACACAGGGAAACGCCCATCAATGCGCTTCGTTTGTTGCTCGAGAAAGACTTCACGAAATCAGCAATGTCACCAAAGACGTGTGTTTGGTTCAATAAGGTTCATTAGTTAACTACCTTAATTAACATGAATGAACAAATCTTCTTCAGCATTTATTAATCTTAGTTAATGTTAATTTCAGCATATACTAATACTTCATTAAAATCAAGGGTTGTATTTGTTAACATTAGTTAATGCGCTGTGAACTAATATGAACAAACAATGAACAGCTGGATTTTTATGAACTAACATTAACAAAGATGAATAAATACTGTAACAAATGTATTACTCATGGCTAGTTCATGTTAGTTAATACATTAACTAATGTTAACTAATGAACCTTATTGTAAAGTGTTACTGTGTGTTTTTGGTTGTTAGGGAAAGATAATCTTGTTCAGCTTCCCAAAGACGTTTTTCCGGGACAGCAACAGAGTTGTGCAAGTGTGTTTGTTTCATCACGGCATTTCGATGACAAATGTTCTATAAACAAGGCCCAGTTTGACGCTGGATTTGCAGATTGTTTGAACTGAAACTGAAAGATGAAGGGGTCCCAGTGATAAATATCCCGGTCATGAGTCTGAATTGCAGGCGGTGAGTAAAACTGCATCAAATGTAATTTATAAATCTGATAAAACTAAAGACTCTTCCAAGATATGAAGGATGCAATACTACTCTAAAGGTACTCAAGATTACCATGAGATTGGCAGAAACTGTGTGTGTTATGTGCCCTTTAATGCGTTGTAAGTAATTAGCAGGATTTTAAAATATATCTGATGTGTAATATCGCAACCAGTAGAGCCGCTGCGTTTTGAACTAGCTGTAGTTTGTTTATTAAGCGTGCAGGGCAACCACCCAGTAGAGCATTACAATAATCTAGCCTTGAGGTCATGAACGCATGAACTAACTGTTCCGCATTTAGAGCATATTATGACGTAATTTAGATATATTTTTAAGATGGAAAAATGCGGTTTTACAGATACTAGACACGTGACTTTCAAATGAAAGATTGGTATCAAAGAGCACACCCAGGTTCCTAACCGACGACGAAGACTTAACAGAGCAGCCATCAAGTGTTAGACAGTATTCTAGGTTAGGAACTAGGAAGTTTTTTGTCCAATAATTAGAAACTCTGTTTTTTCAGAATTAAGTATTAGGAAATTACTAGTCATCCAAATTTTTATATCCGCTACGCATTCTGTTAATTTTGTGAATTGATAAGTTTCGTTAGGTTTTGAAGAAATATAGAGCTGATTATCGTCGGCATAACAGTGAAAGCTAATTCCATGTTTCCTAATGATATCTCCTAAGGGTAGCATGTACAGAGTGAACAGCAGCGGTCCTAGTACTGAGCCTTGTGGTACGCCATACTTAACCTGTGATCGATGAGACATCTCATCATTTACTGCTACAAACTGATAACGGTCAGATAAGTATGATTTAAACCATGCTAGTGCATTTCCACTAATGCCAACATAGTTTCCGAGTCTATTTAAAAGAACGTTGTGGTCAATAGTATCAAATGCAGCACTAAGATCGAGTAACACTAATAGAGAGACACAACCACGATCGGATGATAAGAGCAAATCATTTGTAACTCTAATGAGAGCCGTCTCGGTACTATGGCACGGTCTAAATCCTGACTGGAAATTCTCACTGTCTGAAAACACAACTTGTACAGATGATGAGCTACAAATCTAACAGTGTTGAACTCACAGGTCTTCCTCTCTTGTGGCTTTGAACGGTGAATTCTGGACAGAAAAGCAAGTCAGCAAGAGCCAGTAGGAGAGACTCGGCCAGCGGACGCGCCCCTTCATCCTCATCCTCCATATCATCCATCTATCCAGAGAAGAAAAAATAACACTGTACTTCAACTGGTTTACTTATTACTTATAGTGTTCTTTTAGTGTTTTTATAGTGTTTTTACCTATATTCTATGACTATAATGTATCCGTTTATCTGTTTATAACAGCCATTTGGTCATAATATTTTAAATCTGATATGTAAAAAAGGTTGAAATTGATTTTCATGAAGTCGGATTTCTCCTAGAGCAAATAACCAAGCACAACTAAGACTAGGGATGCACGATATATCGGTCGCCATATCGGTATCGGCCGATATATGATAATTTTTAATGTCTTTGTTATCGGCCTGATAAGAAAATTTGTCCGATATATTAAAGTTGATAAATAATGTATAATTTCCTTCAGCTGAGACACTTCGGATGCGCACTGTTCAACATTGAGTAGCTTGAAATATGATTGAAATCTCTTCAAAAAAGGAAAATATAGGCGAGTTAAGTGCAACGCAAGTCTGTCATATCGGCTACATAAAATTATCATAAGAACATCATTAAAATTGTGTGTTTGGGACATGGATTTTAATGGTGAAACTCTTGTTTTTTGTAATCAGGCTCTCAAAAATTAGGCAAAAACTTGTATTAAGATTTATCGGCCAATATATCGGTTATTGGCTTTCAAATATAAAGAATTATCAGTTATCGGTATCGGCCAAAATGTTCATATTGGTGCATCCCTAACTGAAACACAATGAAAGTGCATACATGTGCTTGTGTGGATGTAATAATAATTATTATTATTATTATTATTGTGTGGATGTACTGTATGCTGTAGCTGAGGGACGTTCATCTGAGAGCGTTTCATAATCCTACACTGCTATTTCTGAACGCACTTAACTACAGGTGTGAAGTTACATGGATGAATGTTTCTGTGGTAGCTGATAGCACTAAAAGGTTATTATTCAGATCCTCATCGTCATGGTGGTCCTCCTCACCCCCGCTCTGCCGGCGCCAGGGATGGTGGACCAGAAGAAGCCTCTCCAGTCCTGGTCCTCGAAGATGTAGGGCAGGATTCGAGTGAGCATTCGACTGCAGTTCAGCACCATCTGCTTCTCCTTCTCCGTGGGACAACCGGACTCGGCGCCCTGAACCAGCTTCTCCACCGCCTGCGACCACACACACACACACACACACACACACACACACACACACACACACACACTCTCATGTCAGAATATATAGAAAGCTAGTATGACCCACTACACCCACACATTCACATACACACACTGAGGTGCCTTTGCACTCATGCACTTTCTGTAAAGCTGCTTTGAAATGATGTGTATTGTAAAAAGCGCTATACAAATAAATGTGAATTGAATTGAATTGGTAGTTTTAAGCGCTATTCGAACAGGACTAGTGGAGGTGGGGTAAAGTAATTATTAGCAGAGCTTCTCAGTGATGTGCATCTCAGTGATCATTACGGACAATGTCAGTAAAGATTACGGCGACTTTTACTTACAGTAAAAAGGTCCGGAAAAATTACCTCAGGTAATGCTAAATATTCCGTCATTTCCTGTTTAAAAGTAGTTTTCCACGTTTTTTTTCAAGTACGGAGACGCTCGGTTGCGTTGTAGACGCTAGGACAAGCTCAGGTGTTTTCCACACACCATTCAGATCAGAAAGAAGATCAAAAGCACTTGGTGCACTTGAGATTATTTAAAACATCAAACCGGACCTAACTGATTTATATATAGAAATATAGGTTATATGTGCTATCACATGTTATCAGGAAGCAGCGTAACACACACATGACGACAGGAGTGACGGCGGTGCGTAAATCGAGTTACTCTCCCACTTCTGCTAGTTTCACTGAGATCTCTTATCCCATGCAAATTGGCCATTAATATTACAGGGCAGGCATCCTGTGGTAATAATAACTTTACCCCACCTCTCCAAGTTAAACTAGTCCCGTCCAAATAGGGCTTAAAACTACCAATTCAATTCAATTCAATTCAATTCAATTCAATTCACGTTTATTAGTATAGCGCTTTTCATAATACACATCATTTCAAAGCAGCTTTACAGAAAGTGCATGAGACCACATTACTATTTAGAGTGATCTGTTATCAGAGGATAGTCTAGAAGTCTAAATGTCAAAATGTATAGTCTAGCAACTCTCCGTTGACTTTCGAGCTGGAAAACCCTAAATTGGGTCAGGCCAATCACAAGAGCAAAGAACGGCACTTAAGTCATTCTTAAAAAAGGAAGATGTGTTCGTAGTTTTGCCGGCCAGATATGGCAAAAGTTGAATCTATCAACTGACGTTAGCTCCGCGGTTGGGAAAACGCTCTGGGCCGGGTTTCCCGATAACGATGTATCTTAGCTCTTAAGAGCGCTTTCTACGTGCAAAGTTACGAACGCTCGCAGCAATTCCACGAGCGTTTCCCAAAAATGCACTTAACATGAACGCGCGAGAACGCGCTCTACAGTGCTACTTAAGAGTCGCTGTCCATTCGCGACGTGCTGAAATATAACCTTGTATGGAATCGTATTCTGAACGTTTAACCTAATAATTGTCATCTGTTGTGGATTAGCAATCAAGACAAGTATATATAAAGCACCTACAGGCGGAGGCACTGACTAAATGGCTGGAAAAACAAAACAAACAAAAAAAAAAAACACGAAATGATACCTTTCAAAAAGATGAAATTAATGTCCTTTTAGAGGAGATAGAGCGAAACAAAGATGTAATTTTTAACAGATTTAAAGGATTTCTTTTATTTATTTATTTATTTATTTATTCATTCATTCATTTAATTTTGATTCAAATTATTAGATTAAATTATTTCGATTTTTTTGTTTTGTTTTCTGACCTTTTTAATTATTTACTTTATACATTAATTTAACCAACAACAAAAAAGAGTAATAAAGTGTACAATAAAGTACAATCAAAACCTTATATTATAATCACATACATTTGAATAAAGCTAAAGGTGTAATCTGCCGGTTGTCCTGCAGGTGTCCTCATAAATCTGTCTTCTTACGATGCACTTGGGGATGTACGATTACTCCAGAGCACTCGTAGATCTACGAAGATTTTCAAGTGCTACTTAAGCTACGATGCTTTTGGGAAACAGACCGTAATATTAAGATCAGTCGTACGATCGTTTTTACGATCAACTTAGGCTTACGATGCTTTTGGGAAACGCAGCCCTGGTTGGTTGAAGCGCTGCAGAGGGAATTTGAAGGACAGCCGTTTAACCCGCCCCTCGGATTGAGCCGTCTATGGTGAGCTGCCAGACCCAACATCTTGATGTAGACATCTTGACTGTCTAAGTTATGTATTTCAGAAATGTACATATTTTTTTGTACATATGTACAAAAAAATCAGTTAGCTAAAAATGTATTAATTTAACAATATTTAATGCAGATACAATGAGCTCATTGAAGTAATGAATATTTGTAGAAAATGGCACTGTATTAGATAACTACACATCAAAGCAATAAAGTGTTATTTACTTTTATTAATATTTTATTTTCATATTTTTAGCTTTTATTTTTAGTTTAGTTTAGTTTTTAGTGATTTTATTATGTGCTTTTATGTGTCATTTTATTTTATTAGTTATTTTGCTATTTAGGTTTAATTTATTTTTATTTCATTTTTATTTCCAGTAAATAATTTTAGTGCTTTAGCTTAAACTTATTTCAGTTTATTGCCAAGTTAGCATTTCTAATTTTCATTTAGTTTAAGTTTTTTTCAACTAATATTTATATTTAATTTTATTTTATTTCAGCTTTATTTTAGTTTACACAGATGTTTTTAATAGGTTTAGCTAATAATAGAATCAATATCTTCAAACTATTTTCGCACAATTTTTTATTTTTATTTTTTTAGGAAATAACTTTGGCGATTTGAGTCGATGTCCCAGCAAGCACAGGTTACATTCGACAAACACAATACATTCAAACAGTACCACTGTGAAATATTATTACAATCAGTGTTGGTTAAGTTACCTACAAAATGACTTAATACATATTCATTATTAATTACATATTAATTTAACCAGTTGAACAATACAAGGATAGACATGAAACAGCTCTTTTAATTCTTTCAAATAAATAATAACTGAACATGAACTGAACTTGAAGGGAAAAGTTATTAAATTACAATATTTTAATTACTTAGTAATATATTAAACCAAACATTTTTTTACAAATTAAAATAACTATTTTCTATGTACAGTAAAGTGTAATGTATTCCTGTGATCAAAGCTGAATTTTCAGCATCATTTCTCCAGTCTTCAGTCACATGATCCTTCAGAAATCACTCTAATATGATGATTTGATGCTCAAGACACATTTATGATTATGAAGTCCAAAAGAACAGCATTTATTTTAAATAGAATCTTGCATTATAATATAGTCTTTACTGTCACTTTTGATCAATATAATGCATATCATATTTATTGAATGTTTTATTTTTTAAATATTACTGATGCTGAACTTTTAAAAAGCAGTGTATACAAAACCATATCATATATATAAAGCTTTTATTGTGAAATGTTTTGTTCATGAAGTCTTTTGTTAGACATTCACACAAGTTTAAAACACTGTGAAATTAAAACAGAGTACATGTGCACACAAGCTAAATCATTTCCAAATAATGTGTCACAATAACACTTACATTTACAATTAATCATTTAGCAGACGCTTTTATCCAAAGCGACTGAGGAGAACAATAGAAGTTAGCACTTCTCTCTCTCTCTCGTCCGCCAGCATGTGAGCCTGAAGACTATGAAGATTTCTAATCATGTTCTCTCTCTGATGGGCAGCCTTAAACAGGAAGTGCCAGGATTGAGACAGGAAGGGGAAAGTAAAGCTGTTTCCTGTCCCACCAGCAACTTCAGATTCTCACAGTCTCTGCCTAGTATTGATGAGGCACAATCTCTAATGACGGTCACACTTTATTTTACAGTGGCCTCGTTACACTTGTTAGATGTAATTACTGTGTCACTTTAAGTTAAGAAATTAAAAGTTTAAGTAAGCATAACTTGCAGATTTTTATTTTGTACTCATGCATTATAATTGCTCTTAAATTAAAATATTTGAGTAAGCAAATTTATACAGATAACTTAAAATTATCATGTAATCTCAACTTAAATATTTGTAGTAGTGAAAACTTGGCTAGCTTTAACTAGCTAATTCAGTAAATGCTACCTTGCGTATTGGTAACGCAATGCTTTGATAGCATTATCATAGAAATTGCTGAATGAGAAAACGAAGATGAACGAAAGTCTTACGGGGTTGGAACAACATGACGGAGAGTAATTACTGACAGAATTTTCATTTTTGGGTGAGCTAACCCTTTAAAGTCACAGTGTAGCAGGTGTGGTCTATACCTTGTAGCAGAGTGTTGCCAGATTGGAGGGCGACTCCTCTCGCACGGCTCTGATCTCAGCGGCCGGCACCAGCGCGAACACGTCCTGGACACTGGTGGCGCTGTCCGCCCAGAACTGATCCCAGAACGCATCGTCTGTGGCCTCCACGGGCTGAGGAGGGGGAACACACCGGTTTAAAGGGGTGGTTGAGTATGATTTGACTTTTCTAACTTTAGTTAGTGTGTAATGTTGCTGTTTGAGCATAATCAACATCTGCAAAGTTACAACGCTCAAAGTTCAAAGCAAAGGGAGATATTTGCTTTTACAGAAATCTCTGTTTAAGGACTACAACAAACGGCTGGTAGAGACTACACCACACTCCTTCCGGGTTAGCGACATCACCAACCCTAAAATTTACATAAACCCCGCCCCCTGAACACGATTTATAGATTATCAAGACAGAATATGCTAATCGGTGACTAGAAGATATCTACACATAAACTACATAAATTCCTCAACTAACCATTCAGAAATGTTGTCACTTCTTCTTGAGTCGCTTCATCTTTCTGGCTTCGGTTTGAACATAAAAGGCTAAAAGTTATTGAAATTTTCAGGACTGAGCTGTTGAAGCTCCGCCCCCTGCGCCGGGAGCAGCAGCTCATTTGCATTTAAAGGGACACACACGAAAACTGTGTTTTTGCTCACCCTCAAAAAGTGACAATTTTTATAAAAATATCTGTGGGGTATTTTGAGCTAAAACTTCACACACACACTCTGGGGACATCAGAGATTATTTTACATCTTGTGAAAAGGGCATTATACCACCCCTTTAACATGCATACAAATCCTTTCAGACTTGTAGGGCTGAGCAAGTATGGGCACAACTCTTTACTGTACCTTTTGCTTTTTATTAGTACTTCAAAAAGCCTTTTAAAGGTATACATGTGAATTAAACGTGGCACACTGGCCTTCATCATCACAGTATGCTAATGACTATCATCAACACGCTGATGGAGGGCTGTTGGGACACTCCAGGCACAGGACGGTTCTGTCTTCACAGGACGAATATAAGGCTTTCAACTACATACTGTTTATTTACTAACTAGTGTGTTCTACTATGTAATTATGCCATGTTTGGTCTCATCTGACAGCTTATAAACTGAACGGTGGTGAACTTAATAGAGATTTTAAAGTATCCTATTCTAGGTACTATTGCTTAAACATGCATTAAGGAGAATATGTTAATGTTCTTCTCCCCCTCTCGATCTCCACACATTTGCCTCATCTTTTGGTTTCGGTGTCGGCATTCCTCTCATGTTCAACAATGCTTTGCTCAGGGTATAAGAAGGAAAGGTAACTGTTGATCTTGGACCTCATACTGAGAAAGGCCTCGTTTGCACAACAGTTTGTATTTTATACAGTATATTGTTCCACTCTACTGTCTGTATATTTACACATGTGACTTAATAAATAACTTTGCCTGCTTTAAAGGCTTTGAGAATCTATCCTTTTATGAATGATGATGTTTAAAGCTAAAGTGATTTTAACTTTCGTTATCTAAATGTTCAGGTTAAATCCTACGTTTGTTTTCCTATCAGTTCTAACCTTTACCTTAAAAGAGAAAGAGGTTAAAGAATAACAACAACTTTAACGGAGTCAGATTAATATTTGAATTATACACGTCATCCTTTTGTTGTGATTATTGGTTCAGAATAGCAGCGTAAGCCTCCAGCCTTACAGACTGAAGCAACAGCTGGGCTGAGCCCAACAATGAGCGCAGAAACCACATCAATATTTGATCAACAGCTCAAAATACTGATGCAATCACTGGCAGAGCACAGGAGACAGCTGATCATTTCACATGGCCAGGTTATGGAGAGTAAAGTGTAGCGACAGCAGCGTCTCGCGGTGTGACGCTCTCATCGAAACGCTGTTTTAAACAACATTTTATGAGCTCACACTAATTAAAAGACTAAACTGAACATTTCCTTGAACCTAACGTTTCATTTGTCGCCTTCCTTTATACAATAGATAGGGTTGGGAATCGAAAATCGATTGAGGTCAGGAAACGGATACTTGTTATAAAATGACATTTTCAATTCCTCTTATCGATTCCTTTGTGAGCATTTCAGTGTTACTTTAAAGCATTCAAGCGCGAGAGACTTGTTTTCATGCGTGTGTATCAGTGTATTGGATCCGTGCAGCTCTTAAAGTGACAGTAGCCTAATATTCCTGCTGCCGTCTCTATAATAACTAGGGCTGTCAAACGATTAATCGCGATTAATCGCATCCAAAATAAAAGTTTGTTTTTACATAATAGCCTACATGAGTGTGTACGGTGTATAATTATTTTCTATATATAAATACACATACATGCATGTATATATTTAAGAAATATTTGCATGTATATACTGTGTATATATATTTATATTATATATAATTTATATTATATATAAATATTTTATATATAAATAACACATTTTCTTAAATATATATATGCATGTGTGTGTATTTATATATAGAAAATAATGATACACCGTACACACACATGTATTATGTAAAAACAAACTTTTATTTTGGATGCGATTAATCGCGATTAATCGTTTGACAGCCCTAATAATAACACTAATCAAACAACAAAAGACAGAGAGAAAAGTCACTCGTTCTTGACTGAATAACTTTTGTAACAATAGTTGTAATGTATATTTCATTTATAAAGTGCAGTGTTATTTTACATTTGATTACAGTTCCTGCACGTGAACACCTGAAAATCTTAAAACACTGTTTATTTCAATCGTATCTTTGTTCAGTTGTATCTTTTGTGGCGATTATTTGTTCTTTTTTAATTACTGAGTGTTTACTTGTCTTTAATAATGCTTGACATGTATATTAGTTAGGCTAGTTGTTTTTCTATGGTATTTTTAAACCACAGACAAACGTTCTTTAGCCTTTTTGTTCATATTCAGCTACAATTAGGGTAAGTGTACCCATTAAGCACATGTACCCTTTAAGCCCACTTTCAACTCTGAAGTCAAATTAAAAAAAGAGAAAATAATATTTTATGTTGCTTATTATTTTAACCAGTCCAGTGATTTGTTACTTCCCTGGCATTTTTAATTGCATACCAATTACATTTGGCAATGTTGAGTTAACCCCACCCATGTGCATGCTTTGGTGTTTCGGGACCCTTCAGAAATCAACACATTTCAGCAATTTTCAGCCATTTCTTTGGTAACTACAGTGATATTATGTCAAATAAGAGATAAATGTATTGTTTTTTGTGTATGAACAAATAGTACTTTATCATTTTATATAATTTTCCTTTAAATTGAAAGATGAGTTTTATTAGCTTGCGTTCAAAGCTTAACTCTAGGTCAAACCATTAGCCTTACAGAAAGATAGACTGCCAAAGAATTAAGCATGTGAACTGCAAACAATGAATGTTTTGTGATTCATTTTACATTCATTTACAAATAAATGCATCATAAATTGTTTTGTAGAGAAGATTATTTTTAGAAATGAACTTTTTTTTAAGATGGGCTTAAATGGTACAGTGCCACAAAACGCATGCAAACTAGAGCCAACACAAGCCAACTTTGAATGAAAAAAACTTCACATTTCTCAATGTGGGCACAATGAAAATTACAATGATACTTAGTCCACAGTATATTTAAGCTCCATGCATGTATTTGTTAACATATCTTACATTTTTAAAGGAAAACATTGTCTTTTTTCACCATTACTCACTGTGGAACCATTTAAGCCCACCTGATGTGTTTCAGTGAGGAATCCCTCTAATTGCAAACTTTGATACATTTTATGAAAGTGTTTAATGATAACATGTCTTTGTGTGCTTTTACCTTACTAACCTTTTATGCTAACCTTACTTACACACAAATTACACATTCATTCAAATGAGATAGAGCCTGTTTTGTCCTAAAGTCCTTTATGTATAACTGGGCATAATTCGGGAGTCAAGCTGAGTTAAGGCTTGCGATTCAGGACATGGAGAGCTCCCAGAGGGACCCTACATTCCCCACAGTCCTGAGCCCCTGGGACTGTTAGGGGGGCCCACTAGGAGCCCAGAGTATGGAGCCCTAACTCAGCTTGGCTCCCGAGATACACCCGGTCAAACTTCCAGCTTGACTCCAGCTACAACTCCAGTCAAGCCGAGTTAAGGCTCCAGACCACCGGCCACTAACACCAACCCCTCCCACCCAGGGCTCTAATCAAACATTAGCAAAAGGATTTTTTTTAATACTTCCCTGTCACTGAATAAATATATTGATGTTTTAATTCTTTAAAATCATTGAATTTTTTTATATTTTGTGAATCAATGATGATGTGGGCTTATTTGGAACACATGCGGGCTTAAATGGTGCCAAAAGTACCAATTAAGCCCATGCCGGACTTCTGACTTTATTCCTAAATTATCTTAATTTTATATTCTAAAATGTACATCAACTACTTAATATAATTTCAAATGAGAGATTAATCTTGCATTTTAACAAATTATATTTCTTATATACTATGTCAATATCTATGAAAAAAACCTAAACTTAGATTTTGGTGGGCTTAATGGGTACACTTACCCTACATGTTTTACAATAAGACTAAATGTAAACAATATCTAAGTTTTTTATTTATTTATTTTTACCTTATTGGAATCGGAATTCGGAATCAATAAGAATAGGAATCGATCAGCAGAACTGGAATCGGAATCGTTAAAATTCAGACGATGCGGAAGTTTCCAGAAGTATTTTTCCCATAGGGATTTGAAAAAAAGTCTTCATTAAAGAGTTAATGTTATTACAAACTTTGATCTGAAGCAAAAAAGTATTTGAAAATCGGACAAAAGTACAAAGGCACAAGACTATGAACTAAACGGCTTTAGTGAGGGAAAGAACTACAATCCCATGAGGCTTTGCCAACACCATAATCAAATAGAAAAACAACAAAGGAATATAAAACTAGCCTACTCATTCATAAATACATTATATTTCAATTTCATACACAAGTATATTGAGAATGTAGGAAGATCTACTCGATTACGTCATTCGCAGTGCTTCATGGGAGTGGGCGGAGCTAACAAGATCTTTTGGAGCATGTTGCTTGTTTTGACTCTCTGATTGGTGGATTTTAGTGTGGCATCATGGGTAATGTAGTCTTTCACCAGGAATTCTGCCGTTAAACCCGATTATTTTAAAACTAAGTTGTAATAATGCAGGCTGACAGCTTCAGCAGAAGCAAATACTATCGCTTAACAAGCTCACAGGCTAATAAGTTATTAAAAACCAGTTTCCCTGTGGAGAAAAGTTTTACTTCCACTGCTTTTTCATGCACTGGTCAGTTTTGAGATTTTGGGCAATTTGGCTTTTCAGATTTATGGAAAAAAAACTTCCAAAATGCACTTTTAACTGTTTATTTTATTGCATTTGACCTGGTTTGATTCTGTATATTTTCATTACAGTGCATATCTTTAAAGGTTGTTTTCTCAAATTGAGTTTTCAGAAATCTTCACTCACTCACTAAACTTTAGTTTTATTCTTATCAATATTCAGAGGGGGTTTGTCATATTGAACATTTCTTAATTTGCCTGATTTTAATCAACATTTTATTCCAAATCATAGTGATTTTTTTTCTTTCTTTTTTTCTGAATTATTTCCAAAACATCCCCTTTTTTTAAAACCTTTGAGACTGGTTACATCGGACGTTCAGATTTCTGTTCTGGAAATATATGCAAATTAGTGCCTATGTAATTAGATAATGCTTTATTTGCACATTCAAACATAATTTCAGAGTAATACAAAACATGTTTGCGATCTCAATGTAATCAATCAACTAGGGAAGTATGGTGATACCTATTTGTAAAAAAAAAATTTCATCCTATTCCCCTGGGGTATTTTGTCTTAATATTAAAATATCTTTGGATGATTGACAGTTAAAAAACTTAAGACGTCACGACATTATTGGGGCGGGGTCTAACATACGTCATCTATTTTTCCCCAACATAAAACAAAACTTATATAAAAAAATAAAAAATAAACAATCTAAAATAGATTAAATAAATATTTAGCATTCATTTATTTAGCAAGGTTTATGCTTAAAAACTGAAAAAAAAAATATAAACGACAAAAAAAAAAAAAAAAAACACACTTATCATGCAATTTAGCCCAAGCCCAACGCAGATTTATCTTTAAAAAATGTCTATCGGTTAGATTTTTTTATATATATAATATTATAATACAGTTTTGCAGTACAATTAAATATTTTACAAAGTTCAATATGAATGAGCGACAGAAATGCAGATTTTGACATATCACATGACACCTGTCACACGCACCATTATTCTGAATGAAACACCAGTGCACCCCTACACACACATATAAATATATAAATGCAGCATTAAGGTTGTATATGTTTATAATAATTTTCTGTGAGGTCTCGCGGTCCATCTGGAAACAAACACGCACGCGCGCGCGCGCGCTGCTGATAACCGCCTCGAATAACAGCAGCAACGACACAAACCTGTGTTTTTGTGGTCAGCTGTATCACCGCCTTCCTGAAATTCAGCTTCGAGTCCGTATTTCCCATTTTCTCCTGATATGTAGGTTTAATGATGAGGCGCAGCTCTAATCCCCGTCACCTCCTCCTCTCTGTGTGTATGTGTGTGTCATCTGCGGAGGCGGCGGGGCTGCGCTAAACACACACACTTCCGGCACGAGCATTTCATATTCCTACTATGGGAAGGATTTTCTCATGAATATTAATTAGGGGGAGGTTTCGTGAGACCATTAGGCGTAACTGATTGGTTAAACGGCAGGCCCTGAGTCAGCTGACTCCTGAATATTACCGTTAGTTTGGTTACGTAACTGGACGCCCCAGAAAGGTTACTAAGCAACGTCAGTCGGCTCTCATTCATATTCATGAGCCAGGCCTCTGCCTAAATAGACATAGTAGGATTAATAAATTCCAAACGCACTAGGCAGTTGCTAGGAAAACACTGTTTAGCACATTCCCCTTTGTATCTTTTACTTTTTCACAGGCATCGCATTTTCCAAATAAAGTATAACGTAATCGAAGTAACACAATTTCCGTGTTAAATAAATAATAAATAAGTAAATCAGCCTTCCGATAAAGCAGATTCTTAAAAAAAAATCCGTTTATTTTCGTGTTTACATTTGAATACACGTTTGGAGTCACGATGAAAACAGTGCATCAGCTGTTGTTAATGTGATCACGTGCCTCACGCGATGTTCCCGACCGCAATATTTGGAAAATGCCCTTATACATCGTAATAAGTTATAACTGCATGGATAAAATCATAAAATACAAATGTATTCTTGAATAGGAGAAGCGCTCGCGCACATAAGGCGTGATGTCATCACGCGATCAGCCAATCCCGCACCGCCCTCGTGCTTTACAGGCTCGAGTTTCGCGCATGCGCAGTGGCATGTAAATAACAGCATCCGCGGTGGTGGTGTTTTTGTGTCGCGCAGGCTCTTTAAAATAGACGAATAGCCGGCTTATATTCACAAAGAACCTTATTATATCTGCTACGTTCATGAAAGTACGACTCCAAGAAGAATAGAGCGTTAAATCAGTCGAATATCCCGCGAGGATTCACAGCTAAGTTAGTGAAAGTGTCAGTTAGCACACAGCTATGATAAAGACTAGCCGGATGAGTTTGAGTCTGACACGTTTATGACGGTTTAATACGACCTTCGCTTGTTTTCTTACATGTAATTTAGTGATTTGAACGCCATCGAGCCGCTTTGAGCGCGTGTGTGTGTGTGTGTTGAGCTGCTAGCAGAGGTGTGCTGAAGTGTTGAGTGTGTAGCATGACACAGCAGGCTGTTGATCAGAGCTGATCCAAGAGATCAATAACACACGCGAAGAGACGAGATCGTGGCATTCACAGACATGCTGACAGAAAACAGGTGAGAACACACACTATCACGGCTAAATAACACGACATGTGTAGTAACGTTAATCCCAGAGGTGTGTCTCTTTATTCTCCGGGTCATACATGTTGATTCACACACTCAGAGAGAGGGAATATGCTGGATTGTAGCATTCATTTCAGAATTAAGAAACTTCATATGCAATTAAGCATTATACACATACATATTATCAATTATCAATACAATTATTCAGACGCCAGATATCATTTTTCACTAGTGTGTGCAGGACACTATAGTTCATTTATGTAAGTGAGGACAGCAAATAAAGTAAACTGTGACATATTATACCCAGAAACTCTTCATACAGTGACTACCAGAAACATTTATACAAATTTGGGACTAAAAATGATTCAGACACTTTGAGCTGATCATGTTTTGCTGAAGTGTTTTTTCTTTAATTGCTAATGCTCTTTTCACACACAGACTGAACAAAATGAAGCATTGCTTGGTAACTGGTTGATCTAAACTGGTATTATCTAATTGTGTAGTTAAATTTAACAGCTGACAGATATTCAACATAATTCATCTGAGAGACAGTCTAACAGAAGGATGGACAAAACCAGTGAAATATCCACTGATTCTGAGTCATATTTTAGTACCATTGTCTAAACTACAGCGAATAAACTCTGATAATGTGAGAGATGTTGAAGGTGTCTGAATACACTTTAGTTTGACTGTATATATTGTGGTTGATCTACTAATGTGAAGCTGCTGTTGTTGATCATCTGTATTGATGTTGTGAAGGAAACGTCAGCGCGCTGAAGGTGATGATGAAGAAGCTCAGATGCCTCAGGCCAAAAGACTGAGTTCGGCCCTCCAGAGCCCTGAGACGGGCAGGGAATCATGGGAGTCGGAGGTACGAACTGAAACCTCTTACGGACACTGCGGCATATGATATGAAAATATTAAAATATACAGACTTCTCCACTGAATATTGCTCTAAATGTTAAAGAGTAGCAGAGTCCACACCACTACAACTATAACAGTAACGGCACAGAGGAACCATATCCTTGGAGTCACTTTCAGTGATAAAACATTGACAGCCAATCAGAATCAGTCCTGCTCTGAGGACCTCAAGCATTTAAAGTGGCAGACGACAAAATCACGGCACACACTCAGAATAAACACAATGATATTGTGCCTCGGTGTGGACGCTGATATAGGAATCGCTCAGTTCATCAGTGAGGTCATGCCATGACGTATCGATCTTATATAAGTCATACTAGAGGGTTTTACGAGTGGATGAAAAGCTAATGATGAGTTAAATTTAGGATGCAATATTAAATATTTTTTATACCATGATTCTGATCTGACCTTTTAATGCACAGCTAGTTCCAGTCAGTTTAATCACCGTTCTGTATTAATGTGCTGTTTTCATTGAAACACACACACACAGAGAGAGAGAGAGATCAGAGATTGTTGTGTACACACAGAGACGTTCAGGAGCACAGAAAATGCTATAATTAATAATTCATTCATTTGAAATGCATGTAATCTTACGCACTACTTTATCTCTGATTTAAAGCGGGCGTAATGCTAACGACATGACCCTCAGTTTAACCCTCCCAGGCAAATATTACAGCTTTAAACGGTCAATGCTGGTGAATTACCATTATATAAGCGAATATTGTCACAATTTGCACTGTGCAAAGTGATCCAATCATAAACTGTTTAGCATTCTCCTGTTTAGATCTGAACAGCGAGTTGTTTCAGCTACCCTGCAGTGTGTGTGTGTGTGTGTGTGTGTGTGTGTGTGTGTGTGTGTGTGTGTGTGTGTGTGTGTGTGTGTGTGTGTGTGTGTGTGTGTGAGCGCCACCAAGCCAGAAATGGACCTCAGGGCAAATAACTTAGGAAAACAAAATGTATGTTTAAATATTAGATTAAAAAAACTCCCTATGGCTTGTATAGTAACACAGTTGATAAAGGAAAGTGTGGGAATGGCATCGGGACATGAAACTCCGAACATAAACCAAAAGACTATAGAATAACACAAGACGCGTCACTCGTGTGGTTTTGAATGGGGAAAAGTGCATCGCTCCATAGAGAGCCTAAGCCCCTCCCCTTCCGGTCGACCACCATGGGACCTTATTCCGGAAAAATATTGTATGGTAGTCAATGGCGAGAGACAACAAATATGTTGATCTCGTTTGAATTGTGCCCTGATTTACACATATGATGTTTGTCAATATAAAAGATACATTTTAAAGTCAAGAAAGTCCCAGCTTGATGTAAAACTGCTGAGGTATAAGACTGTGAAAATACGTAATTACAAAGACTACAAACCCCGAAGGCGCACATGCGACATCATACCTTTTCTCTCAATGAATGAAGCTAACTTTACTGAAGCTAACGTCTGTCATTTTTTCTATAGTCTTACATTATAATCGTAACGTTACACCGTCATGCCCGAGTGTTTTGAGCCAGAATACACACATACGAGCAACGGATCTTGTAGTGCGAGACGAGAGATGCAGTTCATTGAGCGATTTACACATAAAACTAAACGTTAAGGGCCGTACACACCGGGACGAATATCGGCGTGTGTTATTCGCCAGCGTTTTTCAACGCGTTTTTTGTGTTCACACCCAAGCGATTTTCGCTGACGATGAGCCGACTGAACATGCAAATTCATTCCCTGACATTAGATGGCGCTTAATACCACTCCATAACAGTTCTCTTTTATCAAGATGTTTGTAGTCGCTGTCGCGTTTGTCACAGTTCTTTATGTTCCGACACCAACGAGACCAGCAGCTCTACATTCATCTGGCCTTGCATCTTCCTCGTCTTATTTCTTCCCGGCAGTGTTTAGACGCTACTCGGCATTATTCTTCTTCGCCGTTACGTATGTGTGCTCGGCAAGACCGTTTTGTGTTTGAGCGCCCCCAAGTTGTGTTTTACTGTAACTTCAGAAGCTCCAGACACGTGAGCAAAAGCGCCAATCTCATTGGTCGGATAGTTTTTGACGCAGCGCGTCAAACCAAAAAAAACGAACCCGAGGCGTTTTTTTTAAAAATGACGCTTTTACGCGTCGGTGTGCACACTCACATTGGCGCCCTTTGTTTAGTTACGAGGTGTTAAACGTCGGCGAATATCGCGCGCGAAATTCGTCCCGGTGTGAACAGGCCTTTACTCTTCTGTTTTGACAAACTGCGACTTTCTTGACTTTCATAATTATCTTTTAAATTGACAAACATCATATGTGTAGTTCAGGGCACAGTTCAGACGGAATAAAAAGATAAGTTGTCTCTCGCCATTGACTGCCATACTTATTTTTTCCGAAATAAGGTCCCATGAACCGGAAGCGGAGGGGGAGGGACTTAGGCTCTCTATATGGCGGAATAAGTCCCGCCTCCTCAATAAGAGCCAATCGCTGATTGGTAAAGTCGTCGCAAAAAATTTCGTTTTCTGTCATGATTCGAGCGTTTAGAAACAAAATTTATGAGACAGTTGTCAGATTTCACTGGTGATTTCAAATAAGAGATTTAATCGTAAGTTGGCGAATATTTTCGGAGTTATGTTATGTTTCCCCATCCAAAGAGATAAGATGGCCGCCGCGTGAAATGACTCGTCTTAAAGGGACTTTGGTAATATTCCTACGCCAGAAGATATAGTCCCTGACAAATGGACCAAAGATCTCTGTGATGTACGTGTGGCTTTAATAAGGATGGGATGTTGTTTGCTGACCTGATCTTGTGGTTCTTCTTCTTCACAGTCGTCCAGTAGCGAGAGCTGGATCAGCAGTCCGGATCAATCCGCCACCGGCAGCAACAGTGGACCGGACCTCATCGGGCCCATCAGTCCCATCAGTGCCTCCAAGGACCCGCTGTCCTACCAGCACATCAACCGAGTCCTGCGGGAAGCCCACTTCCACAGCTTACAGAGCCGAGCCCAGGCCAAGCACAGATGACTTTCAGGAACACACAATCCCAGAGTGTCGTCAGGAGTACCGACGTCGGCACCGAGTCGCTGCTGAAGTTTAAAAAACGAGACGCTTTGAGCGCTGTCGAGCGTAATCACAAACACCTCTGATTGGCCGTTGTGTTCATGAGCTCGTCGGAGTTGTCTGTGCTTGGCTACAATGATCAACGCACGGTGATGAGCGTCACTGATGTATGTTTACAACATGTTTTTGAAGCGCTGATCATTGTAGCCAATCACAGACATATTTGATGAGCGTGCGAGTATACCGGCCAGTCAGAGGTGTTTATGCTTCCGCTCAACAGCGCTCAAAGCGTCACAGTTTTAAAATTTCGGTATCAGTGCCGAAGTCGGTACTTTTGACAACACCTACAATCCCAGTAGCGACAGGGTAAAACCTCTTCATCTCCATCCTCATTCAATCCTGCTTTCCTCTCTCTCTCTCTCTCTCTCTCTCTCTCTCTCTCTCTCTCTCTCTCTCTCTCTCTCTCTCTCTCTCTCTCTCTCTCTCTCTCTCTCTCTCTCTCTCTCTCTCTCTCTCTCTCTCTCTCTCTCTCTCTCTCTCTCTCTCTCTCTCTCTCTCTCTCTCTCTCTCTCTCTCTCTGTTATTTTGAAATGTCATCGGATGGAAAACGCGCCCTGGTACTGTACGCTCTCTGACTAACTAGAGCACAAAAGTGTTCATTGTAAGCAATAACGGCTTGACTATGATGCAAACTTTTGTGACTTTCACACTGTGTGGTTTTTTTCAGCTGTGTTGAGGATAAAGGAACATGTTAGTGGGGGGGGATTTGCACTCGTTGATCAAAAAAATATCAATTCGGACCACATATAGCAACTCAGCCGTGCACATTTTTAGATGGGAGGCATTAAACATGGCGGAATATTGTGTTGATTAGTTTGCAGTGCTGTAACGAGTGCGTGAAGAAGTGATTTCCTGCTAATCTCGACACCGTTCTGCAGGATCTCTCGCCTCTCAACCATCCGTAGAGCTGGTTGCTCATCCAGGCGTCAGGCCTTCGAGACCCTGCCGAGGTTTTCTTGCGTGCTGTTCGAACTCAGATTGCATTTTAAAAGATTGTTGTTTATTTTTAACTATACCTTTTTGTATGGAAAGATGTACATTTACATTTTACATTCAGATCATCTACATTTCTAAATAAAGATGGATGTTCTTAAGCAAACTTGTGTTGTACTGTTTATTTTTTGCTATTTAAAGAATTAAAATTTCCTGATCATTTACTCTCCCCCACGTCATCAAAGATGTTCATGTCTTTTTCTCTCTTCAGTGGAAAAGAAATTAAGGTTTTTGAGGAAAACATTACAGGATTTTTCTCCATATAATGGACTTCAATGGGGTCCAACGGGTTGAAGGTCCAAATGTGAGTTTCAGTGCAGCTTCAAAGTCTCGACACGATCCCAGCTGAGGAATAAGAGTCTTATCTAGACAAACCAGCGGACATTTAGTAAATAAATAAACATTTATATACGTTTTAACCACAAATGCTCGTCTTGCACCAGCTGTGATGCGCCACACATTACGTAATCACTTGAAAAGTCACGCGTGACGTAGGCGGAAGTACAGATCTAGTGTTTTACAAAGCGAACGTGCAAAGACGTGGGAATCTGCATTTTCAGTGATATCTGTAATGAATTAAACCTTAAAACCCGGACCTTCCTATGAAAAGACTTTACAGTGATGTATCTTTCTGTCTGATTTTTAAATAGCTTTTTGCTTCAAATCAAATGTTTATTTATGGAAGAAATGAATTGGAAAAAGTGTGCGGTCACTGTTGCGGTCTTTCATACACGACTCAATACACCACAGAGACAACGGGGGGAGAATCTGCCTTTTTCTGGATGTGTAGTGAATTATATCTCAGTGCCAGACCAGGCATTAATGAGAGACGACCTGTGCTTCGAGGAGTTGTGGGAAAAGGTCACTTTAATTAGAGCACTACACGTCCTTGTCTTGTCACATTGGGCTGCATAACAGATTACATATATTAATGCGCCTCTGGTAAGAGCGGCTCCCCGTCTCTGCGTCCTCATTACGATCCTGCTGAAAACACCGGCCTTGCTTCCTTTCTCCTCTGCAAGCGCATGATAGATGTGTACACCGAAAAAAAAAAGAAATAAAAAGTGGTTGGGTTATCTTTTTAACCCAAACGTTGGGTTAGACATATTGGGACACTATGTTGGGTCATTTTTAAAATCGTTGGGTAATTACTAGTAATAAGCCAGCTATTGGGTTAAATACATATGCTGTATGTACACTTATGTATTTTGAATTTTAAGTACACTACCTACATTAAATTCTAGTCTCCCCAATATTTAGTTTGTAATTTAAATATATATATTTGTTAAGACATGTTTATTGTTTAATATACAAATAAGTGTATTTCATTTATTAAAATGTCATGAATAAAAATAAATAGTTAACTGTCGGGTTACTTTTAACCCAACTGGCTTTTAACCCAATGCACTGGTTTAAAATAACCCACAGTTGGGAAGGTGCTATACCAACCCATAGTTGGGTTACTCGTTGGGTTATTTTTAACCCAACATTATTAAGTGCGCACAAAATGACCCTGGATCAGTTTATCATCAGCCTTCTGAAGACTGAGAAACTCATTTTGGGAATATATTCTTCTATACTCGACATTCAGATTTTCTGACAAAAAAAACAAACAAAAAAAAAAGTAAGTTACCGCTGCAATATCAGGGTGTTGCTATAAGTTTGCTTTGTCCCCCTGTGCTAAAAATCAAGTTTTTAATGTTGTTTATGTGTCTATGTGGTGTTTTTAATCTGCTTTAAGACAAACTCATGTGTAAGTTCATAAGTCGACAGCATTGCTGAGTATTTTCTCCTTAAAACTGCAGTGAATCAAAGACAGTCTCAAAAACACGGTATGAAATCGCTGGTGTTTCTGACGTCACAAACTACCTTGTAACCAATCAGATCAACGTGTGATCGTCAATGAGTGGATCTCTGAGATGAGCGAGTAAGTGGGGGCGGGGCTCATTTGCATATTCATAGAACCGCGCATACCAAATGAGGCAAGGGTGTCGAGTTACAATCAAGATATTTTAAGACAAAAATATGTTTTTTCCAAAAGGAAATGTGGCATTTTGGTGACCAAAGATGAGTTTTAAGCGCTAAAATTATTGACTACGGGGGACTTTAAATCATCGAGCATTTACAAGTGTGAACAAGGCAAATTATTATCATCTCAAGTCACATAATTTACAATATGTCCTTTACACAGCTTTTATATCACCCAGATAAACTAGGACTTTGTCCAGTAGGGGTTCACATTAAGTTGTCCTCAAGCTAAACATGACATGCCCTCCATTTACTCTCAGGCTTTCTGTGTTTTAAGTGCTCATTCATTTACACAAGCCATAAAGGGCTGAATAAAGATTTCAGAGCAAGCAATTACATCTCTACCACAATGAACCTTATTTACAGAAAGTTATCGTTCGGCAGTGACATTTGTAATTGGGAGGAATCTTTAATAGACACATCAAAGAAGCACAGTGGACAAAAAAAAAAGACTCACATGTGAGCAGCACTTTAATGAATTCATAGCTTGTGTTTCACTTGAATTGAAGAATGTGCGCAGACTTTAGTCTAAGCTTTAACGGTAGAAATCAAGGGTTTCATCACATAGGCTCCTTCCCATCTAAAAGCATTATAACGGATACCAGGAGATGGCAGCAAACGCTTAAAATACAATGTGCATTTAGCATAACAGTTGTCATTTCAAGTCAATACTGTTGGTTACACTTTATTATGATGGTCTACTTTAGACATTCTACTACCTATAGGCTATTAAGTAACTTTGCAACTACATGTCAAGTGTCAGTCATTAGAGTATTAGTAGACTTCTTAATATCTGCTAACTCTTTATTTTGATGATCCTATTTTTGATTTTTGATTTGATTTTCTACTGACTATAACTTTACGATTACATGTCAACTTATTCAACTAACCCGTGTCAATGCAGGCAGATCAATAATATTGTTGAATATTAAACTTATACTCTAATGAGATTTAGTTGACATGTAGTTGACTTATATTTAGTAGAATGACAAAAGTGGACCATCGAAATAAAGTGTAACCAGACTCGTACTTTATCTGTAATATTAAGCAAGAGAATAAGAATCACTTATGATAAGTTAATTAAATGTGTCTAATACAGTGATAATGCCACACGTGTGTTAGTAAAGCGTAGGCCTACAGTGCAGGGAGAGAGTTAAATCAGTTGTCCTTGTTCAGGTGTCTTATTTTTACCATCCGCCGCTGAAATCTGGGTTACACTCGAGTCCCGCTTTTGCTCCTTGTCCCGTTCCTGAAATGAGAGCCAGAATAAATGACTTCACCAGTTTATAAGCCCTGCGTGCATATTCAGATCTGCACCGTTTCAAGTCAACATGTGATTATTTACTTTCTTAATCCTCATTCTTCTGACAGTGAACTTCAATGCACAATATTATAAAGTCAACACCTCTGAAACGACTTCGCTGATGTCTCGTACTTTTCAACCCCTCTCCATCCAGCCAGCGCTTTTCACCATCCATTCACTCATTTTGGTATCACTCCTTGTTGAATCTCTATGAGTAAAATGGGTTCTAAATGTTTCATTACATTCATGATCTGTTTGATTGGTAACATATCTGGTAATTTATCAGTAAAGATTGTTTGTGTGAGGTAAAAACATTTTTTTTTTATTAAGCATATGCATGGATAAATTGTTCACAATAAGAATGACATGCATTTATAAAATAGATAGAGTGAATTTTAATTTCACGCCGACTTAAAAGTCAAAACAAGAAAGAAAATTAAAAGTAATAGATTTGTTCTCCATAAATTTGGCAGATGCTTTTATCCGAAGCGACTTACATTGCATATCAAGGTACACATTTTACATTCTTATCAGTTCTTGCTTTCCCTGGGGATCGAACCCATGACCTTGGCACTCTACTGTTTGAGCTACTGGAAAATTCAGAGCGTTTAGGAGTTTAACTCTAGTACACAGATCCTTTCTTCCCAAATCATGGTAGTGTGTAGTGAATTGTCTTCTCAGTATAGCTGGTGTGAAGCTGGCACATGGATCTGCTGGTCTTCAGTCGTAAGCCAACACTAACATCTGCTCCATCAGTGTAAAACAGCTCTCAGCGGCCTCTTCCACCCCAACACTCCCGCTAATGACGGCCCACTCCTGCCATTAAAGCCACATTACCTTATAGGACTCCATGCAGAGAGGAGAGGAAAACTCTGGAAAACCACAGGGGAGAGAGATGCACAGTCTACTGTTATGGACACATTAATGGCGGGATGTTCTGATTGGGATGACTATATTCCCAAATCCAATGAACCCTTTGGGAACTGGTTTAGGACATCTCGCAGAACGCAAACACAATGACTTGCATCAGCTTGCTGGAGGTTATCATACGTCTGGCAACACTGGTGTAGTTAGCACTATGCTGGAGCTGCACGATTCTTGAAGAATTGAGGATCAAGACTTTTTTTTTTTTTAAATACATACATATACATACATATACATACATACAAAATACATATTCTCCCACAATTCTGAATAGACAACTAAACAAAATAACATGTAATTTGCAAGAGGTAAAAAAAAAAGTAAAAAAGTAAAAAAATAAGTGGCATCAATTAACATTTTATCAGAATAAAATGTTAATTGCTGCCACTTATTTTTTATTTATAATCTTTCATTTGATTTTTTATTTTATTTTTTTTACTTGGTTTGAATGAATGATTCAATGACTCACTCCTAAATACTTCGCTTGTTTCATTACTGGATGAATCAGCGTTTTTTTTAAACAAATCTGTTGAATGAATGATTCAATGACTCACTCCTAAATACTTCACTTGTTTCATTACTGGATGAATCAGTGTTTTTAAACAAATCTGTTGAATGAATGATTCAATGACTCACTCCTAAATACTTCACTTGTTTCATTACTGGATGAATCAGTGTTTTTAATCAAATCTGTTGAATGAATGATTCAATGACTCACTCCTAAATACTTCACTTGTTTCATTACTGGATGAATCAACGTTTTTAAATGAATCTGGTGAATGAATGATTCAATGACTCACTCCTAAAGACTTCACTTGGTTCATTACTGGATGAATCAGTGTTTTAAAACAAATCTGTTGAATGAATGATTCAATTACTCACTCCTAAATACATCACTTGCTTCATTAGTAGATGAATCAACGTTTTTAAATGAATCTGGTGAATGAATGATTCAATGACTCACTCCTAAAGACTTCACTTGGTTCATTACTGGATGAATCAGTGTTTTTAAACAAATCTGTTGAAAGAATGACTTAAAGAATCAATCCTAAATATTTCACTTGCTTCATTACTGGATGAATCAGTGTTTTTAAACGAATCTGTTGAAAGAATGATTCAATGACTCACTCCTAAATACTTCACTTGTTTCATTACCGGATGAATCAGTGCTTTTAAACAAATCTGTTGAATGAATGATTCAATGACTCACTCCTAAATACGTCACTTGCTTCATTACTGGATGAATCAACATTTTTAAACGAATCTGTTGAAAGAATGATTCAATGACTCACTCCTAAAGTATTCACTTGGTTCATTGCTGGATGAATCAGCGTTTTTAAACGAATCTGTTGAAAGAATGATTCAATTACTCACTCCTAAAGTATTCACTTGCTTCATTACTGGATGAATCAGCATTTTTAAATGAATCTGTTGAATGAATGATTCAGTGACTCACTCCTAAAGACTTCACTTGCTTCATTACTGGATGAATCAGCGTTTTAAAAGAATCTGTTGAATGAATGATTCAATGACAAATACATTTTTTTAACAGTCACTTGACGCCACCTACTGGTGTAACAATATAATTGATATAATCGTTATTTGAAGCGCCAGGCTACTATCAAAAAGTGCTTGGCTTTATTTTGATTTCTACCGAAGACATCAGTGTTTTTATCCCAGAACTTCTGTGATTAATATAAATATTTGTAACTATGTATAAATACTGTGCAGTTGAAAAGACTGTTTGTGAAGCAGTTTCATCCCTACTGTACATCTCTCTAGATCAGCGGCAGCGCCAACATAGATCTGAATGTTCACTGTCAAATCACACACACATGTATACATATATATATATATATATTCGACCACTAATTGTAAAGGAAAGTTGATGCTGATGATGAGTGCTATGTGTACACGCTGTGTTATGATTAGTTTTTTGTCTGACACATTTTAGATCGTACCAGAAGAACGCATTCGGATGCTTGTTCCGGGCCCAATTCATCATGTGACCTTCTATTTATCCACAAGTATAGTGGTTATCTGTATATTCTAAAGTCTGAAGTAGATTGTAGAAGTGTGTTAAAATTTTAGAGAAATTAGTGAATGTCTGGAAAACACAGCTGCTAGATTTTTTGTTTTTAACAGTTTTAAATGTATGCTTGAGTGCAGTTCTAAGACTCTTTTCTAGTATTCTCTTTCTCTTTCTCATCTTGTCTTTTATAACCCTCTCCGAAAACAACCCTCGAACCCCTCTGTTGTTGAAAGATTGGGTCATCCGCCAGACCAGCATGAAGTCTCACGGATGGTGAAAACTTAAGGGACATCAAAGGAAGAGAGGCTATTAAAGAGGGTCAAACACAGCAGCTGTCTCAATGTCTCCTCTGAAGTTACGTTATGTCCCTTTAAGACTATCATTTCACTCAGCGGCCATCTTAGAAACGCGAGTGCAGCTCCTATCTATTCTCCTATCTCTTTGAAGGGGGAAACATAACATTTATCATATCTGAAATCACCAGTAAAATCTGACAACAACCGTCTCATACATTTTTTTTCTAATCGCTCGAATCATGACAGAAAAAGATATTATTCAGGCTGGATCAAGCTAAAGCACAGTGGAAGTGCGTCTCACTGTTTCTATGGGAACCGAAGCTTCCAATGACTTTACCGATCAGTGATTGGCTCTTATTTAGTAGGCGGGACTTATTCCGCCATATTGAGCGTTGCACTTTTTTATTTGTCAAAATTAAGTGAGTTTTTGCTTAAAACAAGCAAAATTATTTTCCAATGGGGTAAGAAAAATAATCTTAATTCAAATGGAAAACAAGTTTATTTTTCTTACCCCGTATAATTTCTTATGTCATTTTACTTATCTAGTAAATGCTTCTTGATTTTTTGAATTTCTAGATATTTGGACTGGAAACAAGACAAAAACGCTAAGTAAGAATAGCATGTGTTGCAGTGTTTTCCACTAAATACAGCCTTTTTTGAGTCAGTTTTATTGTCAATTACAATTGCTCATGTTCTCATGGTGCTTCTGTTCTTAGCCTCTAGCTTCTTGTTCCTATTGGAAACAGAGAGAGAATTCAGAGGGTTTAGTCATTTATCTGTCACTTTAATCAATCAGGTACATACATAATCAATTAGTGAATGAGACAAATTTGAGTTGGCCAGTAAGACGCCGCCAGAATAACCTTTTACTGAAAGCTACTTTGGATAAAACTGTCTGCTAAATGAATAAATGTAAATGTCAGACACTTTTATCCAAAGTGAATTGCATTTACAGTATATATTTTAATCAGTTCATGCATTCCCTGGGAATCAGACCCATCTTGAGGTGCTTTAAGGCAAGACACCCCAGGTGAAAAAGTTTTCTCAAATGTTGTGTTTGAATATGTAAATGAGGCATTATCCAATTTAATATGCACTAATTTGCATAAATTTATAGAGCAAAAATCTGGTCAGGTTTAAATTTCAGGTTTAAAATTCTTGTTAATTTTTTTATATATATATTAGGTTTTTACAGAGGGGATTTCAGATATCTCTATGTATCCACAAATCAGAAAATACTGTCAACAGCCAAAAATATACACATTTGCACAATTTTTTTCGGAATAAAATGTATATATTAACAAAACACTCTGTTAAAACCTTCAGAATATAGATGAGAATAAAACTGTAAAGTTTGTGCTATACTGAAGTGGAGATAAAGTGCTCTAAAAGATACAGTTAAAAGTGTATTTTGGATGTTTTCTTTCCACTATTCTGAAAAGGAAGAAGAAAAAAACACAATTAAAAGCCAAAAAAGCCCAAAATCTCACAATTTAATTTGAAAAAAAAAAAAAAAAATAACGCTGTTTTTGCCTGCATATCGTCTCGCCTTAAATAATCCAGAACCCAAATCAGGGACTCTGTACAGTCAAAAGAGGCTCTTGAAAAGAAGGATCTGTGAAGACGCACATCAACAGGCTCATGTTCAGATGCAGATCGCATGTGTGTGTGTGTGTGTGTCCCATCTGTGCTCATTCCTGTGCTTCACACTGGCGGCAGACAAGGTGCAATTTGTTCCATTTGGACTATAACTGTCAGGAAGAGATATACCCCCACTTAAATAGCAGCCCATAATCTCCTCCACTCCCCGTATTATCCTAATTGAACCCATGGGCTGCCAACCCCATCAATAGCTGAGCTCATCTCCAAATGAATAAAACATAGGCCCCCGAAGTACGGCCACATTACAGCCGAAGGCGCATGGATACAGGGGCAGAGGATGGGCTTTCGTCAGAAAAACTAAAACTAAAACAGAAGAACATACAAGACGAGACTCAAGACTAGATACAGCAACAATGAAGAGAACCAAAACTAAACTGATAAGATCAATGACTAGAGAAACAAAAAGTAGAGAAATAAATATAAAAAAAAGCAAACATAAGAAAAAAGTAAATAAATTAAAAAACTAAGATCTAAGATAAAACACTGGAGTTGGAAAAGAAAAGGGAAGATAAGAACTGAAGAAAATAACACAAAAAAAATCTAAAACAAGAGAACTCAAACTAGATTAAAAAGCTATAATAAAAAATAGTGTAAGCGCTATAATTTCAAGAGAGGAAAACACCAAAAAGTACATAGAGAAACCGAAATAGCAAAAGACATGAGAGAAAGAGGCACAACATAAAGGGACCAGAGCACACGAGGATCAGGTGAGCACAACATTATCGAGATTTTAACGGTAAAAGACTGTAAAAATGCTACGGTGAAAAACATTTAATCGGTTAACAGAAAGATTGTGGTGAATAACTTGATAGATCTAACCGTACATTTTTATGTAATTTTACAGTAAAATACCATTAAACAGTTTTTGGAAGTGGTCTGGAAGAACAAGTCATTGTATAATTTACAGTAAAAAAAGAACGTAAATTGACATTCCCACAATTCCCACTTCACTTTTTATGTATTTTTGTTGAAATAACTGTTTCTTCATAGTTTTTTCTAATTAGTAATGTACATTAGGGTTTTATGTTGCATTTAATTTTGTTAAATTAACGTTTACTCCATGATGGTGTTTAGTGTTTGTGTGAATGACACTGAGCAGCTTCTATATATTAACTTTCTCAGCTTGAGATGAGCTTTGATTGATCATGTGACTCTCATCACCGCTGTGATTGGTGGTTTCCAGTGTATTGCAATGATACAAAACAGATATTAGTACTTCAATATGTCGGTAAATTAACATTATATCAGATAATGAAATACGTTTTTTAATATGTCAAGTCTATAAAAACCTAAAATGTTGCTACCGTATTTTTTTACGGTAAATTTCTGCCAGACTTTTTTTTTTTTACCATAAATTTGTTCTTACAGTGTACGAGCGGGTTTTGTAGAGATGTTTTGCTAATTGGTTATCATTTCACCCTAGAACAGTCCAGAAAGGGAAGAAATCTTTTGCCAATAACACATGAATACCCATGTATTGTTCTTTTAAAAAGACTGCTAACAATGCAGCGTTAGCCACGTGTTTCATCAGTCTTTACTGGCACAGTGAGGGTCTCATAATAAAAGTGTGCTTGTAATGAAAGCAACTTTAAATGCAGGCAGTGTGAAGCCTTTATTAAATACATTCATCATGTAGCGGTAACAGTCAGTATTTTAATAAGCGAGAGACCCAAACTCATGCCGAGAGCCAAACACACACACACACACACACACACACACACACACACACACACACACACACACACACACACACACACAAACACAGCATCTCTGTGCTTCACAGTACTGGCTTCTCTCCTGGCAGTGAATACAAAACAATACATTTCCAGGGTCTGATCGCTCTTACCCCGCACGTCTCTAACAGGTTTTGTACCCTTGATTTCACCTGTCTAAAACAGACAATGCATGCTTGTAGAGAAACGCAAGGCAGTGGGTCCTTGAGCGCTCCTCAAACGCGTCGACATGAAAGGAAAAAATCAAGACGCTGTTATAGTTCCTCAAGGCTAGAAACTAAAAACTGTTCTGTCCTGCTTCCCAACACACAACCTTGGGGGAAACGAATCTCCATGTTGACTAGCGCTAAATCGATTACTAGGTCAAAATCACTCAGTGTTTCAAGATCAAATTCAAGCTTTTAATGTTGTTTATGTGTCTATATGGTGTTTTTAATACACTTTAAGACAAACCATGTGTAAATTCCTAAGTCGACAGCATTGCTGAGTGTTTTCTCCTTAAAACTGCAGTGAACCAAAGACAGTCTCAAAAACACGCTTTGAAATCGCTGGTGTTTCTGACGTCACAAACTACCTTGTAACCAATCAGATCAACGTGCGATCGTCAACCAGTGGATCTCTGAGCTGAGTGAGTAAGTGGAGGCGGGGCTCATTTGCATATTCATAGAACCGCGCATACTGAATGAGGCAAGGGTGTCGAGTTACATTCATGATAGTTTAAGGCATGACGGGGGAAAAAAATTCAAGGGAAAAAACTTTTAAATATGTCATTTTGATGATCAAAGATGAGTTTTAAAGGATAAAATGATTGACTAAAGGGGGCTTTAAAGTTAAAAACTATCTATGTGTACAGCTATTTCATATCTTGGTTAGTCTAATCCCATTACAGATCAAACTGAATCTTGTTATGATGGTAGTTTGAAGACACTGTAGCATTTGCGCTAATGCCCACTTATACGTGTGTTGCGATATATAGTTTCGGTTGTGACAAATTAACACAACGGTGCATGAAATTGAGCTTGTGTTGCTAGAAGTATCTGTGTTCATCTACCTGAGGATTAGTTTCAAGCCATAATCTGCTAGCCACCCGTTAGGCGCCGGCCTGCTTTAGCGGTCTTAAAAAACCTGTTCTTGAGACCAGACAAGAGAAGGGGCAATAAAACAGCAGACGTCTGGTAGACAGCAGTCTGAGCTAATGCTGTATTTACACTTCACTTCACTGTTGTTTCTGAGTTATGTAAGAAATGGTAAGAGTTTGTTGCAACAACAATAAACGTTTGATCTTTCAGTAAACCGCTCTCGCTATCATCTGAGGCAACACATTAAACGTCTGACCTCGAGGACACTAACTAGAGAATTTACAACCGCTGTATATCAGAGCGACACAAGACCTTATGAAGTCCTTCAAGCAGTGTTAGTTTTCGCTCTCCGTCTCGCTCTGTTAGTTTTCTCCCCTGTTGCTTCGGAGTGCAATAGCTCTCTGCCTTTATTTTCATTGGCATTTAAAGAGTGAATGTGCTCGGCTAATGCTGGTGTTTTCAGAGCACACGCGGCGAGTGTTGACCGAGGCGATCGATGCCTACTAAGATCAGTATGAAACCATTTCTCCCTGTAAACGCATGTCATCGAGGGGACAGTAATTGATCTGTTTTGGTTCCTTGTCTCCTTTGTGTTTTCTGTTTGCCACAGAATTCCTGAAACTTTCAGGCTGAGCTGGAGATGCATGATATTTCAGCCACCGTATCGGTATCGGCCGATATACGGTAATTAGGGGATCAAGCATGAAATGCTGAAACCCTATTGTAATTGTAAGGATTTGTAAAACTGATTTTGCAGGCCAAACCGTAAGGCCTAGAGACTTGAAACCTGGCCAGATGGTAGGCCTCAATTTGAGGAGAACCTATCAGAGTGTGACCCCGATTGGCCCATAGGTGGCGCTACAGCAACCAAAAGTATAAAATCGCTCACAGCTCTTAGACCGTTTGTCCCAGGATCAAGTGTCTTACACTACTGTGATCCCTGGCAGACAAAATTTTCTGCTATGTCGAATTTTGTCCAAAACCTACTTTTGGGAACTAGTCCCTGGTTTTCCGCCCGATCGGAACCAAACCAGTCTAGGACAATTCTCTGGACTCTCTAGATCAATACATACACTCAAAAGCCTATAAATCCTAAAGGAAAACTCAGAACTTTTGGTGGGCATATGTGTCATAACATTCTAAACAAGCAAGCAAAATGTTATGGAGATCGGACGATGGGTGGCGCTATAACTGTCAAAAAGATTTGAAAACCACATTACACATAACACTGGACTCAACACTGACTCTTTTTAAAATAATTTATGATTATGAATGAATATGAATGTTATATGTATGTAAATTTATACTGTCTGTATTGTTAAAATTTGTACTGTTTGAAATTTGTACTGTTTTTGTTTTTCTCCTTTTTCTTCTTGCTAAAACTGTAGCTGGAACTTTCAATTTCCTTGCGGGAGTCATCCCAAAGGATTAATAAAGATAAGTCTAAGTCTATTTCCTATGGTAAATTGCCTGTATTGGCTGTAAATGGACTTTTCCATCTATTATTTCAGTGGTTAAAAGCTTGCTAAATAAAACTTAATGTCTTAAATGCTTATGTGCTTAAATGCCTTAAATGCTTGAACCCCGATAAATGCTGCTTGCAGCTTTAATTTTTTTTGTTATCGTTATCGATATGTTAAAGCTGATAGATAATGTATTATTTCTTTCAGCTGAGGCTCTTCAGATGCGCACTGTTCAACATGATGGTTTTGAATTGCTTGAAATATTGTTGGAATCACTTCAATAAAGGAAAATACAGTAAAGTGCAACAGTCTGTAACATCGGCTATGCAAAATTATAATGAGAACTTTATAATTGTGTGTTTGGGACATGGATTTTAATGGTGAGACTGATTTTTGTAATCAGGCTCTCAAAAATTTTGTAAAAATTTGGATTTAGATTTGTCGGCCAATATATCGATTATCGCCTTTCAAATATAAAGAATTAACGGTTATCGGTATCGCCCAAATATCAATGCATCCCTAGTCTAGAAACACACACACACATACACACACACACACACACACACACACACTCGGTATATATAGTATAATCGTCATGTTTTGTTTTGTTTTGGTTTAATTTTCATCGTTCCAATTGCCTGAATTTGCGTCCCTGTTTGTTGCCATGGTTTCTAATTAGTGCACACCTGTTGGTTGTTTTGTTGATGATCATTCGCCGTGTATAAATGCTGCGTACTCTCCATGCCGTAATCATCATGGAATTGTGCTTTTCTATGGCAACACTATCAATGCCTAAATTAATTTGCGATGTCAGGTGGTACAAGTAGGAGCTCTCACAAAATTCCCATTTTACAAGCTGTAATTACGAGCTAAAGAGGACGCTTGCGCTTTTTACAAGTTGAAATCTCGTAATTACAGTAATTACAACATGTAGTGAAAACACCTACGCTCTTAGTTTTCCCAGGATTGCATTTGTCGTTGATAATGGTAAATGTGTTTCGTGTTCATTAAAGTATCTGTATTTCACACTTAGAGGTTGTATATATAGGCTATAGACTTAATGTAGGTCTCAGTTAATTTAAAGTATGAACTACTGGATGTCTTAATGTTTTCCTGAGACAAATCTGAGCACATACTGAGACTTCCTTCATCTCTTCTGACCCAGACAGCAACATAGAGTCGGCCCAGATCCGGCCCACGTCCGGTGCACATGGAGTCCACATGGCCCAGATGTGGGCCGGATCTGGGCCGACACTATGTTGGGAAACGTCTGGAAAAAGGTGAGGTTGCTGGAGACTTTTCTTACTTCAACTTAAGTCTCAGTTTGCTCTCCATCTAATCTCCTTGTTCTCTCCCTCATTCTTCCTTCTGGTCAATTTGGTCAATTGACCCAAAACCCGATTTTTTTTTTTAAAATTGGGTGTTCATCAGAGGGGATCCTGGGAATTTTGTTGCACTTGAACCATGAATACACAAAAAATGTAATGGATTCAAGGAGTTTTGTGATTGAAATTTTAAAAAGTAACAAATCCTTCGATAGCGGGTCAATTTGACCGCAAAAGGGATGAATGTAATGCGAGGAAAGCTTCAGTACACACAGAAAAAACTAAAAATGCTAAAACTTTACCAAAAAATATATATATTTTATAACGTCTACATGTGTATCTGAATGCATACTGAAGAGAAATGACTTTAGGACCCAGAGGAACGGCTCATTTTGCTTATAGAGCTATAAGGCCATCTAGAGTCATGAAATATCATGTTATATTATTATTTTTCCAAGAGGTTGGCAAAGACACCCAATGTAAGATATTTTGAGCTGAATTAAAGAAGTTATGCATGAAATTGTGAGTTATTTTGAATTTAAGTTGAAAGAATGTGAGGAATGCGCTTAAATTACTATTTATTATTTATTGATCGAATCTAGTCATTTAAAGGTAAGATTAAAAAATGCATTAAAAAAATAGAACAAATATTATCAAAATGAAATAAAATAAGTGTTCTGGACAAAAAAGAAAATTAAGTATAATATTAGGGCTTCGGGTCATTTTGACCCACGAGGGAATGATGAAGGATGAAGGATGAAGGATGAAGGCTTGGAGAAACAATTGAAATTTTAAAGATTCCTTCCTTTCCGTTGGGATGACATCTCTAAAAGAGCACTGGATGATAGCTGTGTGTATTCATTAATGATTTTCCTCTGTGTGTGTGTGTGTGTGTGTGTGTGTGTGTGTGTGTGTGTGTGTGTGTGTGTGTGTGTGTGTGTGTGTGTGTGTGTGTGTGTGTGTTTTAAAGAAAGACAGATTCAAAATGACACATCACATCACAGAACAGATGTTTGCAGATGTGAATCTGGCACAGCTGGATGTGCGAGCATCTGAGGCGTCCCAGGTGTGTGTGAGGTGGCAGATCTCTTCACTCTCCACATCTACGGTACAGATACACTCACATGTCTGGACTAGACACAATGCCATGTTGTGTTGACTGCAAGAAACCAACGTGACCTTCCCTCTTAGCCTGTGACCCCATGATCTCATTCTGGGTAATAGTGGCAAAAACAG
This sequence comes from Scardinius erythrophthalmus, assembly GCF_964197995.2. Classification (NCBI taxonomy): domain Eukaryota; kingdom Metazoa; phylum Chordata; class Actinopteri; order Cypriniformes; family Leuciscidae; genus Scardinius; species Scardinius erythrophthalmus. Next base: position 67,484,440 of record NC_138221.1, on the reverse strand, counting down.
TCTTCACAGTTCACAGTTGGTGTTTAGAGAATTAGAAAGACGTGCAGAATTACCCAGTGTCCAGAAGTCGGACGTTAACACATTAACACACAGGAAGAATGTGTAACGTACACATGCAAACTGGTGTAATGTGTCTTGTGTGTGTTTTTCTTAAAATAAGTCCATGCTTCGGTTTTTCAAATAAAACCAAATAATCCACACATTAGATGAAGTCACAAGTATGAAATAACACTTTTTTAACCATAGTTGAAGGAATTTGCCAAGGTTTGTGTAAATCTGAGAGTTCAGTAAAGCTTGATGGTGGATGGCACCAAGGTCTTTCAGTGCAGCGATTTGATTGAAAAAGATAAAGATGCATTGAATCATACATGGTTACAAAGACCACAAACTCACATAAAACTCAAACTAAAGGAAACACTGATCACTGATCAAATTTCAACCTAAATGCATTACAATGCTACATTTTCTAAATGTCATAATCATTTGTTAACAAACATGCATTCATTACTTCAATGAGCTCATTGTTTCTGCCTTAAATTATTACATTGTTTAAATTAATACATGTTTAGCTAACTGTGATTTTGCATTGTACATTTCTGAAATGCAAAACTTTTCGACTGATAACAGATCACTGTAAATTGTAATGTGGACTCATGCACTTTCTGTAAAGCTGCTTCGAAACAATGTGTATCGTGAAAAGCGCTATACAAATAAATGTGAATTGAACCGAATTAGACAAACTTCCCATATCTTCGAACACATTTTCCTTTTCATAATTCCTTCCTTGCTTTTTTTTTGAGTGTTTTGTGCTCTACTGACGCACATCCCAGGAAAGCTTAGACATAAGTGAGGATATGAGGAACATTCAAATTAAAGGTGATGAGGAAAAGAAAACATGTCAAACCTATTCACTGCATGTCAAATGCTCAATGTCAGATGTTCAAGTTCAAAAAGAAATGAAAGAAGTTCAATCAAAAATAAAGTCGAGGGATGCTATGACATTTTTACATTCATGGTACTTATGAACAGATGTGACTCTGTCCTTGTTCTGAGGTCATTTTATTTTATTGATTTACAAATGACTCCAGCTCAGTGTGAGAAGAAAAGACATGTTTTGTGTCCTACTCAATGCATCTGAATCCCCAGTGTGTCTTCAAAGGCTCAGGTTAATCATTTTACTTGTATTTTTCTTTCCTCTCGAGAGCAGGAATCTGCTTTGACAAAGCTCAACTCTTTCCACAACTGACAGGCTATGTGTTTGGTTTTAATTGAGCCCCATTTTCATCTGCTCAAATGGAAAGCACATGGTAAAAGCCGTGCACCTGGTTCTGATCAGCTACTGAGTTACTGAGCTACACCCAAACACACTCAAACGCCCAGAGCCAGAAGACCGAAAAGAGAGATTCCTCAATCTTTTCTGAGAGGGACCAATTGAATGCTTGTATTGCTCATTATTTAGCCATTCGGCACAGATGTGCTGTGTAGGTATTAACATTCATTATGGGATCATGTCAATGGTAGTTTACATTTTCAACCACTAGAGGGAGATCGGCACACTGTACTGTCATTTAAATCTGACTCAAATTCTGAGCATGCAAAGTCATTCAATCCACCACAGCAATTAGATATTTACATTTACAGTCCCCCTGTAGTCAATCATTTTATCCTTTAAAACTCATCTTTGATCACCAAAAATGATGCCTTAAAATATATTGAATGTAACTCGACACCCTTGCCTCATTTAGTATGCGCTGTATGAATATGCAAATGAGCCCCGCCTCCACTCACTCACTCAGCTCAGAGATCCACTGGTTGACGATCACACGTTGATCTCATTGGTTACAAGGTAGTTTGTGACGTCAGAAACACCAGCGATTTCAGTGTTTTTGAGACTGTCTTTGGTTCACTGCAGTTTTAAGGAGAAAATACTCAGCAATGCTGTCGACTTATGAATTTACACATGCTTTGTCTTAAAGCAGATTAAAAACACCACATAGACATATAAACAACATTAAAAACTGGATAGAAAAAATATAGAAAAAAATAGATAGAGTAGAAATAAAATGGAAAGTGTTAGTATTAATGTGTTGGGAAAAAAGATACATCTTTAGCCTTTTCTTGAATATCTTCAGGTTGAGTTAGGCAGGTCATTTCACCAAGTCAAGTCAAGTCTCCTTCATTTATACAGCGCTTTTAACAGTATAGATTGTTTCAAAGCAGCTTTACAGAGATAATAGGAAATTACAGTAACAGAGATTGTTTTGGCTTTATAGCAGCTCTAGAATAAAGTTATTGTCCAGCTAAAGTTAGTTTTGATCGATTCACTTCCGTTGCAAAGATCATTAGTTATTGACTTAATCGCTTACATGACACCGCAGAAACAGAAATCCCTTAACGCGCTCCGGTCCGCTCATCCGCGCAACAACTGTGTTTGGGGCTCGAGAACGCAAACCTTGAAATAGGTTCCAATGTGCAAGCCTTGAAGAAAAAAAAAATATATATACTGTATATATATTTTTATCTCTGTGCAAGCTTTAAAAATGCAAACCTGTGAAAAGCTGACGGCGTGCACATACGTATTACGTGTTTAGTCTATAGGTATGCGCGTTTTAATATATATGTGTGCAGGCGTGTAGTCTTTCTTTACAAACTGACCTAAACAAATTACTTGTCTGGCCTTAAAAAATGATAATACTGAATTATTTATCACTTCCGAGTAGCCATGTGAACCAGAACTAGTTTGACAGTGTTTTATCGGTACAGAAGTAAAGGGAAGGGAAGGGAAGGGGCCTTCACAGAGGAGAGACTAGTTGACACTTCAGGACAGCGTTGTCGTCGCATCCAGGTGCAGGTCCTTCATCAGATCTGTCCCTGAAAGTAATTTTGTGCCTCTTTGGGATGATGGCACTACAAGGCCCTTCGCTTGTTTCTGGAGGGCACATAAAGTAGTGAGTTTAGGTGTAGGGGAGCAGAGCCAGTGGTTGTTCTACAGGCAAGAATCAGTGTCTTGAATTTGAGCGGCTATTGGCAACCAGTGCAAATTGATAAGGAGAGGAGTGACGTGCGTCTCTTCTGCTCGACAAAGACACTCGAGCCGCAGCATCTGGATCAGTTGCAGAGGTTTTACAGTAGACCTGCCAAGAGAACATTACAATAGTCCAGTCTGGAGAGAACAAGCGCTTGGACAAGGAGTTGTGTAGCTGTGATAGGAAGGGCCTGACTCTCCTAATGTTGTATAAGGCAAATCTGCAGGGGGCAGTTCTACCAATGTGGTTTGTGAAGTTCAATTGATCATCTATCACAACTCCAAGGTTCCTGGCTGACCTTGATGGACTTATGGATGACGAACCTAGCTGAATGGAGAAGTTGGGGTGTAGTGTTGGGTTGGCCGGGACAACGAGTAGCTCTGTCTTTGCAAGGTTTAGTTGAAAGTGGTGGTCCTTCATCCAGCAAGAAATGTCTGTCAGGCAGGCTGAGATACGATCAGATCCGTCGGATCGCCAGGCTGGAGTGAGAGGTAGAGTTGTGTGTCGTCAGCGTAGCAGTGATAGGAAAAGCCATGTTTCTGAATGACAGATCCTAGAGATGACATGTAGATGGAGAAGAGAAGTGGTCCCAGCACTGAGCCCTGAGGCACTCCAGTAGCTAGATGTTGGGTCTTAGACACCTCACCCCTCCACAACACCCTAAAAGACCTGCCTGAGAGGTAAGACTTGAACCATTGGAGTGCGGTTCCCGAGATGCCCTTCGTCTTTAGGATTGACAAGAGGATCTGGTGGTTAACTGTGTCAAAAGCAGCAGACAGATCCAGCAAGATGAAGACTGAGGGTGTGGAAGCTGCTCTTGTCAGTCTCTTGAAACCAGTCTGGTTGTTGTCCAGGAGGTTGTTCTGTGTAAGAAAGGCAGAGATTGGTTGAACACAACTCGCTCGAGTGCTTCTGCAATGAATTGAAGAAGGGATTCAGGTCTGTAGTTTTCTAAAAGTGTGGGATTTAGGGTGGATTTCTAATGCTGGGGCCACACCATACGATATTCGGCTGATTTCTCCCCTTCCGACAATCCTAAGTGAAGTCCTGATTATCTTGATGGTTCTAAAGTTTATTTTATCAGATTTTCCTGTGGCGTGAGGTGTGTTAAGAGTGACCGAACCTGCTCGGAAGAACGTCGGAGCCGCCCTGATCGCGAATCATAAATATTCAACATGTTGATGTGTGGGGGAACCCCGAGGTCAAATGCACACGTACTCTGTTGATTGTCAGGTGGAACGAAATGATATCCTATCAGAAAGTGAGCTGACAGAAGAAGGAAGACCAACAACCGCAATCATGGCGCAGCACAGAGTGATATGGACAGCAGAGATGGAGGGTCAGCTTGTCGATTTGTGGCAATGTTCTGTCAAAAGCATTCCCAACACTGTCATAGCATTTTCTTCCAGCCTATCGTCTGCGAATGTTTATTCTTAACACACTCCACAATTGAACGACCATCCTGAATGGTGATGAGTTGATTGACTGGATTGTTAGGGGTGAGGAAAAGGCTCATCGTTTGTCGTTGTAGAGGTCTGGTCTTCTGTCTTCTGCCTGTCGTCCGCAATGTTTATTCTGAAGTCTCGAGAGATTTTGCAAGATTTCCCGTGTTCACAGTCAGGACTCTGGTTAAAAATCTGTTCGTGTGTGGTGTGTTTTCTTCTTCACATCGCGGCACACCACACACTATAGGAGCAAAACTGTTAAATCTAGGATTATTTGTCCTCATGTTTCTTATAAAATTTTAAATATCTTTTGGTGTGGCCAAAGTCGTTAAGCGGTGGGGTTATCTAAACCTGCTTAAATGCTGTGGGAAGGTTACGAGTGAGAAGAGAGGTGTTGATGGACTCTTAAAAGGATAGATCACCCAAAAATGCCTAATTCTGCCATGTACGCATGTACTTTTGTCCTTGCAATGGAAGTCAATGGGCACCAAAACTTGCTTGGTTACCAACATTTTTCAATCAGTCTTTTGTTTTTGGCAGAAGTAACAAATGCATTCAGGTTGGATCAACAGGTAAGTACATGATGGCGAAATTTCCGTTTTTGGATGAACACTCCCTTTATTCTTTCTTATTCTTGTATCCACCTTTTTCCTACGCCCCATGACACTTTGCATGAATTATGGTAATAACTTCAGTTAAACTGTAAATAATCAGCAAAATAAAGTCTGAGTACAATGAGATGATTTTATTCTACTCACCCTTCAACCATCATGACCATGAATTACCCCAAAACCTCAATTATTTCCACAGCAATATTACGAACGTGCTAAATATCACTGATAAGACTTAATCAAAAGTGTTCATTAACTGGAACATTGAGTGATAATATTTTAAAGTGGTCTCCGTAATTTTCCAAAACATGCACTGTTAAACACTGTTAATAGGGATTAAAAGTGAAAAGCGGAGACAATTAAAGCCTCCATGTTAAAAACAAACATCCAAAGAGACATGAGGATTTGGGGAGAAAAACATGAGATTTTCAGTGAATCATTCATGTCATATATCGTAATTAAATTAGCAAAGAACGCCACAAATGCGCAGTATATGTTGTCTATTTTCATTCTGTTACAGCATTAAATAAAGGAAAAATGTAAAAAATAATCAGGAGGAAAATAATAGATATTCTTGTGATAACACGTCACATTAAAACACCAATTCTTCTGAGGCCTGCAAATAAAACATGAAGGAAACGTTACTGCTCATTCAGTCAAACTGACAGATAAGGATTATTTGTGGCGCAATCTTATGATTTTAAATGATTTGTTTTTTGAAGAGCCTCCCATAATCTAAAAGGCAGACTCATTAGGGAAAATGTGTAACTAGATTTGCAGTTCCTGATAGAAAAACCAGTGCCTAAAATTACAATAAAAAGGTATAGCTTAGGAACTAGGTTAGGTTATACTGCGTATTTAAAAATACAAATAAATATATCTATTCTTTTCAGCTTTTCTTTCATCTACATCTCTTTGAATGATTGATTTATAATTAAAAAGTGTGTGGAAAGGACAGTTACACAGCTATACTGTTGCACAAGCTTTTCTTCACGGCTCAGTTGAATCTGAGCAGGTGTGTGGGGTGACAGCTGTGGCCGGATCCAGATGTTCAACTAATTGAATCCCATATATCTTGATGAAGGTGGGAAAAAAACAAAAATCTAGCGATGCCTGAATCAACTGCCACACGTGTCGCATATCACGTTCACAAACTCAGATTTAAGCAATAGTTACTCTAAGTATAAAAAGCACTTGTTCACCCTCACCCTCTTTCGAGCAACACAAAATGAGGTAAGCTGAGCTGCTCTTTTCCATGCATTCACTGTAAAAAAAAAAATTGTTATGACAACATGTTTTTACTCATCAAAACTTTTTTTAAATACAAGTTATATAAGATTCAATTAAGTTTTGTTAAGTCATTTTAATGTAATTTTAAGTTAAAATAAGTTAGCTGTACTTAAATTTTTTTTTAATATTTTGGTGATTTGTTTTACTGTCACGCTTCAAAAAAGACAAAACAACATAATCGAGCAGTCCATATGACTTCAACGTTTTTTGTAGTAATATGATAAAGAAAATAATGAAGTGAGGGTGAGTAAACGATGACAGAATAGTTATTTTTCTGTTATTAAGGAGACCAAGAAAGCATCTGATGTGCAGTCAGACACCAGATATAATTTCTGATATTTTTTACTAGTGTGTGCAGGACACAATAGTTAATTTATGTAGGCCAAGTGAGGAGAGCAAAATAAAGTAAACGTGACGTATTATACAAAATCTTCATACAGTGACTACCAAATTTGGGACCAAAAATGATTCAGACACTTTGACCTGAGCATGTTTTGCTGAAGTGTTTTTTTTCTTTAATTGCTAATGCGACATTTTCACACACAGACTGAACAAAATGAAGCATTGCTTGGTAACTGGTTGATCTAAACTGGTATTATCTAATTGTGTAGTTAAATTTAACAGCTGACAGATATTCAACAAGACAATCTAAGGATGGACGAAACCAGTGAAATATCAACTGATTCTGAGTCATATTTTAGTACCATTTTCTAAACTACAACGAATAAACTCTGATAATGTGAGAGATGTGTCTGGATAAATGTTGGCTTGACTGTAAGTATGGCGAGGATGATGACTCTTTTCCTCCTCTTCTCCGTCCACATCTGGTTTGACCATCCGCCCGAACGCACCTCATCAATCCTTCGTGTCATCATTAACACAGTCTCTCTCAGTGCCAAAGTAAGCTGTGACACACAGACGTGAAAATGATGAATGTATTTTTCCGGATAGGAAACGTACTCTCATCTCCACTGACATTTCTCATTCCAATGTCATGCCTCTATAGACCTCATGTAGCCCCGCCCCTTCTCAGCGCTGCGCTCCGGTCTGTATTTTCACAGCGATCTTGCGTATTTATGAATGAACGGCTCGTTTTAAAATCTTCCCGGTCGACTGACATTTGTTAAGACATCTGCTTTAAACATTACAATCCTCATGATAACTTTCGTTAACTTTACATTAAGTAAATCCACTTCAAAAGCTAATTACTCCTGGACAGCAATGCCATACAGAGCGACCGCGAAAACGGAAGTTCAAAGACATTATTCTAAAGATGGCGGCGAACTCGTTTCTCTGGCGCATAAGGTCTATAGACCTCGTGCAACAACAACAACAACAACAACAACAACAACAACAACAACAACAAAAATAGCCTAATTTCACTGTCTCAGTTAACTATAGACCCGATATAGTCCGGCTTTGTGTAACCCATTTCTAGCCATTTCATTCTATAATGACTATTTTTCTAATAATGACTATAATGACTATTTTTCTAGCCAAAATAAGCTTAAATTTGGTTACATGTCATTTCTGCCAAAATAACTTGCGAGATGTGTGATATTCCACCATGTAAGCAAAGTCAACAGTGATTACAAGGTGTTTCATTTCTTTGACATGTTATGTAACTGATGACTAGTCTATTCTTGGGCTATGGTTAGACGTCTATTACATTTTCCCTGCCAGCCCAGATTTTGCCTTGTTTTAGCCTAGACATCAGGGCTGTGTTTGGACGGCTATTAGACATCTTTAAATGCAAAATTGCTTGCTGGGTATAGACTGCGTACAACAAGATACCACACAAATACCTCAGTTTGGTTCCTCTTGTTGGTATGTGTGAGGCTCAGGCATTCCTCTGCAGGGTGGACCTCATGTTGGGCAACACAAATAATACTGAGAAAACTCCCAAACCGGCCATCCTCTCATTTCGGTCGGTCTATATTTAAATTGCACGTTGATTTGGCCGTAATGGTCAGCTAGATTCCTCACCCACATCTATAGAGATGACAGCGTCGTCTATTCCTGCAGAATGAACGTTTGTTTCAAGGAAAGTCCGTTCACTCGGCGGCCATATTTGCAATGACTGTCTCGGGTTCCCAAGTCCTATTTATTTGAATGGGGGAATCCTGAAATCTCACAAACTGCTTGCCGAACTCACCATTAAATAACTAATTTAAAAACAGCAACAATATCTGACATGAACGGTAAATGTTGTTTCTTATGCTCAAATAGCGTTAAAAAGTGTAAATCGCGTACTGTCTGAGTAGATACTACAATTTAAGGTAGTCAACATTTGAAGTGGATCAAAACCTTTAATCAAAGTTATACTTGTTCTTGTCTTAGGACAACTTTGATTAACTTTTTTGATCCACGTCAAATGTTGACTATACTTTAGAATGAATGTGTGTATGAAATTTGTCATTATCATGTGACCAACCAGAATCTCACCGGAAGTAGTTCATCCGGAGACTTTTCGCCCACTTTTTTCCGAACTATTTGGACACACTACTCTGTTCGCATACTATATAGTTGGGAAGTATTCAAATTCGGACACAGCAACAGACACAGGTTTCTATGGGAACGAGTGACTCAATGACTTCATCAGTCGTGATTGGCTCTTTTACTTTAGAAGGCGGGACTTATTCCGCCCCATTGCATGTTGCACTTTCTCCCATTCATAATCTGCGTCCCAATTCAGAGGCTGCGTCCTTCCTAGGCCGAGAGGATCAAACCGAACGTTGTTAAATGGGACGGCCTATGGCGGATTGTTCTTGTTGACTAGCAATGAGTGACAGTAACATTTGTACTGGCCTTTTTTTAAAAAGTTAATTAAACCATTTAAACAAAACAGGATTCACAACCGGTCTAAATATGCTTTGGTCCATTTCTGTATATAATGAGGAGTATAAACTATGTATAATAGCAAAGTAGTTAGATATATGTTACACTTGAACTGGCTTTTTTTTATTTTTACATTTGTATCAGATATTTGTGTAAGCTGAAACCCAATACTTAAGTTTAAAAGTGTAATATGGCAGTTTCTCTCCAAAAAAAACAAACAGCTTTACAGTCTATGGTCGTCACCAGCGCGCAATGAATTCTGGGTAGGCAAGGCAGGGAAGGATGCATCTGTTGTCTCCTTCATTTCATGGGAAACGAAAGACACTTTTTGGAGGAGCCTTCGAATTGGGTATTCGAGTTTAGTAATATGATTGCAACTTTGTCTTTGTATATATAAAGTCTTTGCCATGAAAGCAGAGGTATTGAGTTTTAAAGGTTCACCCAAAAAAGCAAAATTCTGTTATTTACTCGCCCTCATGTTGTTCCAAACCCATAGATTTTGGTTAAAACTTTGAATAAAATTAAAATGAAATAAAAATCAATAAAAAAATTAAGATAATTTTATTGAAACCTGAGAATTTTTTGTCACTCCATTGAAAATCTATGTAACCAAAACCAAAAGTTGTCATAAAATGAATTCATATGAATCAAGAGGTTTAGTTCAAATCTTGTGTAGAGAAACAATGGCTTTATATGATGAGCAGATTTAAATCTGTTTTATCTCGGCTATTATTTTGAATTATTATGCTATTAGACAAATTACAGTAATTCTCTCTTTTTTTATACTGAAAAATCACTGTATCATTTATTTTTCTTAAATAACATACAAATGTATATAAAATTAGAAAAATAATTAACATTACTCACGAAATCACCACCAGATGGAGCAAGTCGGCACCATTGCTCACAAAAGAAAATCATAAAGAATAAATGGTCAAATGACTGGCAGCGACAACTGCAAAACATAAAAAACATAAACTTTTACTTATCCTCATTAATTTAATTTTATATTATTTTACAGGTATTTCCTGAATTATTTCAATCAAACACATTCACTGCAAAAAAAAAACAAAAACAAAACAACAACAATGAAATGAAGGCCAGCAACAGAACATAAACACTGACAGATCAGACATATCGATTCTTCCCGTCTTCATATATTCTCATATTTCATCATGAGGCCATACAGTAGCTCATTTTTATCTTAAGTTATTACCATGCTCCACAATGCTGTCTATTGAGGGGGATTTCTGTGGTTTGTCAGTCAAGTCTTTCTCTTCAATATACAACCTGAACCTGAGATGAACAGAAAGGTCTGTTTAGAGTAATTCTTAAACACATTTTTATGATTCCGCATTATAAATTCTCAGAATTTTTTATTTATTTTTTAAATTCAACTTGAATGAACAATTAGTTTAACTTCATGTCAACTGCCATTGGAATATTAGATACTGAGTTATGAATATTTGTAGGTGTGGATATGTAAATATATACACGAGGGGATGTATATGTGTGTGTTTGCTTGAGTTTTAGATCTTTTATACTGGTCTTATGCATTTTGTTGTTGTTTTTATTTAGACTTTGTGGATACCATACTTTGATTAGGACATGGAGGCTGAAGGTCAAGTCATTCATTATTTTAATCAAGGTCATTATTTGCTGTATTGCTGTAACCTTTATAACATTACCATTGAACCCCATTACTGCATTATTAATATTGCCAAGGAAGGCTGCGTGACCTACAACACTAGCCTAAAACAACAGCTGGACTATTTGGAAATAAAACATTAGTGCAATCAACAATCTGCCAAAAAATAAATAAATAAATAAATAAATTTTATTAAATAAAATATAAAGGTGAACATATTATACTAGGCCTATGAGTTTTTTTTTTTTTCAGACATCTGCAAAAGAAAAAAATATGTAATTTACAATGTAATCAGAAGCATTTTTATCTGGTAAAAAAAAACAAAAAACAAACAAAGAAAGCAATTTTTTCAATGAATTTAAATTAGGATGCAGCAATCACTAAAACACACACTCACCGAACAGTTATTTACAATCTGCAAATTTGCATGATTTGTAAACTGATTTCTTCAAAACTACATTTGAGAGTGTAAGATGAACATGTTTCATCATGGCCTTCTCTTGCTCGGCTGCATTTGCGACATTTAAAACACAGATTTGGCATTTCACTACACAGCTACGGGAATAAAGCTCATTAGTGGAAATGCTACAGCGTTTTAAACCCGACTGAGCTGTTTATCACACTACTAGTTACGTTAGTGACGCAGCGACTTGTCTTTTGTCTTGCCAAGTCTAGTTTGTAATTTAATGCGGTGACATTCAGACATTTTTATGTGTGACTTCAGGGTCAATTTCCACTGATATCACAAACAACACACATGACTGCTAACGCACCGTAGCCTACAAGTAAAACAAGGAATTGTTAATGATTTAAGAAGTTGAGGACTGTAACATCATCAGCAAGAGCATTAAAACAATACGCTGCCCTACAAAGGCAAAAGGGTATTGTAAATATGCAAATATAAGTGTAAATATTCACATGTGGAACTGAGAAAAATGACTTTAAAGATTTTTAGTTGTACATCCAAATTTATTATAGGTAGGATACTGGAAATCTGGCAATTAGATGTTTTGGTAATGAAAATTATACATAAAAAAAAAAGTTTGTCCCACCAAGGCAAAATGCAGTAACTTTCACATTATCAATATTTGGCTGCTGATCACCATTTACAAAATCATTATAGTAACACCTGAATAAAATATCATGGTCATGGCATTTATTTTGAATGATTTACAGCCATCTTCAGTGCTTTGGTTGCATTCTGATGGCATTATTAATACATTAGAGATGACACAATACCTCCGAAGCGAAGAGTATCTTCAACTGACACAGTGCCGCAAGAACCCGACCTGCAAAGCGTGCATCGAAATTGATCACGATAAAACAGATCCTCACACACACTCGACCCGGGGACTGGTTTATAGCGGTGGATCTGAAATACCGCTCACTAATAAACTTCCAAACTGCTCATGTAACATGTTTATTCTGTTATGGTTCATTTTCCGTGTGTTTTGCCTGAGTTCCCAGTTCTCGTTAGTTTCGCTGGTTGTAAATCAGTTCTTGCACCTGTTTTGTTTTATGTTGATTACTCTCTATGTATTTAAGCCCCAGTTTCCCCAGTTCATTTGTCCAGTATTGTCTTATTATTTAATTAACGTTTAATTACGATTATTTAACGTTGTTGTGTTAATGTTTTCTCCTAAAATGAAAAAAAAAAAAAAAATACTTATTGGTTTTACTTGATAAATTCACACATAATCCAATTTTTCTTTAGCAAATTTGACTGCTCATGCTCTATATAACTTACCTGTTATTATCAAGTAAAATCTACTTACTATTCATTTGACGTTTAATTTACACTTAACATTTAATTGAAGTAATTAAGTATGTATTACTTAACTATATTAAATTTCACATGTAGAATTAAGTAACATCTACTTAACTAAGTTAAGTTACTTTAACAAAATTAACTTTGTACTCAAACAATATAACACTGAATTAAACCACACTTTTAAAGTGTGTGCTTTACTTAGAAACATCTAAAGTAAATAATACAATAGATATTGTATAAATTCCATTGTGTATCTACATAATAGGAGTAACATGGCACTTGACAACAGAGACCTAACCCTACTTGGTACACAATACACAATTACGATAACATTCGATAGATCGTTTATGAGTATGAATGTGGAATTTTGAGTAGAATTATTCCAGTTACCAAACCTAACAACAAAAGCAATGATAAAACGGTGTAAATACAGCTGGAAAACAGTGAAAAATCAACTTTATTAATTATTCAAGCCCCAGAGCATGATGGGAACACCAGTATCAGAAAAGTTGAGTAGGTATTTTAAATTTTATATCATTGATATTTATGCTTTAATTTCTACAAGCTAATATAGGACTTTTTTTATGAATTCTTGCCTGAATTAACTTTTTCATGTAGAAATTACATTCGTTTTTTCATTTTTATCAGTGTACGATCTCCTGAGCGTTCCTTGCGGACTTATTAAAGACTCTTATTGTTCTCCTTTCGTCATGAGCTTTTCTAAAACAACCGTTCCTGACAATCCAGCGGCAATGACCTTCCTTCTCTTGTTTGTTTAATTATTATTATTATTTTTATTTAGAAATAATACATTATTCTGGAAGGGAAAACAGCTGTGCTACATATAATATCATCAACAAATGCAAGCACGATAAAAATAAATAAATAAGGCTTGGATTTGAGATGTAAATGTAGACTACGGGTCAGCACAAGCACAACAGACTCAAACTGAGGCGTAAATGAATATGTGTCACAGCTCACTAGCCAAAGTTTTCCCAGCGGAGCACTTCCGGCCTTCCTCGGGCCGCCAGAAAGGCCCGAGCAGCCTCAGAATCACACATGTGGCTTTCTTACCATTTGTCTCTTTTGCTCAGATTTAGTCAGCGGTGATTTAGAGGGAAACGGGCATGCTGTGATGTTTTTAAGAGCGATGATTGTGCGGTTAGAGCACATTTATCTCAGATCAGAAAGTTACTGCAGCTCAGATCTAATAAGCTCAGACTCATCAAAGGGAGTCTTGTTTTTGTCCAGCATTTAAAAAATGGATTTATGATTTGTGTTTCTTTGGCAATTAAAAGCATTCTCCACTTTGAATGGTATTTTTGTACTTTCATTTTATACAGTCGTGGCCAAAAGTGATGTCCAGCCTGTAGGAAAATTGACCCTTTATTTAAATATTTTGTAAGCATATTTAGTTAACTCGCGCTTGGAGTCAATTGTTTTATTTGTGATACATTTCTAAAGCATGTTTATATCAAATAAAATCAAGTAATAAAAAAATAAAAAATAAATAAAATGAAAAAGTCAAGGGCCCTACTAAGGGGCTGTTACACGACACCATTTTCAACTAAAAATGTCAAACTTTTTATGCGTTTTGGCCGTTCATTTACACGACAATAGCATTTTAGGTGCCTGAAAACGCAACGTTTTGAAAACAGGCAAAAACGTGAAACTCTGAAGACGATGGCGTCATGCACATGCGTATTACGTGTTCAGTCTATAGCGTTTCATCGCCATCTACTGGCCTGGCAGCAGAATACAGCGTTTTTAGCCGTTTTCGCGGATCCGTGTGAATGGGGATCGTTTTGACAATGTCTGTATATGGAAAACTCAAAGGAAAAACCTCTTCGTTTTAAGCATATCGTTGTTGTGTAAACGTACCCTAAAGCAAACACTGTTCACCATAATGGTGACATCAAACAGACTTTGTGGAGCCGCAAGGCCGAGGGTTTCTGGTGGAGCTGAAGGTGGGATGAGCCAAGGTGAAGCCGACAGGTCGACGGGCCGAGGTGGAGCAAGAACTGACAGAGGACTGTTCAGACTGTCAGTCCAAATCCGACTTTTATGCAAATCTGATTGGAATCCGATCAGATTTAGATAGTGTGAACGGTTACAAATCCAACACGATCTCATGAAAGATTGTATCTAGGGATGGGCGATACCACTTATTTTGTTTTCGATACGATACCGATACTTTCAAGGCCAGTATCGCCGATATCGATACCGATACCGATACCTCTAAACTGAACTTTTAAATTTGAACATTTCTTAAATTATTGAATTACTAAGATTAAAATGGGTAATGATACCCACTTAACATTATATATTAAAGGCATTTTAACATTCAATATACGCCGTAATTGGAACTTATTAGATTATATTTTTATTTACACGTGATTACAATGTTTACTTGTAGTGGTAACCATGGAAATCTACAAAATATTATGTGACTAGTTGAACTATGATCACTGTAATGTTAATTTCCATAAGGGACTGCCACTGACCGGCTGTTGCACCCATAAAATGCAACCTTTTATATTCTGACAGTGTATGATTTATATTAAAATTAGTTACAGAATAGAACTATGAACTTAACATTCAAAAAACAATTTATTTGCACAAACTATGTAGGCTATAATTTAAATTAGTTTATTGTGAAATAGCTCAAACATATGATGTTTTTCTGTCTTCTGTTAATCATTGTTCTGGGCTGCGTTTCCCAAAAGCATCAATGGTTTCTCGAGATACTTTTGGGAAACGCATCCCTGTTTGAATGCATTGTCGGCAGTGTGTGATCGCTCTCTGTGATTGATTGCTTCTGACTTGCAGCATTTGCGTGTGTTCAGATAAGCAGGAAAATAGTTATACTACACAATTATTTGCTAAACATAGGTTATTCATCCAATTCAATGCATATTGTACGCATTAAACTTCTTGTCAAATAAACAAAATCACTGGTAAAAAAAATAATAATAATAAAAAAAAACTGTAGTATCGATATTTTTATTTGAGTATCGATACTTTCGATACTCGACGTCAGTATCGATGTATCGATACTTTGTATCGATACGCCCATCCCTAATTGTATCTATAGCACGAATGATATTTCTCGTATCATTTATATGCCAAAAAGAGTTTTTGCGTTCAAATGATACGCACTGTAAACCCCTTGGGTAGGATTAGGGGTGAGGAGTGCGTGCGTATTACGCGCCATAAAGTGCGTATCATATGCACGTGAAAACTGCGTATCATATGTATGCAAAAACTCTTTTTGCCATATAAATGATATGAGAAATATCATTCGTGCTATAGAAATGCACTTTCATGAGATCGGGCTCTAAAAATTACGTGAAATCTGATCTTTGCAAATCCGTTTCAATCTACATTCATTTGTGTTTTGAAATCCTATTTAAATCACATTTCTGGAAATCCCTTTCAGTTTGAACGATCTGATCGGATTTTTGCATGGTTTATGTGACTTTCTCATGGCACGTACAGCGTAAACATCAGACGTTGTTATAGAAAAACATGTTGAAAGTCGAAACAATGCTATATTGTTGCAAAGTGCCAGACAAGCAAAAATGACAATATAACGGAGACATTATTGAACCTGGAGGAGACGACAGCACGGAAAAAAAGTCCAGCATGACGGCGTTGTAAAATTTAAATAAGACAACATTTTTTTTTGTAAAACCCTCCATGTTGCGGTTGTTGTTCTTGTTGTTTGGCGAATGCCTACCAACGCAACATCATCGCCATAGAAACCAATGCAGATATTACGGAAAACAGAAGAGCGGCATGAGACACACAAATCGGATCTGAACAGTTGCGATACACCTTGTGGACATCAATAATTTTAGATCAGATTCCAAACGGATACACAAATAATCGGATTTGCCACAGGCTGAGATTTGCTATGATATGAGGATGATAGAAGTAAGCTTGACGTGATCAATAACGGTAACTTCACTTCCCAACAAGTCAAAGAAGCAGTCTCAGTGCTGTCTAAAAAAAAAAAAAAATTGGACAGATAGATTACAGTTCATAGTGCTGTCTTTAAAACAACACAGATTCAGGACCAACAGATAATACAGGGTGTGAGGCAGTACCTCACGTGTTTGTGTCAATCATCCACAAACAAAAACAACAACCGACAGTGAACTCAGGAGACAGCTGAACTGAAGTACAGACTCAAACACGATAATTAATCAAACACAGGTGATAACAAGGAACCAATAATGACTGTTACCATGGTAACTAAAGAGTGGCGGGAAACTCAAACACATGTGACTAATGAAAACAAACTAAAAGTCCATGAAACCAACTGAACACAAGTATGACAGAGAAGAGCCTGTTTACATGGCAGTCGCATTGGCACATCTCTGATTTATTTCCACATATGAATGAGGCATGAAACTGATCTCGAAATATCCGAATGCATGCGTTTACACGGTCATTGAACACATCCGATCTGTGAGCAACAGACTATGTTTGGGGCCTTATTTCTTATTTAATTATATAGTGGCTCCTTAAAGTATAGATGCACTCAGTGCTAAAGTTTTTAACATTAATATCCTGCAAGAAGACACATATCTAGTCCTCTACCTTTTGTTGCTCACAGAAAGGACTGCCACTCCCAAAATGGATTATACAGGCAAATAAATGTCTGTCTGTCTGTCAAGGGCAGTGGTTCCCCAAACCTGTATTGGAGACCGTCCCAGCACTGAACATTTTGCACGTCTCCCTTATCGGACACACCCAATACAAGTCTCGTAGTCTAAACCAGGAGTGTCCAAACCTGCTCCTGAGGGCCACTTTCCTGTGGAGCAGCTCCTAATCACTTGCCGGGAAGTTTCTAGAGTAGCTGAATAGCTTGTTCAGGTGTTTAATTAAAAGGGCTGGAGCTAAACACTGCTGGAAAGTGGCTCTACAAGAGCAGGATTGGACCCTCATGGCCTGAGATGAATCGGGTGTGTTAGATGAGACGAAATGTGCAGTCCTCAATGACTGGTTTGGGAACCGCTGGTCTACATTAATCTGGATACATTCGTTTCAAAACGCTCTCCGTCCATATTAGCATTCTCAAGCGTTTTCCAATGCTAAACTCTCCTTCCTGCGCATGCGTAAACCCTCGATAAAGCTCACTGAGATGATGACAAGACATCATGCGAATCTTCTGGCATGCATAATCGTTAATTGGCAGGATAAATTGCGTAAAAATGAACGGATGAATCATGCAAGGATGATTCAAGATCTTTTTAAGGCCTTCATTTTTATAAGGGTAAAATAAGTCTTTTAAAGGCCTTTTAAAGACCCGCAAAAACCCGGTCAGGTCCTGGGGACTGCTTCACTATTGGCCGAACTCACCGCATGACAACGATCACGTGTGTTTCGTGTTTATTCTCACACCTTCAGTTCCACTAATGCTCACAAATCTGTTTTTTTATAACAGGAAAATCTCTTTTCATGTAGTCACAATGTTATATTGTGAAAACTGATGAAAAAACGTAACTTCATTGATAGTCTAGGCTTATGTTGAACTTTATTCTTGTACAAACAGATGCTGTACTAAGCAGCACATAAAGTATTGATTAAAAATGTCTCTGAAAAGTTGCATTTATTTCACTTCAGCTGTGGTAAAGCATGCAAACACAGCGCGAGCGTCACTATGGGCGTCACTATTTCACACTTTAAATATTTAACCCTAGGTCAATCTTAACCCTGGGTAAAAGGAATCCTGGGTTATCTTTATTTACGCTTCACACCAATCAAACTATACCCAGGGTTAACAGTTAATCCTGGGTATTCATAAGCTGCCATTTCACACTGCACATTCCTAAACCTCGGGTTAAAGTCCTTATTGGCATATTTTCGGTGTCAGTGTAACTGACTGGGTGAACGCAGCATGTGACCTGTTTACATGCTCTAGCACTGCGAGTCCTCATATTACACATTAATGACTGTAATACAATTTTTTTCCTGAGTGAACGTTTCGAACTATAAGGGGAAGAATGAAATGCTCACTTCTTCACTCCAGTTGTCGCGTTTTCCATCGCCATTTGATCATATGCAGAAAAAACTGTTTAGCCTACATCGTGCGACGTTTCCGTGACTGTCCGAAGCATGCAAATATGAGTACGTGATTGGTTGTCAGTTGCTAAGCATCTAGTTGTAACATTCTAACACCAAACAATACATTTAAAACGGAGAAGTTTTTCCTCAGAGTTTTCTTCGTACAGACGATACAATTGTTAAAAACGATCCCCATTCACACGGATCCGCGAAAACGGCTAAAAACACTGTATTCTGCTGCCTTGCCAGTAGATGGCGATGAAACACTGTAGACTGAACACGTAATACGCATGTGCATGACGTCATCGTCTTCAGAGATTCGCGTGTTTGTTGTTTATACGTTTTCAAGAGCGTTTTCAAAAACTTGCACTTTCAAACCCGTTTTCAAAAGTTTGCGTTTTCAGGCGCCTAAAATGCCGTTGTCGTGTAAATGAGCGGCCAAAACTCATACAAAGTTTTACGTTTTTAGTTGAAAACGGTGTCGTGTAAACAAGCCGTAAATTACAAGTGTGAAATTCTCCTTCACCCGAGGTTAAGTGCAGTGTGAAAAGCCTTATTGATTGGCACATTACAAACAAGAGATTACTGAGCACACCTTTTACACTACATGTTTTACATAACTGATTATAACGAGTTAAAAGGGATAGTTCACACAAAAATGAAAATTCTGTCATCATTAACTCATATTCGGGTCCCTCCAGACCTGTATGACTGACTTTCTTCTGTGGAACAAAATAGAAGATATTTTGGGAATGTTGGGAATGAAACCATTTTTTGAGCATTGACTTCCAAAAACAAACAAGCAAAAACATTTTCACAAAGTTTGGATTGACATCTGAGGTAATTAATTTGCATTTTTGGGTGAACCATCTCTTTTAAGATTACAGATGCTTAATTAATTAAGGAAAGAAGCAACTCATCACTTTATAAAAATTGTGTATCTTCTGTGTTCTTCTCTTCTCTAAACATACAAATTCCTCCTTTGTGGGTTAGTCTAAATCAGTGGTTCTCCTTTCTGATCCCAGTGTCATTTCAAGGGACACAAGGACTGGAATTGAGAACCACTGGCCTAAATTAGTTTAATATTTTTTGGGGGATAATTTATCAGGGCCTTACTTTTTCTAACAGGAATTAAACATTGGTCCAACACAAACTTTACTTATCCTGTAGCCTATGGTGTGTTGAAATCTTAGATATGTATTATACTGTATTGTATTGTAAAATGCTTTTGCAATCTGTTGCTTTTTATTGTTGTACCATTTCAGATGTATTATGCGTCATGTTTGCGTTTCATTAAATTCTCATAAAGATATGCAAGGGTTTTGTCCAAATGGCAACACTTAAAGGGGTGGTATAATGGCCTTTTCACAATATGTAAAATAAATCTCTGATGTCCCCAAAGTGTGTGTGTGAAGTTTTAGCTCAAAATACCCCACAGATATTTTCATATGTTAAAATTGTCACTTTTTGAGGGTGAGCAAAAACACAGCTTTTGTGTCTGTCCCTTTAAATGCAAATGAGCTGCTGCTCCCGGCACAGGGGGCGGAGCTTCAACAGCTTGTGTCATTTTAACTCACACACACACACATGCACTGAAAATTTCAAAAGCTTTTAGCCTTTTCTGTTCAAACCGGATTCAGACAATGATGGAGAGACTCAAGAAGAAGTGACAACATTTCTGAATGGTTAGTTGATGAATTTATGTATCTTATATGTAGTTATCTTCTAGTCATTGATTAGCATATTCTGTCTTGATAATCTATAAATCGTGTTCAGGGGGCGGGGTTTATGTAAATTTTAGGGTTAGTGATGTCACTAACTCGTGAAAAAAGCTCATTGTAGTCTCTACCAGCCGTCCTTAAAAAGTGATTTCTGTAAAAGCAAATATCTCCCTTTGCTTTGAACTTTGAGCGTTGTAACTTTGCAGATGTTGATTATGATCAAACAGCAACATTACACACTAACTAAAGCTAGAAAAGTCAAATCATAATCAACCACCCCTTTAAAATGAATATTTTGCTAAATAAAATGTACATCCTAATACTGCCAGTGTGGAATACACATAACGATTAACACAGAGACACTCGAGCGGCAGGGAAGGGTTAACCGGGACAGCTGACGTCAGGATCTGGGGGTTGGTAAAGTTACAGAGAGAATATTAGTACCATCCATCCAGGATTTATTAATAAATATTCCAGTTCTCAGATGATCAGCGCTAGTAAAACTGATGCCACATGTGATCATATGATCACACACTGTTGTTTATATTCCCAGATATTTCTTGTCGGCTAGTCAGTCCATGTTGAAATTCATGTCTGGCATCTTATTGTCAGGTTTTCCTAATATCGAGAATCAATGAGGACAATAAAACAAATAATCAAATTAAGTATTTATTTCATATACACGTTATCCCCAAAATAAAAAAGACATTTTGTGAAAAATCATTGTTTCATCAACAATATTTTCAATGAATAGCATTTTAAATCAGCAACCACTGTGGACTTGATTCATTTCCACCCCTAAATTCAGACAAGAAAATGTATGCAGGAAACTTCTCCTTTGGATGTAAAGATTGAATTAAAGTGGCATTATCAGCAAATTCAGTTTCTCTTCTTCATGATTCCATTGGTTTAGTGAAAGCATGTGTGTTTGAACACAGCCGGCCTGAATGGGACACACACACACAAACACTGTCTCTGAATATTGATTGATTTTGTAGAGGGATCTACAGTCAAACCAAAAATGATTCAGACGCCAGATATCATTTTTGATATTTCTCACTAGTGTGTGCAGGACACTATAGTTCATTTATGTAAGTGAGGAAACTGTGACATATTATACCCAAAAACTCTTCATACAGTGACTACCAGTAACATTTTAGGACTAAAAACGATTCAGACACTTGACCATGTTTTGCTGAAGTGTTTTTTCTTTAATTGCTAAAGCTCTTTTCACACACAGACTGAACAAAATGAAGCATTGCTTGGTAACTGGTTGATCTAAACTGGTATTATCTAATTGTGTAGTTAAATTTAACAGCTGACAGATATTCAACATAATTCATCTGAGAGACAGTCTAACAGAAGGATGGACAAAACCAGTGAAATATCAACTGATTCTGAGTCATATTTTACTACCGTTTTCTAAACTATAGCGAATAAACTCTGATAATGTGAGAAATGTTGAAGTCGTCTGAATAAATGTTGGTTTGACTGTATCATCAGCAACAATTCATTGCAATAAATCACACAAACATCTGAACTGTAAAGCAAGCAGTTGAGACAGACAAAACACAGGCTATTTTATATTATTTGTTACTTTAATTCAATGCCTTTAATGATTTGCACAGTATTACATGTACTGATAACGACAATGTCAATATTTCATTATATTTATACATGTTGTTTTACAAAACAGAGTTATGAATGACCAGTTTTTTGCTGAGAGAAGTTGTTCTTGCTTTCCTTGAGCTGGAGAGATAAAAGTAGACTGTCAATCAGAGACCCATCATTCATTGTGCACAATCCTCTGAATATCATCTTCTTTCTAGAAGGAAATCTCTGTATAAACATACATTTATGTACATTCGTGCTGGCACGTGGTCACAACGATACGGAGAGAGAGAAAATACAATGCATAACATGTTTCTCAGTAGACATTTACACGACTTGACAACGACAGATTCGAGAGAAAATTAATGGAATTTTCAACATACAATTTTATGCAGCTGAAAATCATAACCATTACAAAATAAAAATGTAGCCTAAATTAGATGTGTGAATGTGTTCTTAGGCTACATTTATTGTCGTAAAATCTAATTGTATATTTAATTATATCGGGTATTATTCTTAGTTTGTCTATCGCATGTAGAAAATATCAGCTCAATTAGATAAAATTAGTTCGAGTAACAAAAAAAGAAAAGAAAAAAAAGATCCAAACTCTTCATTTCCCGGATTTTCTTCAAGTCTTACCGACGTGTTCAGAAATCCGCCTTGCGACTGTGCCTTTGTTTATCCGTTTCAGATCTGAAGGAATCCCACACGACGCATTTTAATCCGTCAAAATAGCGAACACTTATATTTATTTCTCTACTTTAGTCTCGTGTTCTCCAAATGTGCAGAATCAGATCCAGAGAGGGTCCGCCTTTTAGGAGCGCCTTGAAACGGTCACCTCTTATCTGTTTTCATCGTCTAACCCGGGGACGCCTTGAAACCGCAGATCCAGTTATTTCTTTTTTTCAGATAACCCAATGCGGACGGGCCAACAGCCAATCAGAGTCTTGTTTACACTCCGTGAGTGACAATACTTTGGCAACGGGCCAACCAATCAAATCCTCCTCTAAATAGAGCCTTTTTTAAAAGCATGTTCAATAAACCCAGGTCTAACACAGGCGTTATATAAACTACTGAAGACTATTTTCAGTGCAGTCACAGTAATTAATAGACTTTTATATGCTTCTATCGCACTTATTTAATAAAGACAACCCTTTAATAGTGTTTGTTTTAATTCATAATGCTGGTTTAAAAAAATAATAATACATTAGATACATTTTAATCGACGTTATGGCAACACAATGTGGTAAAGATTGCTCCAGGTCGTTTGCACAGCAATGTCGAGGCGTTTAGCTCTTGTAACCAGTCTTTAGTGTTTTATTTTGCTTGAATTTGCCGCTCGCCTCACTGCGCTCTCTCACCATATCGAATTCCTATTGGTTGCCGGTTTAGACCAATCAGAACGCGGAGTGTCCCCGGGCGAGCGACGCCAGCTCATTATTATGCGCCAATCTGACCAATGAGCGCGTGTGTTTACTCTCCCGGAGTGGAGATTCTCGATCGGCACCGGACAGGAGAAAGAATCGGTGTTTGGAGACTCGATTCGCGACTTCAGCTGCTTCAGCCGTACGAGGGGAACTAAGGACTAAACCACTGAATTATGCTTTCTAAAATTAAGGGACATCATTGACCTGCATTTTTTCTTATCTTTATTTCTAATTAAAATTATTTATTGTTATGCGAGGATATAACATACCAGTAAGTAATACATTTATTTTTATGTCATTGTTTCACCTTACGAAAAATAAAATCTAAATTACTTAAAAAATAAATAAATAGAATAATCTTAACTAGCGAAACTGCAAAAACAATTATTGTGCAACATAAAAAAGGGGAAATGGGCAACCTATAAATAACATAATAAATCTATGCATTCAATCACAGTGCTATATAGGCTACGCAACATGTACACATTAAACAAATGCCTAAATTGATATAAGTAATTTTGCGAAATTAATTTTTTAAAATTAAAACATATAAGGCCGCAATACTCAATATTACCTAGGGATATTTTCATGAATTCTGTAACCACGTAGGCTACAAATTAATAGGCTAAGGGAACTCAAAAACAGTTGTATTGATATAGCAGTTTTTAATATTTCTAGAATCTACAAATGTAGCTACTATTTAATAGGCTATTGTTAAATTATGAATATATTCTCTAAAGAACATGCATCGCAGTCCGATCTGAAACATGACAAAGAATAAAAATAAAAATGAAACGTGCATCGTTTAGATTTCCAGGGGTTTATTATTATTAGACTCAGATCGGTGTATTGCTCAGTGCTTAATCATAATGAGGCATTTTTTGATGGATTTATGAGGAATATGAGATCGAGCGGCTCGCGTGACTGCTGGTGCCCGAGCAGCGCGTGCGTCTCCCGGCCGAATAACATTACCGAAACACACAAGCTATACATTAAAATAACATCTCTATCTTTCGTGTGTGAGCCTCTGACTTCGACGAACACAAGATAACCCAGTTAAATTATGGTTTTTGGTCACTTTGACTAATAAAGACAGATTTTTTACGCATTTTACTGCGTGCATTGTCATGCACGAGACACAAACAACTGCTGTGTTTGCGTCGCGATTATGCAAATATTTAACAACATATCACGTTTCGGCTGTCGATACAAAGCTTTCAAGTCTTCAATGGCATCTAAATGCTGAGATTAAAACAAAGGTTGAATGTTGTGAGCTCGAAATGGACGGCTGGTGGTCAGTAATGGCTGACGGAGAGAGAGTCAGTCAGTCATTCAGTCACAGGGAGACAAAAGCTGAACAAGCCCTGTGTGTGTGTGTGTGTGTGCATGGCCTGACACAACGCAAAACACTGCATTTATTTAAATTGTACATTTTCTGAAAAAGCTATAGTCTGCGTATATCAATTAAATAAACCATTTTAATGATTAATCTATCGTGTGACATGTTCTCCAATCGTGTGATTATTCTAGCAGAGACAGAAGCAGCACAAAAGAGCCTCGAGTGATGAAACGCGTTTAAAACAGATGAATATTTGTACAATATCAGCTGATTCTGATAGATTTAATTGCTCAAAATAAGAGCTCAAACAGATAAAAGGAAATTGCAGTTGTTTACATAGCCTTTATGTGCACACACACACACACGCTTGTGTTTTTTCCCAGTGTATTCTGATTAAAAACCAAAGGCAACGCGAAAAAAACCTTTTCTTTCGGTATGGTATTTATATAGTTTATAAATTGTTTCTTTTTTATATGGCATGGTCCAACTAGCTATCCTAAAATAAAATATTGACATGCTATAAAATTGCACAATTCATTTTTTTTAAATTATTAAATTAATTAAACGCATGTATGCAAATCTATTTTATTTTTTAATTTGCACATACATATAAAACACTAAATAAGATTTCATTCATGTGTGAATGATCTTCTAACCACAACAAAAGCAACAACAGAGTCGAGAGACATATTCAGATGCTGGAAACAATATGATTGTCAAGCTTGCATATTGTTTGTTTGCCATCATATGTGTGCGTAATGCTTATAAAACATGAATACACAATTTTAAAAGATATTTTTTTTCTGTGTTTTAGGGACAAGGCGTGTATATTTATCACGCATCGGTCTCTCTCTATTACAGGCCTATTCAATCACTGCCATCTCTGGCCTTTTCACATCCATTCATTCAATGGACGTGCATTCAAAAACCAACGCAGATCTTCTTTATAAGCGAATGTAAATCAACATTAGCTCTCGATTTATACAGCAGTTTTCTTTAATATGTCGAATACTAATAGCATGAGGCAAATGCATATCAGGTTTAGTGCTAGTGTGCCATACCGAGATTATAACAACGTCTCTCCTTTCTTTCTTTCTTTGTAGAAAAGATGATTGAGGACTTCAACCTGAGCAGGAGAGGCGAGCTTTCCGCGATCTCAAACGCACACGGATTACACTACACAGGTTTCATCTGATTTCCCCTCGGTTTTTGGATTATATCTTCGGTTTAGTTAGTAATGGAGGGTCGTGATTTCTCTGCTCCGGCGCACCTCCTCTCGGAGCGGGCCACGCTCGTCCACCGCGCCGCCTCACGCGTCTCCTCCTCCGGCCACGGGGCTGTGCAACACCCGCCGCATTTCCCACCCGGGAAATATTACCCCTCACACTTACCCATGGCGGCGCATTCAGGTGTGTTGTGCTTTTATCTCATTCTGGTGTTCAAGTGTTGTGTTTTTATCTCATTCTAGTGGCTTCTCCATGGATGATTTTGAAACGCACGATTGCTGAGAATAGTGTTTATGTTTATATATCAGGCCTGTGTTTGATTGATTATGTCTAGTAGTCTTTCTCATTGCTACGAAAAACCTCAATTGTAGCATAAAAAAAAGACTTTAATCCAGATATCAGCTCAAAAACCATACACATTAGAAACGATTTATTGATATTTATTGTCATTTTTGCTCTTTTCAGGTGGTACAAATACACCATTTGAAAACCACTGAATCGTTTGTTTAGATTTACATGATCACTTCTTGTCTTTTCTCGGTTGTTATGATCATATTCTTGATCATAGATTTAGACATAAGACTAAAAATCATTGTGTTGATGAATAATAACACACCCATTGTGAACAACATTTCGGTTTAATATGAATTGTGACATCTAGGCGACGGTTATTGAGGATATATTGGGCATGTAACAGCTAATATTATCTGTAAGGTATTGTAAAATAAGTTTAAATGATATAAATTGTGCTTCAAATTAAAGTTTAAGAACAGAATGAACGTGGTATCTTTTAATACATATATATATATATATATATATATATATATATATATATATATATATATATTGTTTTGCATTTGTAGTGCATTCATTTTTGAGTAGCCTACTAAGGAAGGTCTAATGTTTAATCTTAATAGCCTAGTTTAGATTAGGCTATTTGTTACAGTAAACAGTTTTGCAATGTTACTGTATGAATGAGGAAAAAGGTTGATACAGTTAGATACAGTTTTCTTAATAATTTGCTCCATTTCTGTACAAAGATCCACATGCTCTAAAATAAGCATTCTTGCCCAATTGATCAATAACGCACAAGTGATTCACCAACCGTAAAAATTGTACATTTTAATCAATTAACTGAAGAATGTCATTGTTTTTTTTGCATGGCTGCGGGCCTTGACGTTCTCAAGCACATGAATCCATTTAGTGTCTTAATTGCGTTTAGATTATTTTGGGAACAAACATATTTACTAAACGCATGAAATGATTATGAATTCGGAAATGATTATTTTGACCCAATTTAGACTGCTAAAATGCATTAGAGTTTATTAAAAAAAGAAAATGTTTGTACATATCCTGGTCCTTATATTAAATCGAAGTATCTACAATAACAAGGCATTGTTCCAGAAGTTTCCATGCTCTCTGATATTTGTGGTTGTAGAATAGATGAGTCCATTTGGCCTTGGGGAACGAGTATTTAGGCTAATGTTAGCTAAAGATCGCAGATGTGCTGTTAACCGGATATGACAGAGTCTTTTGGCCGTACACCCCAGCTTGCCGTGCCCTTAGCTGTCATCGCTGTTCAATGATTGAGACAGGTGAGGGATTGTACAGAGAGATAAAACTCACAGAGCTCAGAGTTTTATAGCTTTGTCTACGGTCTCCGGCTTGATTCATGCGGTGACGTTATTGTAGCACCAACACTGTGACTGCACCTTTATTTCAGACCAGGTTGATGGTCAGCAATCGGTTTTACACTAGCATTAAAATGTTAAAAGGATTTTTTAACGATGCATATGAGTGATAAATTGGACAGGATGATATTTGATAGGGATGCACAGATATGAAAATTTTGGCCGATACCGATAACCGATAATTCTTTATCTTTGAAAGCCGATAACCGATATATTGGCCAATAAATCTAAATCCAAATTTTTATATAATTTTTGAGAGCCTGCTTACAAAAACAAAAGTCTCACCATTAAAATCCATGTCCCAAACACACAATTATAATAATGTTCTCATAATTTTATGTAGCCGATATGACAAACTTGTGTTGCACTGAACCGTATTTTCCTTTTTCGAAGTGTTTCCAATCATATTTCAAGCATTTCAAATCCATCATGTTGAACAGTGCACATCTGAAGAGTCTCAGCTGAAGGAAATAATACATTATTTATCGGCTTTAAAATATCGTCCAAATTTTCTTATCAGGCCGATAACGATAACATTAAAAATGAACATATATCGGCCGATACCGATATGGCGACCGATATATCGTGCATCCCTAATATTTGATGTTTTGAAATTTATGAAAAACTGTGGTCGTTCTGGCTTGTTAATGGATAATGCACTTTTTTCCCATATATTACAGTGAATTTGGTAAACGAACAGATGCATTAATAGCGTTACAGTGTATCAACATACAACTGAGTACCTATAGTCAGGGCTTATGTATAGTTATGTCTGCATCTTCCAGAAATTATAACTAAATATTAAATAGCTAAAAAAAAAATCTTAAATCCTATATTAGTCCACTACTAATGCATAACTTAACAAATACCACAATTTATCTAATCAAGACTGAGACCTCACTTAAGGACTTTTTAATCATATGTTAATTTAAAAAAATCTTGCATAATATGACGTTTGTTTGGTTTCTATTGTATTTATGCGACATTTGTATTTTAGTAATTTAATTTTTGCATTGAAAATAGCTTTGAATGCTGACATGGCACTAAATAAAACAATCTGAATCTGAATAATCAAGGCTAAGCTAAGAAAAGCAAACCATGGCAATGCAAACCACGCTGGACGGTCACCAAACCCGTTTCTCTCTGGTCAAGCGAACGGGACCGGTCGATGGCGTCCCGAGGCGTGAAGGGGTGTCGTTGGATTCGCTAGCTCCCTCGCGGCCTCGCATGAATACTTTACAAAGAACATGAATATTTCAGGGAATTGATGTACAAATGCATTCAGACGCGGGTTGGGATCCCGGCTCAGTGAAAGAGCTTGTGTGGTGTCTTTCAGAGGCTTTGTTATTCAGCTGCTGTTGGGAAACGCCGATGTTCCTCAAAGACTTACGAAATGTTGGGCACGTTTCTGAGAAAGCTCTCGATTTCACTTCTGCTCAACTCCATTATTTCGGTCGTTTCTGTTTGGTTTGCTGCCTGTTCTTGGACTGAAGTTGCAGTTTTGCATTCATCTCATCATTGCATCTTATACAGGTTACAGGATAACTCAAGCTCAGTTTTAAACTTTAAAAAACCTCTGCATTGACCAGAAACCAATGCAGATGTTCCTCATTAGCATTGGTACAACAAGTACAATTAAACTTTTACACGCGCTTAGGGTTCAGGATTTGGATTAGGCCATATCTAGCGTTTCCTTAAAGCATCGTTGGCCAACTATGGTCACAGTTTCTGTCGTTATCTGCATAAAAAATGTTTTTAATGTTTTTAAAAGAACAGCATTTATCTGAAATGGAAAGCTTTTGTAACATTAAACACTAACGTTCAAAATTTTGGGGTCAGTATGAACTTTTATTTACTTTTTTTATTTTTGGGGGAAAGAAATGAAAGAAATCAATACTTTTATTCATCAAGGATGAATTAAATTGATCAGAAGTGACAGTAAAGACATTTATAATGTTACAAAAGGTTATATTTCAGATAAATGCTGTTCTTTTGAACTTTCTATTCATCAAAGAATCCTGAAACAAAATTGTACACAACTGTTTTCAACATTGATAATAATCATAAATGTTTCTTGAGCATCAAATCATTATAATAGAGTGATTTCTGAAGGATCATGTGACACTGAAGACTGGAGTAATGATGCTGAAAATTCAGCTTTGATCACAGGAATACATTACACTTTAAAATATATTAAAAGTTATTTTAAATTGTCATAATATTTAACAATATTACTGTTTTTTTATTTGTATTTTTAATCAAAAACTTTTGACTGGTAGTGTAGTTCGAGTCGGTGTTTCCTGAAATCATAGTTCGTTGATTTGATGAACATTCGCAAACAGCATCGCAAAGTTGCGTGGTTGGAACGACATCTATATAAAGGATAGTTTCTTGTTTGCATGACATCTGGACTTAAAGGTGCTCTAAGTGATGTTAGGTGACGTCACTTCTTGTTGACGTTCAAAGTATTGTCAAACAAAACGGAGGCTAGCTCGACCCCCCCCCTCCTCCTCATCCTGTCCCCTCCCCCTCCCTTCTGTGCTTCCTGAAACATGAACCATTTAGAAAAACCAAACTGGATTTACGCGGAAACAGAGCCTCCTGAATGTCGGACTGGAAGCCCTTCTGCCGGCAGAGTTCTCGCCACCTTTTGAAAGCTTTTCCGATGTAAATTCGGGATTTCGCGTGTTCCTTCTCCTTTTCCCTCTTCTTTGTTATTTGTTCATCGGAACGTCGTCGTTTTGGTCGGACAAAATTCTTAAGAATATAAATTTCTAACGTTAGTCGCTGTTGTTGTCTTGGACATCTCTCCTCTAGCTAACTTCCCTCTTCATGGTTCTCTCTCCTCCACCCCACCCCCCTTCATGTGCACACGCACTAACCCCCCCACCCCCCCCCCCCCCACCCCACCCCAAAATCATTCTTGTCGGTTATTGGCTGGAACACTGTTTGTTATGTTTCGTGGTCCAGGCTGGGCCAGTTTGTTTTTGTTGCCGTTTGTGGAGCCTGGGCTTAGGCCTGTCGCGATAGTCGATAAGTCGATTAATCGCACGATAAAAAAAAATGAGCTCGATAATTTTTCCGGCCGCGATAATTCCATTTGCATGCTTGTTTGTTTTCCTCGTCTCTCTCTCTCTCTACCAAAGAGACTGGATGACCACTCTCGCTCGGTTCTTTAGCGTATATGAGGAATGAACCCTCTTGTTGTCAGTTGCATGGTCTTTGTGTGGGGAGGCGGCGCCGCGGCGCTTGTCAGTCACATGGTCTTTGTATGGGAAAGCGCCGGCGGGAGTGTTTGCGGCTACTGCCGGGAGAGAGAGAAGACGCTAGTTGTGAGTTGCGACAGCGAGCCCTATCACATGAAAATGCGTACCGTATCTATACCACGAATGTTATTTCTCGTGCCATTTATACGCCAAAACTAGTTTTTGCGTGCATATGATACGCTCTTTATGGCGTGTAATACGCACGCACTCCTCACCCCTAATCCTAACCAAGTATTTTCAGTGCGTATCATACACGCAATAAAGTGCGTCTCCATCTTCCCGACAGTACACAATCACTTGACAAAGTAACAGGAGGACAAAGTAACAGGAGTAACAGTGCAAAATTGTGCGATATGGCTTGTTGAGGCTTTTTTTTTTATTTGTTTACAAAGGTCCTAACTGTCAGTTTTGCCTGTTATGGAATGTAGGCTATCACTATTTAAGCCTAATGTCTAAAGCCTAATGTTTAATATTTTTTGAAGTGCAATTTTGTTTATATCCATTTTATTTATTAACAGACATTTATTTTGTTAACAGACACTAAGAGTCCATTGCTTTCATTGTTTTTGGTTGTTTTGTTCATTTTTTTGGATATTTAAAATGTTTTCTGTTTTCAATGTTTAATATTCTTTAGAAATAAAAGTTAATAGATCGTTGAAAAGGTGTACCTGCATTATTATGCCATTATAATTATATTAAATGAAAATGGTCTCAGAACGGCAATATTATCGTTTATCGCGATAATTTCTTGGACAATTTATCGTCCAGCAAAATTTGTTATCGTGACAGGCCTACCTGGGCTGTCTACAGAGATTGTGTTTTTGTACAGTGTGTTCAGGGCATAGGCAGCTAGCGGATAGTGAGGAGATGTGACAAATTCACATATGTGACAAATGTTTTGGCCTAAAAAACGCGTGACATCACTTAGAGCACCTTTAATGGGCCACATTTATTAAACAAATGTACGACAGAAAACTTGGCATACGGTCGTTTCCACGCAAAACTTATGAATATGGATCTGACTGGTGGCTACCATCAAATCTCCTGCAAGGTCTCAGCTTGTGTAGTACGCACAAACGTTTTTGAGTTAGCGTGAACTTTACTTAGCATAGTAAATCTGAGCATTTTGATCATTAAAGAGACTATTTTCATGACTGACAACCAAAGCTCATTAGTCGACCATTAACCGTTAAGATTAGAATGGCAAATTAAAATTAAGTTAGAATAGACGGGTGTCTGTGACCAATTAAAAATACCACAAATGTAAGTTTTTTTACATGGTGTTTCGCTTCAAATAGCAGCATAAACAAGAGAACATGAGGATTCACCCGTCGTCACGTTACGCACCCATGAATGGAGAAAAACAGAATAAAATTAAGTAAAGGAATAAAGTAAATTGCATAACATTACAATGCACAAACATATTTCACTTAAATGATTAACATATTAACAAAAGAAAAAACAGTGTGATGCTCGTTTTTGTGACACTCTAACGCATTATATTTGTTTTCTTCTCGCGCACAACATATCATATATTCTAGCGTTGCTAACTTGACATCTCAGCCATTCATCATCAGACTAAAATGCAGTCAACCAAACATAAAAGTTACTCTGCTCAGTTTAAATAGTCCGCTGTGAAATCATTCTGCTATGGGATCAATATCCCGCCAAAAGTATTGCGGTCACGGATAAAAAAATAATAAGAGTTAATTAAAAATTGAAAACAAATTGTAAAAATATATTGCAAAAACAGAAAAAATAAATAATGCAAAATAATCAGAATAGCAAACAGTCAGTCACGGATCAATAAATAACAAGCAGGAATAAAAACATTAAACATTAAAAATTATATTGCAAAAAACTTAAGTTTATGCTTTCTTAAAAATTATTTTTTCCTTGGTTTTATTACTCTGTACTTTGTGCTCTCTTAAATTTGCTCATATTTTACTTTATCCTGTGCTGTTTTTCTCTTCGCTCAACTTTCCACGTCCTGCGCTTGCTTTCACAAATGTTGCAGTTGGAGTTTCATGTAAATTAGGGGCGGGCTTAAGCGTCACCATTTGTCCACTAGTTCTAGATTGACAGCTCCTCCTCTAGCCAATCAATCGAAGAGTGGAGTTGACATCACTCCAATGCGACTCACCCACCTATTACATCATCAGCATTGACCAGTGGTAGTTAGAAGGTGTTTACCAGACACTTTTCCGGAAAATTCGCTTTGGCAAGCTGTTTCGAACTCCCAAAACAAACTCCAAACGAGCTTCATTTTGCCCTGTTTTTGTTAGAAATTACGTCACGCCAGTTCGTTCTTCGATTTTGCTTGAAGTATATCAACCTTAGCATCAACACTGAAGAACAAAACTGAAGAACTCTAGTCAGCCATGGCCTGACCCTAGTTGAGTTGTGTTGGGTTTTATTGGGTTGTGAGTTGTTTTGTTGAGTTGTTTTGTTGAGTTGAGTTGATTTATGTGGTTTTTTTTTTTTGTTGAGTTGATTTGTGTTGATTTGAGTTGTTGAGTTGTGTTTTGTTGAGTTGTGCTTTGTTGAGTTGAGTTGAGTTGATTTGTGTTGATTTGAGTTGTGTTGTGTTGAGTTGAGTTGAGTTGAGTTGAGTTGAGTTGGGTTGGGTTGAGTTGGGTTGAGTTGTTGAGTTTTGTTGAGTTGTGTTGTGTTGGCTTCCTTCCTGCAACCCCCGACACACTCCCAGACCAACTCCATTGTTTCTGATCGCAGCTTTGTGTGTGTTTTACAGCATGTTGCTCAAAGATAAAAACACCCCCCCTCCTCCCTCCCTCATTCCCTCTTTTATTGTCTTGGAGGGGCAGAGCGTCTCTGTCTGTCCCCTAACTCTTACATCCGTCCTGGATATCCCAGCAACCCGGCTCTGTTTACAGGTTAACCCTGCTGACGTCTCCTACCCTCGCGCTCTACCTTCCAGAGGGGAATAAATAACTCTACGGGGAGGTTTTATTAAAGAGCTTGTCGTGTGTGTGAATGAGGAAGAAGAGGGGGAATGGGGATAGGGAGGCAGGCACAGGTGTTCAGTGCGGTTGGGAATGTGTGTCTGGTGTTTATGGCAGGCCTGATGAAGGGGTTTGTCGGCTGATATGAGCTTTGGCTAGTCGTTAAGTCTCTCTCACTTCCAAACGATCTGAGATAGCAGTTTTAGGGCCCACATCAAGGGCTTCACCGTTACTGTTAGAACCAGTTTCTATTCTTATCCTGCTTTAGAAGCGGGACATTTCTACGTAATGCTCTTATTGTGAATGATTCACCAGTGCACGTTTATCAGAGTAGGCGTGTTGGACTCGAAGCTGCGCTGCACGCGAGCGAATCGAGAAAGAACGGATCTGAATGCTTTTGAATCACTCTTGATGCACTTTGATGTCTTGCACCAATCTTCAAGTCGAACACACATCATGTCTTCGTATTAATCTTTCATCAAATACACAATAACTACTTCTCTGAGTTAACCCTTCTTAATATTTCAACCTCTCCTCTCCAACCTGCAAAACCTTTCATGACCCAATCAATTCTTGTCGTTTAACAGTTAAGGGTTGATGCGTTCCAAGAGGGTTTTATTGTTTTCTTTTGTGTGTGGCTGAGTGTGTGTGTGTGTGTGTGTGTTTGTTGAGGACTTGACTAGAGAATGGACATGAAGATCCTCACGACTGGCTCTTCTAGAAAACCCAACCAGTGAAACCCACACCCAACTCATTGATGAATAATAATAATAAAGTTTACACCACACCACTATGTTAATAACAACACTACAGAGGATTGATATCATTGGAATCATTTTCAGAACAGTTTTTATTTTCCAGCTGATGAACAATAAAGATATTGCGCTAAACTTTTGCGATATTTTTCTAAATGTGACCCTGGACCACAAAACCAGTCACATGGGTAAATTTAGTGAAAGCTGAAGCTTTCCACTGATGTATGGTTTGTTATGATGGACAATATTTGGCCGAGATACAACTATTATGAAAATCTGGAATCTGAGGGTGCAAAAAGATCTAAACATTGAGAAAATCTCCTTTAAAGTTGTTCATTTATGTTGACGATTGTGCTGCATTCACTCACAAAAATACATGTTTTATGTATTTAAGATAGGAAATTTTCTAAATATCTTCATGGATCATGATCTTCACTTAATATCCTCATGATTTTTGGCGTAAAAAGAAAAATGGATAATTCCGACCCATACAATGTATTGTTGGCTATTGCCACAAATAAACCCGTGCGAATCGTGACTGGTTTCGTGATCCAGGGTCACATATGTCGCTAAAAAACTATTGCGAAATGACGGCGTTTCCACTAACCGATGTTATGTGACTATAACGTCATTAATAAGTCGGATGTTGGTATATTTACGTATATCCGCCACCATCGCACTAGCCATTATTGTTAGTGTAAGGAGACGTATGTGTGTTATTCAAGCATTAATGACAAGGAAAGACCCGTAAACTGTGAGCGTCTCATTTGAGGAGTTTCTGGGTGTTTCTCCCTCAGTTCTGCTTCAAGATCTTGATAATTTGTGGCATTTCTGACGGCACACGCTTATAATAAACAAACCGATATGATGCATTGGTGTGGACCCTCATATAGTTATCGTTATATTATCATTCTTGCTTTGACTCTACCACCACCTCACCTCACCTTAACTCTTTTACCACAAACTGGTCCAAGATCAGTGTTTATGTCGATATGTATAATATAACATATTACATCAAGACCAACCATGTATCAAGGAAGTTAACAAACTTTTATGTGCTGAATTCAGAAATTATCCAGATATTATATGTATATGTATGTATGTATATATATATGTATGTATGTATGTATGTATGTATGTATGTATGTATGTATGTATATATATATATATATATATATATATATATATATATATATATATATATATATATATATATATACACAGTACACACACACAATATATATATATTGTGTGTGTGTGTGTTTTTGTGCATCATTTGTGTGCTTAATTGACCCTTCGCAGGGAGTTTGATTGACAGGCGAACTGACCAATCATAATCCGCCGAATCCGCCATTTTGTCCGACAAAGCAGTCAGGAGAGTTAGGTAGATTAACGTTGGAGGATTTGAACTTGAAAAACGGAGTGTACTGACGCCTTTCCGCGGTTAAAACAACATTTCTTCTTATGTTCATTCATGTTTATTTGATACTATAAATGAACTAGAAGGAAGAGATGATCGGTTCACGAGCAGCTTTAACTGAGGCGATCTGTCAGACACATTAAAGGGCCACAAAACGGTTTTTGTTGTTTAAATTTCTTAAAAAAAATAACCAAATTCGAAAGGTGAGACTTTGTTTTATATTAAAAGTAACCTGGTCTGTCCTGTCTCAGTGTGTTGTCAGTGTCCTCTCTGCTCTGCAGTGTATTTTTTCTCTGCGTGAGAACATGGTGTGGTGTGAGAGAGGCGTGGCTTGTCGGACATAGCAACAGTAACTAAAGGGGGCGGGTCTTTGCGAACGGTCAATTTGACCCGATTAGCAGCTATTTGCTTTCCCAAGGGTAGATTTAGCTGTAAGGTTTTCTGATTGGCCAGTGTGTGTGTGTGTGTGTTTAGGGGTAGAGTTAGTGTAAGGGGAGAGAATATACAGTTTGTACAGTTTTAAAAACTATGGAGAATCCCCACAAGATAGTGAACCAGACGTGTGTGTGTGTGTGTGTGTGTGTGTGTGTGTGTGTGTGTGTGTGTGTGTGGCTTCCCCTCACACTGCAGGTCAGGCGGGCACAGCAACCTTACACAAAGAAGACAAGCTGGGCGGGAATCCTTCCCGTATCACATAACCCGTATCGGCTTCTCAAACCCGCGGTGTGTTTTACTCTTCCCTTAAACTACTGTAGCTCTCCAAGAACAAACCACTGAACAAGACAAGCAGAAGAGATGTGTGTCTCTCTCTACCCCCCTCAGGCCAACCGCGCGCGCGTGTGCATGTGTGTGTGTGTGTGACAGCTGTTAGACATTAATAACGGCTCAAGCAGAAAATCCAGATTAATTGTTTTAATTTCAATTTGATTATTGTAATCGTTCAGAGAAAAGAGCAAAGGAAACCGTGTTGTGTTTGGATGGAAGTGGATTGTGGGTCGTGTGTGTGTGTGTGCCTCATGATGAACCTCACAGTAACGCTTTACAACCAGGTCCCGTTAGTTTATGCATTAACTAACAATGAGCAAGACATTTGTCATTAATCTTTGTTAATGTTAGCTAATTAAAGGTCATTGCTAGTTCATGTTAGCTCAGAGGTCCATTAAATAATGCTAACAGATACAACTTTTGATTTTAATAATGTGTTAGTATTAGTAAATGTTAGCAGTAACTAAGATTAATAAACACCTGTGTTGTTAGTTCATGTTAACAAATGGAACCTTATTGTAAAGCGTTACCATTATATTATAAAAAAATATATATAAATATAAATATAAACTGAGAGACGCTGCACTATTATTTTGTGTGACTGGTGTTAGTGTCCACAATCCATCCGTTTGTTTTCATAATCCTTCATTAAAATTAAATTACTTTTCTCTTGACATTACCAACGGCACATGGGTGTGAAAAAACAAAAACAAAAATCAACACGTCTTTAACATCTCAATGGATTAAATCCTGTCCTGCATTATTACCCATTCAGTATTATATTTCTCTTGGAAATATTGCACATTATGGAAGCAAATTCATGCAGTAAATGTGTTGCTGATTATGTTGTCTTTAATACATCTATATAGGCCTGGTTTCACAAACATGATTAAACAGCATTTAAATTATATATATATATATAAACTGGGGGTTAATACTTCATAACACGTTATTTTAATTATATGGCTGTTCAGAAGAAAGACTTTATTGCTTTGTCAAGGCAAACCTATGTCTCTTACTGTCAGTTCACACACACACACACACACACACACACACACACACACACACACACACACACACACACATGAATGAGAACGTGTCCCTTGTTGGATGCGTGTCATCAGATTGACAGACTTCACTGAGCGAGAGTTGTGCTATTAAATATTAATGCCACACTCTTCTGAAGGATGTGTCGCATCTTTTGTGCAAAAACAAAGATTAGCTTCAGAAACTCCAGTTTAATCAGTCTGGAGGGAGTCTGAACGCGTGTCTCACACACACACACACACACACACACACACACACACACACACACACACACACACTTGTTGCACTCGCAGTGAGTCTATAGAGCGCCGTATTATATTATTTTATATTATATTACTGCGTTTATTTTTGACATTCTGATTTAAGATACAATTTTGGCTCAAACTGTTCGGAAACAAGGATCCCGGGCTGTTTGCGAAACCGTTATTAAACGTAGGCACGTCAGATGCTCTGAAAGTGGATTTACTTTAAGACAATTTTAACTTTGAATTTAAATTGCTTGAAGATTTCACAAATAATTATGAATAGGGATGCACGAAATATCGGCCACCATATCGGTATCGGGCGATAGCCTATGTGTTTTTTTTATGTTATCGGCCCGATAAGAAAATTTGTCCGATATATTGAAGCCGATAAATAATGTATTATTTCCTCCAGCTGAGACGCTTCAGATGCGCACTGTTCAACATGATGGATTTGAAATGCTTGAAATGTGATTGAAATCTCTTCAAAAAAGAAAAAAAATACTGTAAAGTACAACAGTCTGTCATATCGGCTACATAAAATTATAATGAGAACGATATAATTGTGTGTTTGGGACATGGATTTTAATGGTGAGACTTTAGTTCCTATAATCAGGCTCTCAGAAATTATATAAAAATGTGTATTTAGATTTATCGGCCGATATATCGGTTATCGACTTTCAGATATAGTGGATCATCGTATCGGCCAAAATGTTCATATCGGCGCATCTCTAGTTATGAAGAAATGACACAACATTGAATTAAACGTACAATTTATAAAGTAGAAAGACTTAAATAGTATTTTCCAGTAAATTTGGATTTATTTGCAACTTTAAAAATAAAATTCAATGCGTTACTTGCCGTTTCTTGTAATTGTTTCTGAATCTGAACATTGTTTCTACACCATTTTTTTTCAGTATAAATTATGATCAAATTCAATGACCAGAATGTTCATGTCCATTTACTATAATGTAGGTCATCTCTGTCCATCCATGCATGCAGAGAAATGTAGTTTACTCTCTAGTTTACCACAGAAACAGTAAGAGTAGTGTGGTAATGTCCTCAGATTACCCCAGTGCTCATTGTGACCACTAGAGTACACTGTACTCTCTCTCTCTCTCTCTCTCTCTCTCTCTCTCTCTCTCTCTCTCTCTCTCTCTCTCTCTCTCTCTCTCTCTCTCTCTCTCTCTCTCTCTCTCTCTCTCTCTCTCTCTCTCTCTCTCTCTCTCTCTCTCTCTCTCTCTCTCTCTCTCTCTCTCTCTCTCGTAAACTCTACTTAACTAAGTTAAGTGAAAGTAACAAAGAAAAAAAGTAGTAAAAGGTTCAGTAATATCTATTTAGTTGAAGTTTCCTTTGCAATACATTTCACTCAAACAATCTAACATTCAATTAAACCACACTTTTAAAGTATATGCTTAACTTAGAAACATAATTAATACAATAGATATTGTGTGAGACATCATATATACATTGAAAGAAAGATAAGCATATGGTGAACGCGGAGACCTCAATATTTGGTACACAAATTTGGATAACATTTGCTAAATTGTTTTTGTGTAGAAAATGATCTCCAAATGTCACAAAATGGCAAGTTACTAATCTGAACAACAAAATCAATGATAAAACCGTGTAAATACAGCTGGAAAACCAGTGAAAAATCAACCTCATTAATTATTCATGCCCCAGTGCATGATGGGAACACCAGTATCAGAAAAGTTGAGTAATTTTACTTAATTTTATAACTTTGACATTTACTCCTATAATTTCTACACGCTTGAATTGAGTACTAATGTAGAAACTAACTTTTTCATGTAAATTACATCGTTTTTTTCTGTAGTATTCACTTTCACCACAGAATCATTTGTATCAGTGCTGTATTATTTATTTCTTTTCTAAAAACCTTCGGTCAGAACCGATCTCTAGTGCTCTCTCTCTCTCTCAGTAATGACTTGAGCGACCCCTAACCAGTGAGCATTAGCTCTGGTGTGTGTGTGTAACCCGTCATACACTCTCTGTGCTCCAGGCGTGAGTGATCCCTCAAATCATGCGGCTTCTGTTGAGGAGAAGGGTTTCTATCGCTCTTCCAACCAGTCGGGTTCACGGTTTTCTCCTGGCTGATGATAAAACATGGCAATAAATCCTCGAGGCTTTCATGGAAGGAGAGATCTAGAGATCAGAATATCACACGCTCTTGGTCTCTTTTTTTAAGCAAACGCCTAAACTGTGTCTCAATCCAGAGGCTCGATTCCTTCGAAGGTTGGGGACTTCTTCAGTAACGTCTCTTTGAGAGATTAACAAAACAAGGTTTACAACTTATCTAAATATGTCCGCCATGGTCCATTTCTGTACATAAAGATTAAATATCTATAAAATCACAGTTTAAAATCCATCCCAACCTTTGACCCGCTTTAAAGTTTGTTTGTACATTTGTATCGTTAGATATTTAAAGTCCCCCTGTGGTGAAAATAATGCTTTTAATGTTGTTTATGTGTCTATGTGTTGTGCTTTTAGACAAACCATGTGTAAGTTCATAAGTCGACACCATTGCTGAGTATTTCCTCCTTAAAACTGCAGTGAACCAAAGACAGTCTCAAAAACACTGAAATCGCTGGTGTTTCTGACGTCACAAACTACCTTGTAACCAATCAGATCAACGTGTGATCGTCAGCGAGTGGATCTCTGAGCTGAGTGAGTGAGTGGAGGCGGGGCTCATTTGCATATTCATAGAACCGCGCATATTAAATGTGGCAAGGGTGTCGAGTTACATTCAAGATAGTTTAAGGCATCATTTTTGGTGATCAAAGATGAGTTTTAAAGGATAAAATGATGGACTACAGGGAGACTTTAAACCTCTTTCCTGTGAGCTACATTTTCCTCTGGAAAAACTGAAATCTAGTGAGGTTTCGGCAGGAAGTTTTACAGGGTTTTGTCTAGGATGTGTGTGAAAAGCACATCGTCGGTAGTGGAGATGGTTGGAGAGGTTAGTGCGAGGGATTATAA
Organism: Scardinius erythrophthalmus; assembly: GCF_964197995.2. Classification (NCBI taxonomy): domain Eukaryota; kingdom Metazoa; phylum Chordata; class Actinopteri; order Cypriniformes; family Leuciscidae; genus Scardinius; species Scardinius erythrophthalmus. Next base: position 67,443,266 of record NC_138221.1, on the reverse strand, counting down.
CTGTATAACATCTATCTAATATTAAAGAGACAGCTGTGGTCCAGGAGTTAATCCCGAGCTACGGGCCGCAGGAGTGATGATGATTCCCCTCGGGACGCTGGATTTATGGCTGTGTGTGTGTGTGTGTGTGTGTGTGTGAGTGTGTGTGAGTCCCCCCCCAGACTCACTGTGGCAGGTGTTTTCATTAAACGTCTGCGGGTCCAGGCTCAGAGCCAGGTGTCAACACCATTTCTCTCGCTGTCCATATCACTTTCTTTATTGCTAAGACCGTTTTACACATTTTACAATACTGCCAAAACATCAATGCAGATTTATTATTAATAATAATGGTAAAAAAAGAAAATAATAACAAAATACAATAATTTCATAATATGGCAATAATTCCCACACAAAATAGCAATATAAAATACAGATAAACAAGTAAATAATTATAATAATAAAAGGAGTATGATTAATATAAAATGTGAAAACGCCACGATTTGTGAAGGATGTGTGTCATGAAAGCATCAGTTATCTCGACATTCAGTAATATAAGTTGACTTAGAAGAAGAAAGGTAAATGTTTCTCGCTGTTCATATCGCTTTCTTTATTGCTATGTCTGTTTTTTACACATACTGCCAAAACATCTATGCAGATTTATTATTATTAATAATAATAATGGTAACAATAAATAACAATATATAATAATTTCATAATATGAAAATAATTGCCACATAATATGATAATACAAGTAAAAAAATAATAATAAAATGACAGTATGATTAATAATTTTTATTTATTTATTTGTGTCATCATGAAAGCATCAGTAATCTCGACATTCAATAATATTTAAAAAAAATATAAAAAATTATTTTGAATTTAAATTATTATTTTTTAAATGTAAGATTTAAAAAAAAAAGAAGAAAAGTAAATGTTTACTGGAAACCAAAGCTGTAACCATGAACATTGGGTAGTAATGGTCATTTTATTTAAAGGGGCTATATGTAAGAAGAATTGTCATGTATTAATCGGTAAAACATCGAAACAATGAAAATCGCCAACGTGTGAGCAACTTGTAGAGAAAAAACGAGACCTTCCCTATGTTGTCTATGAAAGCCTGTGGACTGATTCTTATTAAGGACTATATTTTTGCCTGGAAAATCAAGAGGATGTGATGTTTATACTCGTCTTCCGCTCTACGACACATGAAACAGATGCTTATACAATGTTCAGGAGTTTCTGATTGGATAAATTCTCCAGGATTTCCGGGAAGCGTGTGTGTGTCGCGTTTGAAACAAAGCCGTTGTGATGCCAGGGAACTACACTAACCTTTTCCACTGGTGGCACTTGCGCTACTAACTTTTTCAGTTACTGGCGCAAAACATGATTTGGTCGCACAAATTATTTAAAGTAAGCCGCTCTGGATAATAATGAACAATAATGAAACTATTACATACAGATGTGCTTTTTATTTTACTTGCCATCTTTTAAACCACATGCCTTCTTGTTTTCTTTAACATTGGTTGGGAATGGGATAGATTTTCTGCTAAATGGATTTCAACAAGCTATGGGCACAGATGGGCAGACTCCTGAACTCTTAAGTAGTGATGCACCGATGTGAAAATTGTGGTCGATACCGATAATAACCGATATTAATATTGCTGTTATGGCATAAAACAGTAAAAAAAAAAAAAAAAATAACAGGAACATTGTGTACAATTAAGATAGGCTACTTAAAGGGTTACTTCAGGATTTAGCATTAAGCTTTGTATTAGTAGAAAACCTGTAGTATTTTCGAATTACCATGCTTTCCCCCCTCATATCCCCCTGAGAGGAGAGATTTATGTATTTTTTGTCTGGAAAAAATCCTCCGATGACGCAAAAATCGTCATTTTGCGTCATCGGAGGATTTTCTGTCCAGAGGCTAAAGACTACAGCCAGTAGATGGCGTTGTTCCGCATGTTTTCAACCCGCCCATAGAGGGTGGGATCTCACTCACAGAATGTACACAGTATCAGCCGTCTTTCTTTGGAAGCTAAGCTAGCATGCTCTTGTTCTGTGGAGAAAGCTGAATAATAGGAGAAAGCTGAGTAAGTAGGGGTTACCATCTTTTTCCCGGACTTGTCCGGCGGGCGAGATCGTTAAAAATGTCCGGGATTCGGCTTTTGCGTTCTGCGGTCGCCATTCAATGTTTACATGCACACCTCTCGTTTCAATCTAGCTGAATTAATTCCGATCGGTGAATCTGACTGTAGTGTTTACATGAACGCTAAACAAGGTTAGGATAGGTTGATGTGCGTTTTAACATTGCTAAGAAAATTCCCGCTCCTCCGTGAGAGATGCGAGACCCGGCGCGTCTCAGTAATGAAGCCACCGGCCTCGCGCCGTTCTCCCGCGGCCGTCAGCCTCGTCCTGCTCGCCACAGTAAACATGATGAATGGCGACTGTAGAACGCAAAAGCCGAATCCCGGACATTTTGGGTCTCTAAATCCCTGGCAAACGCATCACTTACTTAGGCTAGCCTTGTTGTTTTCAACTGTGCTCTCTAACCGGTAGGCGTGGCCTCCTAAGGCAGCGAAGCAAGTGCATTCTGGGAGTTGTTGTCTTTCATCCACATAAGCCAAAAATACATTTTCTGGCTTTTCTCAGTCTAGAAAGCTCCAAATTCAAAAATTTCTCCACATTTCTTCTACTTAAATGACCTATTTTAAATACACATTCATCTTCCCAGAGGTGAAGTATCCCTTTAATTTATTATTCCAATTAGGGTTTTTTTGGGCGATATGGCAAAAATATCGTTTCACGATTTTATCACGATTATTTTTTATGTTGGTTTTACTATTTTGTGACTGAGCATTACAGCCAAACTAATGTCCATATTTTAAAAACAAAGCCTTAGGTAACAAAACATATTATTAAAAAATGGCAGACAGGGGCAAAGATAAAAATATTTGTCATTATTTTCTTTGTTATTAAATATTAAGATCAAAGATACATATTACACATACACAACTTAATATACAAATTAAATAACAGTGTTTTATGTTTTCAGCTTCAGTAGGTGTATTTAACAGTAGCATTGAAGAAAGTAATTAAATTAACAAATATGAAAATAAAACAAAATAGACTTCACTGTATAAATTATACGTTGATACTTATTTTATTAACGTTAAATAGTTCTCCTAAAAATTCAAATTGTCATAATTTACTCTCTCAAGATGTTTTCAACTCGAATAAGTTTCTTTCTTCTGTTGAAAATAAAAGATATTCGGAAGAATGTGGGTAACCAAACAGTTGATGTACCCCTGTGACATTTCTCCTATGGAAGTCAATGGGGACCAGCTACTGGATAGCCACATTCTTCAAAATATTAATATTAGAAAAATATTAGAAGGAAATTAATACAGGTTTGGAACAACATTAGAGTGCGTTAATGATGAGATATTTTTTTATTTTTGGGTGAACTAGCCTATCCCTTTAAGGACAAGCGGCAGCGTGTTTACTATTGCTACTGTCTCTTTAAGAGTTGCGCGCAAAGCGTCTAATATACACGCATTTGACAAGCAGATTTACTCATTTTTCTCAAGTTTTCTTTCACTTTAGACATAACCGACTTTGTTTATGTAAACCTTGTGTGTATTTAACAGTATAAGCACAATACGACTCGAAAGATAACTTAGTCCAGTATCCAGGCACTGGTAGACAGGCTTTTAGTGCATGTGAGCTTCACATGTACGCGCTGAGGAACGCACACGTTAGAACACGTTAAAATATAAAACGTTAAATACTAAATGTAAACTATAGCCCGTCAATTTTCATTTTACAATTATCTTCTCTATCTGTGTGCGCGCGTCCGTGTTTGTGTGAGAGAGAGAGAGAGCCGCTCGCGCAGCACTATGGGATCAAATTCCCGCCAAATATATAGCGGTCACGTATAAAAAAATAATAAGCGTGAATCAAAAATTTAAAAACACATGTAAAAATATATTGCACAAACTGAAAAAAATAATGCAAAATGATCAGAATAGCAAACAACGTGGTCACGGATCAAAATATAATAAGCGTGAATAAAGAAATAACAAGCATGAATAAAAACTTTAAACACATTAAAAGTTATTTTGCACAAAACTTAAACTTATGGTCATGCTTTGTTAAAAAGTATGGTTTTATTACTGTGTACTTTGTGCTTTCTTGCATTTTCTGCTCATATTTTACTCTTTTGTACGCTTGTGATGTTTTTCTCTTCGCTCTTCTTTCTATGTTCTGCGCTTGCTCTTCCAAATGTTGCAGTTCGAGTTTCATGTAAATTAGGGCGGGCTTAAGCGTCACCATTGGTCCACTAGTTCTAGATTGACAGATACTCCTCTAGCCAATCAATCGAAGAGGGGAGTTGACGTCACACTAATGCGACTCGTGGTACAAGCTGTTTATGTTTGTACAATTTCTTCAATCCCATTATAATATACTAAAATGTTATTTTCTAATACTTTTATATACTGTTCAATTTCTTATTTGTGCTTTGATATGTGCATTTATTAAATTAATTATTTTCGCTTGGCATACCAGCGTGATTGCGTCACCGCCATGGACTGTAAAAAAATAGGTCACCGCACACTTCAGTGGGTGGTGCGCGCCCGTGAAGCACTTCATTCTGAGTAAATATAACAACAAAGAAGCACTGCTGCACTCTCTTTTATTTCATTTTTCTTTAATCATTATACTCTTTTTCAGGAGTGCTACACTTACAAGGGAAGACGGCAGTTCAATTTAACTTTACAAAGACTTTAAAGCAGTAAAGCTATCTGAACTCTGGACATAAATAATTAAATTCATTTTTTTTTAGATACATGAGAATGTTAATGTGCACACAGGTAATTGGTGTTAAACAATATTACTTGGCTCATGATGCCAATATGTTAAGGCTGCTTGTAAGCGAAACATCCTGCAATTATGAAACACTACAATTCGTCGCAAAAACTAAGTTAAAAACGGCCATTGTCTGAAGACTTTAGGACTTTGACCTTTCGCCGCTACGCATTGCCTACCTTTTTTTTATTAACCTCGCCAAATTTGACAAGATTATTGAAAATGATTGTGTTACAGAGAAGATATAGAGAAACCAGTTGAATTTAATACAGTGGTTTATTACAAACTTACTGTGTTTACTTACATAGCTACATAATTGCATATTACTTTAGAATTAATGTTTTAAATATAGCTTAAAATTTGAATACAGCAACATCTCCATCAGCGATAGGTAACGCTGTTTCTAGAGTGCCGCTGTCCTGCAGAGTTTAGCGTCAACTCCGATTAAAAACCTCACCTGTCTTAAATATCCTAAAGACGATGATTAGCTGGTTCAGGTGTGTTTGATTAGGGTTGAAGGAGCTAAACTCTGCACCCAGGACCGACATTACACATCCTTGTTATTGATTAAATATGATTTTAAATATGAAAGTAAAACGGCCAGTAGGTGGTGGTGGCTGCTTGGAGAAGATCGACGCTCGCGGTGCCAGGTCAAGTGCATTAGAGGTGAATGATGGATCATCAGACAGGCATAACTGTAACAGGTCGTTGTTAGGATGACGAATTTAACTATACCATATTGCCAGGTATACGTATACCGGCAACAGTTTGAGTTGCAGGCACACATGCAGTTTAAAGGTGTCCTGTTGATGGTCGTCTTCCCCGTATAACAAGTAAGCATCAGTAGCCACGAGTCGCATTGGTGTGACGTCAACTCCCCTCTTCGATTGATTGGCTAGAGGAGTATCTGTCAATCTAGAACTAGTGGACCAATGGTGACGCTTAAGCCCGCCCTAATTTACATGAAACTCGAACTGCAACATTTGGAAGAGCAAGCGCAGAACATAGAAAGAAGAGCGAAGAGAAAAACATCACAAGCGTACAAAAGAGTAAAATATGAGCAGAAAATGCAAGAAAGCACAAAGTACACAGCAATAAAACCATACTTTTTAACAAAGCATGACCATAAGTTTAAGTTTTGTGCAAAATAACTTTTAATGTGTTTAAAGTTTTTATTCATGCTTGTTATTTCTTTATTCACGCTTATTATATTTTGATCCGTGACCACGTTGTTTGCTATTCTGATCATTTTGCATTCTTTTTTTCAGTTTGTGCAATATATTTTTTACATGTGTTTTTAAATTTTTGATTTACGCTTATTATTTTTTTATACGCGACCGCTATATATTTGGCGGGAATTTGATCCCATACAGCACCATAGACGTGCAGCACTGATACAGGCTACGTTTTAATCTAAGTAACGGTCGTGGGGCTGAAGTTTTGAATGCGCAGAGCACGTTATAAAACGTAGGCCTATTCTTAAAATACACATTTCTGTTTTAATAAATGCTCATAGTAAATCATAGCATATTGCCTAAAACAGGTACAAAAATAATCAGTGATACATTTGCGACCCATTCAAAATTAGGGTCGCAATGGCATTTCAAAAGGTCGCATATGCGACCATTTTGGTCGCAGTGTAGTTCCCTGGATGCCAAGCCCCCTTATGGAAAAAGAAAGCCGTCTTGTTTACAACGGTGACAATGAGCTCTTATTATGATTAACTAAACGCTGGGGATAATTTATGGAGAGACTACATGACTTTAAACGTCAGCAGATTACCAACTAAATATAAAACACTTTTTTTATTCACCTCAGTTCCTATGAGGAAATGATAACTGGAAAAGTTATTATACACATACAGTACGCAACAATTGCATATTCATAGAACCGCGCATACTAAATGAGGCAAGGGTGTCGAGTTACATTCAAGCTATTTTAAGACTCAAAATTTGTAATTTTGGTGATCAAAGATGAGTTTTAAGGGATACAGTTATTGACTACAGGAGGACTTGAAAGGATTTAAAGAGATTCAAGAAAAAATTAGAAATCTCATTAATGTCTATGATGTTTATGGACTTGCTTGAAACTATAAATATATATTTCTGACACATATAAAAAATATGTTGCTGAAAATAAAATGTATCGTCTTTTTTTATGGTAGGTCCAGTAAAAATAGTGTCAAGGCAAGAACAAGCACTGACTCAGTGTCTCTCTCTCTCTCTGTCTCTCTCTGTCTCTCTCTCTCTCTCTCTCTCTCTCTCTCTCTCTGTCTCTCTCTGTCTCTCTCTCTCTGGATTAATTGGTGCTGACGGTGTGATAAGGGTGTGTTTCTGAGCGAGGTGTGAACTAAGTGTAGTAATGATTCCTCTGTTGTGTAGTTCTGGGGGGTGTAGCTTGATTTGGGAATGGGTGGTGGGTGGGGGGTGTAGGATAGCATGTGATTAATAGCTGGGAATGCTTTGAAGTGACACCCAAGCACAGCGGCGCTCTGGGTAATGGTGCTAGTGTGTGTTTCATTTCTTAGTCTTTATTAGTCTGCATTTTTCCTCGTCCCTCCACAGGCGTCAGTCCTGTACAGTAATAATGGCGCTTTTATTCTTTCGTCTTTTCACACTTTGCTGCCATTTTCTCTGTCATGCTCAGTAAAGCGGCCGATTGTCTCCATTTTCTGACTCTCGGATGGAGGGATGATGTGAAAAGAGGAAAATGGGTGTCAAGCGAACAGCTGACTCTAGTTATGTTTGGAATAGCATTCAACACACTAATATTATTTTTGTGACAACATACTATAGTATGTGTACTAGTATGCACAGAATGCAAATTTCTTCTTATTTTCTAACTTGTGAAAAAAAAAAAAACGTTCTTACGAAGTATTTTATCTTTTGTATTACTGTTGTTCTTAAGACATCTTATAAGAAACATTTCAATACTTGAAAATAATGTTCTTAAAATCACTGTAAATAACCTCCAAATACCAAATAGAAAGATATTTAATGGTTGTATCAAATTAATTGTTGTAATTAAGCATTACTACTACTATTAGGTATGTTCGGGAGTTTTCTGCAAAACTAATTTTTGTTTTTTAGTTTTTCAAAACTTTGCCCTAATAATAATAAAAAAATCTTAAAATATAAATATATTTTGATAAATTGTAGTGTTATATTAGCGTTAACGCCTTTTGTCACAATCAGCGTTAACCCTTCTACCAAAGTTATTGTTAAAAATAATATATATTCTTCTTTAATTTATTTACATCTGTGTAATAATACTTAATTATGAACAGAAAAAAAATTCTGTTCTTAAAAAAAGTTCTTAAGAAGATTTTTTTTTTCGGACACCACTAACTACTTTTTTTAAACATTTATCGTTACATATTGCATACACTGTAAACCCGAATAAGTGGGTGAAAGTTTGTCTAAATGAAAAGAAACAAGTTCATGAAACTCAAAACAATGAAACAACTCAGATTACTTAAAATGTGTCAGTTTTGTGAACTCAAAGGAAAAAGAAAGTTCTAAACACTCATAAAAGTTGATTTGATTGAACTGATTTAAGTTTAACCTACTCAAACCAGTTAATTATTGTGAGCATTAGGGTTTACAGTGAACTGTTACACTTATTTTTCTTAAACAGTAGTCAGTCTACGGTTTCTGCTGTGCAGTATTCAGTAAAGTAGTCAGTTAGCTAGTAGGCCTATTCCTCTCCAATCATAGCCTGGGTTTGTGAGGGACAGGCACTTTTGTGTGTGTGTGTGTGTGTGTGTTGCTTGGCTGTGAGTTGTGAGTTATGTATGAGTCTCAGGACAGTGAGATGGTGATAATTGCAGAGAGGTCAGGCTATGATTACAGGCTGTGTCTCTCTATTTCTCTGGCGGCGAGTCAGAAGCTGCTCAAGTGGCCATTGCTGTGTAAAGATGGGCGTGTGTGTGTGTGTGTGTGTGTATTCGCGTGTGTCTGCAGGGTTTTGTTCCTTTACAGGCTGTTTCATCTCCTCACTTTTCAGCTTGTTGTTCCGCTCAGTCTTGTGTAGCCAGACCTTTGACTGAATGGATAAAGGTCTGGTCCATATTGCAGCTTATTCTGGCTAAGAAACGCCCACTTGGACAGAAAGATCCAACCCACTGAGATAAAAAAAAAAATTAAATATATTATGCGTTTAAGTATGGAAGCTTGTTTCCGCCACAGAATAAAAAATAAAAAAGGTAATTGCGACTTTTTACCTCACAATTCTGACTTTTTAATCTCTGATATAAAGTCGCAGTTGTGAGTTATAAAGTCAGAATTGTGTTTATATAAACTCAAAATTGCGAGTTATAAAGTCAGAATTGCGTGATATAAACTCACAATTGCGTGTTATAAAGTCAGAATTGCGTGATATAGCTTAAACTCACAATTGCGTGTTATAAAGTCAGAATTGCGAGATATAAACTCAAAATTGCGTGTTATAAAGTCAGAATTGTGAGATATAAAGTCAGAATTGCGTGATATAGTCTAAACTCACAATTGCCTGTTATAAAGTCAGAATTGCGAGATATAAACTCGAAATTGCGTTACAAAGTCAGAATTGCGAGATATAAACTCTCAATTACGATTTTATAAAGTCAGAATTGCGTGATAAAGCCTAAACTCACAATTGCGTGTTATAAAGTAGGAATTGCGAGATATAAACTCTAGGGCTGCAACAACTAATCGATAAAATCGATAATAATCGATTATGAAAATCGTTGTCAACGAATGTCATTGTCGATTAGTTGGTCTGCTCACGTCACGGGGAGCGTTGCTGATGACGTCACTTTCATGACAACGCAGTCACGCGAAATGGCAGAGAGTAATCGGAGAGAAACATCAGCACGGCAAGCAAAAACTGTTTATTCTCATATGAAGATGTGAAAATGGTATAGTCTAGTTGAATTCGGGACAGTCACACTAGATCTATTTTGTATCGAGCATCATGGTTGCGCAATCAGTTCGCTCGCAACATAAGTGATGGATTAAAATAGCGCTACCGCAGAAATAGGTTAAATTAAATGGTGTTTACAAAGCGAAGCACTAAAAATAAAGGCAGTTAAATAACAGCAGCAGTAAGATATTGTTTTTTAGTCACTGTAGTCAGTGGTTATCAGCGAATGCTTGTGCAGTAATACATCATTTTTCCTGTACTTTTAACCAAGCCTGTTGTCAGCTGCGTACCTCCATTCCGCTCTCTTTTTATAGCATTTGTCTACTATGTAAGGGATAATCCCGCTTATTACATGGCTACCCACCAAATAAATCAATTATTTTACACAAAATATTGATTTAAAAAGGAGTTTATTGATTTAAAAATGATTGTATTGCTTCCGCTAAAGAAAATAGTCCGTTCCGTCTCTACGGTTAGAATCCTGCGTCCATAGCAACGCTCTGTTTTTCTAGTGTGTTAAGCCTGTCGCACACCGGACGCGCAGCTCAGCGCCGCGCCGCGCCACGTCTAGGACAACTGTCACCTGAAAATCCGTTAGCATCTGCAATTTTCTGATTTCTGTAAATAAATATAAAACTAAATGTATATTGCAGCACAAGGTTAAGTCCGTATATACATTAACTACGATTTGAGGCAAGATTTTGAACACGGTCCTGAGCCGTTGCTGGGCGCCGCGGACAGACGCCGAAAGGCGCTGCCGGTGTGTGTACTCTCATAGAGAATAATGTGTTCGAATTTAAAAACCGTGGCGCGGCGCGGCGCTGAGCTGCGCGTCCGGTGTGCGACCGGCTTTATACTTCGCAGCGGTCTGTTATCAAGAAATAACATCGCATTCTACATTGGAATTCAAAATCTGCTGCTTAATATCTTATTACAAACATGTTTGTGTCCTAATTTCATAATGTGAAGTTTATATGAGCAGCGCAACTAAATATTTTGTTTTGTTTATATATATTTTGGATATTTAAAGAAGTTTTACTGTTTAAAAACTGGACAAACTTTTGTGTTTGGGGTTTAAAATGTAAAAATTAAAGATTATATTAGTAAAACTCAATGTGTGGCTTTTGCTCTTTTTAAAGTACACTTTTACACATAAATACCCTGATTTAGGGTTTTATTTAGTTATAAACAAAAATCAAATTGAATTTTTAAAAAAACCTATCCGATTAATCGAAAAAATAATCGTCCGATTAATCGATTATCAAAACAATCGTTAGTTGCAGCCTAAACTCACAATTGCGATTTATAAAGTCAGAATTGCGTGATAAAGCCTAAACTCACAAACCCAGATGTGGTTTTTGACCCTGGACCACAAAACCAGTCACAAGGGTACATTTTTTTAAATTGAGATTTATGCATCATATGCTGAATAAATACTGTAATCTTTCCATTGATGTGTGGTTTGTTAGGATAGGACAATATTTGGTCGAGATACAACTATTGTGAAAATCTGGAAAAAAAATCTAAACATTGAGAAAAACTCCTTTTAAAGTTGTTCATTTATTTTGGTGATTGTGCTGCATTCACTCATAAAAATAAACGTTTTATATATTTACGGTAGGAAATTTACAACATATCTTCATGGAAAATGATTTTTACTTAATATCCGCTGATGTAAATCAAGCGGCATTATCACACCTCTCAGAATGAAACGCTTCACCCTGTGAAACTTTATGATATTCCATCAAATTTAGTGATCAGTAGTTACAGTGTCCTTGTTCCCTGCAGAGAATGCGGGTCTCTACGTTTATAGGAAAGCTGTAACTTTAATGTGAATTAGGACCTAAGCAGTAAAGTGGAGTAAAACTACCTGGAATCACTGGCTTTACTGAGAGATCACAGGATCCTGAGTCATTCATTAAAATCGTTTACATGCACCTTAACACTTGGCTTTTAGTTGGACTAAAATAAAAGGTGACTTTTGAAATGAGTGTGACTGAAGTTGTACCAGTCATATTTTTGGGAAACCGCACTTACAGACCAACCTTGATAAAGTGATTGCAGATCGACAACTGGCCTGAGCGCATAACCCTTCAAATATTTAGTTACATGTTTACCTGATAGATGTCAGAATGAAGCTCAAAAATACACAAAACTACTTATAACTTTAATATAGTGAATGAACCCCTATCATGATGTACTATCATAACCCTACCCTATCAAATTGTTCATGTTAATTGATATACTTGGTAACAAAAAATAAAGATCAGATTTGGCATTGAATTAAATACAGTTATTACACTGCTCTGTAGAATACTTGATTCTGATTGGTCAATAGAGCCATCCAGCGATATGCTATTCCCCGATAACAACCTCTGGAAACAGAAACACAGGCAGGTCACTGAAGTCAGCAGTGCTATACGCTTGCTAGGAACGGTTTTGCATTTGGCGAACTAATAAAATATTAAAACTCGGTCGAATCAATATTTTGTGTACAGTTATTAAATTATGCCATCCAGTATCGTGGACTCGCTCTCTAGTTTCACACAAACGCAGCTGCTAACATTTTACGACTATTGTTTTGAACACTGTTGGATTATAGGATAACAAACAGGTACGATTTTAATCTGAAATCAATGTCTCTTATCCCCATAACTATTTATGTGGCGAAATGCCGTGTAATTAGTGGTGTGACTGTATACCGTATCTCTTAAATGTCCGTTTAGTTTGAACTGCTCTCTCCACAGGAGCTTTGCGTTTAAAGACCTGATAAAATATTTCATCTCAAGATCAATATTTCATGTCTAATTATTTACTTACGTAGCCGTGTAATAAGCGGTATAATGTGCATCCAGCCGGTTGTTATCTCAGAATAAACCCCTTCAGGCTGATGAAGACCTGATCCTGATCACCCTGTCTGGGTTTATTCTGAGATAACAACCGGCTGGATCTACATTATCCCTTACTTAACTTCAACATTGCTCTCTACAGTTGCCATCTTGAATGAACATTCTTTACCAAGTTTGTTACAAGGCATTCTGGGATTGCCTTGCTTTAGTCGATAAATGTGGTGCTGCCTTATAATTTGTCTGAAACAAATGCACTCTCTGCGAGAAGCGAGCCGTTGTGTCCTTGAGCGAGACACTAAACCCCTAGAGATCACGGCCCTGCTCTATGGCAACATGGTGTGATTATTGTTGAAAGAAATTCCACTGGCGTTGGTCAAGTGGTGATACATAAAGAAATATTGTGTGAGGAAAAATGACACATTTTCCTTTAGAGTCGGGCATCTTAACGTGTCTGAGTCAGGAAAGCAATTCTGGTATGACTACATCACTGCCAGAGCAAAAGATGGCCCAAGTCAACAATGAATAATAATCGAATGAATTTTAATGCAATTCTTGGTTTGAATAAGGTAATAAACAGGAAAGACCCGGGTTTACTTCATTTTGCGCGTTTCGCTCCATCTGGAGCACAGTAGTGAAAGTAGACTCAACCACGGATGAGCGTGGAAGGACGAGTTTGACACACAAACACAATACAATTGCTTTTCTGTACTCTACCAGACGTAAGAGGGCAGCACTGAGTCGTGTAGTTTACAGGAGATTTGCTCGGAAGCATAGAAGAAGAACAGTAGCGGATCCGCCATTGCTGGATTGGCTGACTCCACCCACACACTGTTCTGATTGGCTGACTCCGCCCACACGCTGTTCTGATTGGCTGACTCTGCCCACACGCTGTTCTGATTGGCTGACTCCGCCCACACGCTGTTCTGATTGGCTGACTCCACCCACACACTGTTCTGATTGGCTGACTCTGCCCACACGCTGTTCTGATTGGCTGACTCCGCCCACATGCTGTTCTGATTGGCTGACTCCACCCACACCCTGTTCTGATTGGCTGACTCCACCCACACGCTGTTCTGATTGGCTGTGGCTTTTGATTGATTTTGACGCATCTTGTCTGGTTAGGTAAAGTGAAAGTAAACTAAAAACTGAAAACTTTTTATGCGTTTTGTCTTTTCATTAGCCGCTTTCCGACCGGAGGAACCTTTTCACAGTTCCTAGAACTATTGGCTAAAGTACCCGGATGTCGGCGTGTTCGCACCGCAGGAACTAGGAACAATTTTAGTTCTAGGAACTCCATTTGGAGGAACTAATTTAGGTCCTACTTCAGTGTAGGGACTAAACCAGCACTATAGGAACTACTCGTGACGTTAGTGTACGCTGATGACCGAACGCACGCGGAACCCCAGCACCCACCATTTTTAAAACAGCTAGAATGTAAACACACAGATTATAGCTTATATATTTACTCCATAAACTAACTATACAAACATGGAAAACGGTGATAGATGGGTCTCTAAACCTTTATGCTGAAGAGAAAATCCAAAGCAACTTTGAAGGGACCAAGCCAAACATGATTATGTTTATCTGCCCAGCTAGCAACACTGGACATCAACCACACGGCATAGGCTAATAACCTTTTTTCATATACTGTCTACTTTCTATAAAAGTTCTATCTAATAAGATATTAAACAGTACTGTTAGACAGATCACTAACTAATAAACACAGAGAATGCGAGCATTGTTTGCTCTGGCGTTCTCAGCGCCGCCAAAATAAAGGTCCGTCGCGCCGTCAAAATAAAAGTCGCCGTGCTTGCGTCACTCCCTTACCCCTCCAACCAGTTCCTATGGCCACTTGGCCAGTGCGAACGCAAACAGCAAAACCGAGTTTGGGGGAAGAGTAGTTCCTAGAACTGTTTAGAAGTGGACAGTTCCTATAACTACTTGGTCGGAAAGCGTCTATTTACACGACAGCGGTGTTTTGGGAGCCTGAAAACGCAAACTTTTGAAAACAGCTGTCAAAGTGCAAGCGTTTGAAAACGATACCGTTATCGCCTCTGTGTGTAAACTACGAAAACACAAATTTGTGAAAACGGTGATGTCTCGCGCATGTGCATTACGTGTTCAGTCTATAGGCGCCTGGTGTTTCTTTCCAAAGTGACAGCGCCAACTACTGGCCTGGTATGAGTAATACAGCGTTTTAGTCGTTTTCACTGATCCGTGTGAACGGGGATCATTTTGACAACGTTGTCGTCTGTCCACGAAAACACAAAGGAAAAACTTTTCTGTTTTTAGTACATCATTCTTGTCTAACCATACCCTAAACTGCTGACTGCCTTTCAATATGTCTGGAACATGTGTGCTAAGGTTAGGCCATGGTCCTCCGACACGTTTACCAAAGTTAACCAACTCTTTAACTGTAAATGTGTATGTTTCAGGAGATTGACAGTCACATTGACGTGTGTTTGGAAAGCAAGCGCTTGCTGGCGTGCAAGTTCGTCCATATATAGCTGCACACGCATAGACTTCAGTTTATCTCAGGCAGTGTTTTTCAGAGAGACACCGCTGAACAGATGGCCGCTCCTCCTAATGAACACTCAAGTGAAGTCCTTCACTTCTTTATCATCAGTTTACCACATGGCCACGGTTACTTTCATTTCTATGCGGCCTTTTAGTTGAAACGTGGACTGTTAAAGTAATGAACTGGACACTGTATTCAATTTAATTAAAAATCTGACTTAAGATGTATTGGATGCTGAGCTATACTAGACGTGTTTATGTTGAAGATGCACAGTTTAATATACATTACAAGTTCTTTTAGCTGGAATAACTATGTGTTGATGACCATTTTGGATTATTCAGTTAATTATATGGTTTTTACATTAAAGGAATGTCATGGATCTTGATGGATGCAAATCAAATGCTAAGATAAATATGATTGATAAATCTAGCATTGATGCAAAAACATGCACTTCATGTAACACACAATTTTAAAACATTGGCTCTTTGGCTTCCCTAAAGAACATGGACAGGTTTCATGAATGTTACATAATCTTGATGGAAGGATCAATGCCAGTTTTTGCAAGTGTGTAGTAGAGTGCATCACAGTAAACCAAAGCATACAAATGGACGGACAAGATCAACACATGTAATATTTTCAGTTGTAAGCATAAACAACTAGCTAAAACTCTCACAGCTGTTCTTATCGTTGAAATATCAATATCAATATTGCAAAATCTCTACCAGTTTACTCATTTGTACCATTGCACAATATATGCTGTGTATATGCGTCACCTCCACAACTAGCTCCTGTTAGAGCTTGACGATTGGCGTGAACACACACTTTAAGGTGCTTTTGATGAGAATATCTGCCGGATGAATAAATGCAAATGTAATGCATGTAGTTGCACGTGTTTGCAATATGTGACATCTGTGTCTCTCACCTGAACATGTAACAGTTGTTTTTATTGTGTGTGTGTGTGTGTGTGTGTGTGTGTTTGTTTGAAGACGTGCCTCTCTGAAACACTGCCATAACTGTGAGTGATTTCATGAGTGTGCCAGAACACCACGCCAACTCACGGTTTCCCAGCGGGACCGGCGGCCGTTCCAGCACGCTCCATCTGGGGAGAGTGTGTGTGTGTGTGTGTGTACTGTACATGTTTTTCTATCCCGGTGGGGACTTAAACCTGAATGCACACAGACTCATGGGGAATTTGGAAACAAGCTTATAAATCATACAGAATGTGTTTTTTGTGAAAATGTATAAATGCTGAAAGTTTTGTGTGATGGGTAGGTTTAGGGGTCGGTTTAGTGTGTGTGTGTGTGTGTGTGTGTGTGTGTGTGTGTGTGTGTGTGTGTGTGTGTGTGTGTGTGATGGGTAGGTTTAGGGGTCAGGTTAGTGTGTGTTTTTTTGTGTGTGTGTGTGTGTGTGTGTGTGTGTGTGTGTGTGTGTGTGTGTGTGATGGGAAGGTTTAGGGGTCAGGTTAGTGTGTGTGATGGGTAGGTTTAGGGATCGGGTTAGTGTGTGTGTGTGTGTGTGTGTGTGTTATGATCTTGCAATCCACAGGCCCCAATCAAGACTGCAATGGTGACAATTTAAAACTAAGTGACAATAATTAAAAATTCAATCACAATTTGGTGACAGACAAGAAAACCTAACAATTCAAGAGTGAATTAGGTTTGATCAAATTCATCGTTTGAGAAACATCTGTGTAGTGTTGTGTACACTGCATGCAACAACGGACTGTGCCTTGTCCAATTCACACATTAATGACTCTTTCTTTCCATGCACGACTGTTCACGTTGAATCAGTGTAACAGCTGACTCACTCACTGAATCACCACAGTGAAATGAACCATGATGTGTCCTTTAGTTTCATCAGACTTCAAGTTTAATTACCCACGTGTTGTTGACTGAGTAAGGAGACACATTCATAACAGAGCTTTGTTGTTCTATATAAATACAATATTAAATATGAAAATATTATATATATATATATATATATATATAGTTCAGGATGTTATTTGGCTTATTTTGGCCCAATTTTATGGTTGAATTGACTGTAAAGAAGAACTTTGTTTGGAAATGGAAGTTTGAGTTTAGTGACGCAAAAAAGTATTAATTTATAACTAAAAACAGGGCTGTCAGTCAAGTCATTTACATAATATGCTAATTAATCATAATTCACTATTCACATCTATCAGTATTGCAGTGAAATCCTCCATTTGAAGACTATTTTAAAGTATTAATGGTGCCAGAGTGTGTATGTGAAGTTTTAGCTCAAAATACACCACAGATCATTTTTATAGCATGCTAAAATTGCCACTTTTTGTGGGTGAGCAAAAACGTGCCGTTGTGTGTGTCCCTTTAAATGCAAATGAGCTTTCAAGAAGAGGGCGGAGCTTCAAGAGGTCATGCTCCGGCATACCGGCAACAACAAAACAGGACAATCGTGTTCAAGTGTGTGACTTCAAAGGGCATTTATGTGCAATTTTAACTAAGGAACTTGTATACGATAATTCCGTTAGCATGCGAGGGCAGCATCAGTCAAAACGGGCGACGCTAGCTTTAGCAACATTAGCCGTACAGAGTGCCAACAAGCTCTGTCAGAAAGGCAATTTGAAAGGATTCACAACATGTGATACTTTGAAGCTTGCTCAGAAAGAGTTGATATTGACTCATCTTTTAGAAACAAATTTTTTGAAAATTCGTTTATGAAGCAGTCTGGCGCAAAATGATTTGCGCAGACGCATAAGACTCTAGCTATCTTCTTCGGGACATTTTCTTCGAAAATTCAATTGAACCACTATGTCCTCAGCGACTCAGATGGCGGGAGTTGGCAACTTCTACAACTCCATTGTACAACTTTTGATTTATGGTAATTATAAAAACAACAACAGATTTTCACCATTATAGGCTGGTGGTTCTCACACACTGCGGACACACATCAGTGTTCAAACACCTTATAAAAGCGAGTTCTGCATAATAGGTCGCCTTTTAAATTGCTAGGCTATGTAGACATGCTAAAAACTTTAAGTTAAAAAAGTTAAAAACTAACTTTAGCTGGAGCTGCTGTAAAGCCAAAACAATCTCTGTGACTGTAATTTCCTATCATCACTGTAAAGCTGCTTTGAAACAGTCTATATGGTTGAAAGCGCTATATAAATGCTCTAGCCTTCTAAATGCTTCATTTTAGGAGCCAGTGGCTAGTCAAAATTTTAGTCTGACTGATAGACTTAAAAGAATAATCTTTTTATTTGTCACATTTGATGTCTTTCTCCCTTTTTCTGGCTCGTAATGCAGCGCTGTTATCATTCACAGCATCGTGACGACTTTATGAGAGCGGTTTTATGAGGGCTTTATGGAAATCCTGTGCATGTGTGTATGGGGCTTTGCTCTCTCATCTGTAAATGATTCACACCAGCTTTGCAAAGATGCTGTGTCTCAAAATAACTTGATTTTGGTGTGCGATGCCAAATCTACCGACCGCTTTTGTTGAATCCTGTCCTCTTCTGTCACACTCACCGATTAAGGAAGAAAAATGCGGGTGACAAACTAAACGCCCGCCTCTCTCATTCATTGTCACAGACTGGTGAAAAATAACTGCAGTATTAAGTCAAAATTATGAATTGTAATTAACTGAATTGGGTTTGTCCTGGAAAGTATGTGCAGCTTCTCTCGTCCCTCTTTATTTGTTCCCTGCCTTTGTGTTATTCTATAGTCTTTGATATTACATCTTAGCAAAGATTCGTATGGTTTTGAATGGGGAAAAGTGCATCGCTCAATATGGCGGAATAAGTCCCGCCTCCTCAATAAGAGCCAATCACAGATTGGTAAAGTCGTCGCGTCACTATGCGCATTAGCTTGATCCAGCCTAAAAAAATTAGTTTTCTGTAATGATTCGAGCGTTTAGAAAAGTTTGGAAACAAAACTTATGTGACACTTGTTGTCAGGTTTCACTGGTGATTTAAAATATGAAATTTAATCGTAAGCTTGGCGAACATTTTTGGAGAATTTGATGTTTCCCCATTCACAAAGATATGCGTTTCAAAGATGGCCGCCAAGTGAGATGACTGGTCTTAAAGGAACTTTGGTAATATTCCTACGCCACAAGATATAGTCCCGGCCGAGCTTCTCAACTGACAGTTTTTGGTTACTGAAATGTTTTGTAATTTATGTTGCGACCAGTAACAATCTCAGAACTGAATTATTTTGCTTTTAAAAAATGAAAACCCTATGAAGAACATTCTTAGTATTGGTTATTTTACCAAAACAGGAACATATATAGGACCTAAATGAACTATTTCTTATCATATCTTCTTGGTGGTGGTTGAGGACATTCCCCCTTTCATGTAAAGCGCTTTGAGTATCCAGAAAAAAAAAAAAAAAAAAAATTCTTATTATTATAAATTTTAGTGTATTTTGGCAGGACTAGCCCTGATTCTGTGTGCTGACTGATCAATACAATGTTATATAGCCTACATTAGGCTTATACACACCAATAGTTCCTCGTTAAAGTTTAGGCCTGAGTGATTTAAAGGAGGTGTTTATCTACTATTTGAGTTCTCTTGTCACATTTGTTGTTTTTTGTTTGACGTCAGGACATCTTGGAAAGACTGACTAGATCTGCTCGGTAGCCTTATATTACCCTGAACACTCATACTGCCGTGGATACACTTTTGACTCGACATGAAAGGCTGCTGAAACACGTTCTGCTTTGCTGCGTGAGAAAGCTTGTAGAGGATCCTGCTCTCCATCTGATGTTCCCAGGATCCACACCAGCACTCTTGCTTTCCTTCCAACCCCTCTGTCACAACACTAAACTGGCCAGCTGACAGGTTTAATGGGAATAAGGCCTAGTGTAAAAGAGGTTCAGCGAATACATGCTAAGCCACTCCTTCAAAGCATTTACTGTAATGTCTGTGGAGGGAAACTGAGTGTCATTTTGGATAAATGGTGCCAGCTCTGAGAAGTCGTCTGGAAACCTGGCTGTGTTGTGCCCTCGGTAAGAGAATTAAAGGGCCACTGAAGTGTCTTGAAACGAGCAGCTTTGTTTGATGCGTTGACGTAATTTCCACTGAAACAGGAAGCTGAGGCGGGACATATTGAATGGCTCCTCCCCCTTTTCAGACAGCCAATAGCGTTTAGTTTCCCTCACAGACTGCGAGTCGTACTTGACGGCATCATGGAAGCGAATCCGAGCGCTGATGATACGCTGGATTCAATAATAGAGGTGAATAAATTCATTCTTAACCAACGTACAGTTGGAAAACGGAGTAAAACTCGAGCGTTTGAGCAACCGAACACACACTCCCACACATATTGCTCTGTGTGTCAACGGTGGCTTCGGCCAGGTGGTGTTTATAGCAAAGGGGGCGGAGCTTTAGATTCTAGAGAGCATTTTATTGGACAGAAGATGTGATGGTCAAAGTGGCACCTTAATCTATATGCTGAGAGCTGCGCTTCAGCCCTGACACAATGACTTGGTAACTAGGGGAATTGGTTTCCAAAATGAACTGGAATTGGAAATGAACTTATTTCTGCCCACGGCCCGAAACGCTGAGATGGTCTCCAGCATCCCCTCGATCCTACAAGTGGTTTGGAAAATAAGTGGTTGGATAAACTGATGTGCTGAAATGAATCTGACTTGAGAAGGAACAAACTTTCAAGAATAGTGCATTCGATTGTTGACTCGACTGGGTTATGAAGCTACCCAACACAATGTGACGAGCTGAATCACCCCACGTAGCAGTTGTGGTCTGGCCCACACAACCAATTTCTCTCTGCCCACAAACAGCAAAGATTGACGGCCCTTGAATGGGCCAGATCTGGATTACAGTTGTGAGCCTTAAGTGGCCCAAATCTCAGCCAAATAATAATAACCCATAACCAGTCCTGAACTGGGCTACACAACAATTGCTATGTGGGACTGGTCGCTGGGACAAAGTTAGTTTGAGTTGTTTTTCAAATGTCGATGCTTTGATTGCAGTAGAAATCTCTGTCCTTAAAGGTCCCATGACATGAAATTTTCACTTTCTGAGGTTTTTTAACATTAATATGAGTTCCCCTAGCCTGTATATGGTCCCCAAGTTTCTAGAAATTTAAATCGGTGTAAATCGAGCTTTTGCTGTCTTTCTCTGCCTTTGAGAAAATGGACGCTCAATCGCGCTGATCTTGAATCTCCTCCTTGTGACGTTATAAGGAGGAATGTTACCTCCCCTGTCTCTGCTTTGCCCGCCCAGAGAATATTTTCCGCCCATGAGAAAATGAGCTAGGAAGGAAGTAGGAACGCGTGCGCGCGATTTTAGTTTGTCCACGAGAGATATCATGGCTTTTGAGCGAGCGAAGCATAACAATTGCTCAATAATTGGATGTAAAGTTACAAATGAACACCGAAGGGTTAATACAGAGCTGGGCTTGCTGAACGTCTGAAACTAAAGTCTGGATCACTCTCTTTGGCTCAGCTACACACCTCGGAACAGTAAGTCAACTAATGATATATAAGTGTGTTGCTTTACTGTTTATGGTTGCCTAGACTGTTACACGTAGAATGTGGCTGTCACATTAGCTATGCAGCTATGCAGTTTATGTGTGTGAATACACACACTGAAACGCGAGTGTTGTACACTTCTTATTTGGATAACCGTTTTCCTGTTGGTTATACGGCGCGCGCGATATCCGCATTTCAAGATTGCAGAGCTTGATGATGTAATTGTAATAAGATAAATTACAGATGTTACAGATCTCTCATGAAAAGGCAACAGTAGGTTAGCGTTAGCTACATGATAATAACTGTAAACCATCCGAATAAAGTACCGTATCCAGACATAATATTTTAAACTAACCATTCGGAAACGTCCTGCTGGAACCGCTGAGTTGTTGCTTCTCCATCCGGATCAGATTCTGGGTCAAACTGAAATGCTTGAACGACTGCGTGTCCTCATGCCATTGCTATATCCAACGTAAACATGCACGCCTCGGTACCGTTGCGCAAGATGGTCAAGGCCACACCCACCCTCCACCTTGCGATGCCTTTCTCCTCCTCATTAGTATTTAAAGCTACAGACACCGAAACGGCCTGTTGGAAGGAAGCTCATTCTGGGACTGGCTTATAGTGGCTATAATTCTGCACCGAGGCTGAATTTTTGAAAAGAGATTTCAGATACAGTACTAGGGACCACTAAGGCTTATATTAAAGCCTACAAAAAGTAGCATGTCATGGGACCTTTAAAGGTTTTGTTCACCCAAAAATGACTCGTGTACAGACATTACCGGAAGGCAAGTGAATATTGTTTAATAAATTATAAATATGGATAATTTTTCTCACAAAAACGCATCTCTTCGCTTCAGAAGTCCTTTATTAACCCCCCGGAGCAGTGTGGAGCACTTTTATGATGGATGGATGCACTTTGGGGCTTCAAAATCTAGGGTACCATTCACTCCCATTATAAGCCAGGATATGTTTTGATATAACTCTGATTGTGTTCGGCTGAAATAAGAACGTCATATACACCTAGGATGGCTGGAGGATGAGTAAATCATGGGATCATTTTCCTTTTTGGGGGTGAACTATCCCTTTAAGCACTGAGTCCAGATGTACAGCATCTGCGTTTTGATTTCTCACTGTCTCAAGGGATAAATCTGTTCATTCTCAAAAAGAAACATTGCACTAACGGTTGCTGAAAAGATCACACAAGTCGCACATGCTAGGGACTGTGCACTATGAATCACACTAGAAATGTATCAACCTGTAGACACAGAGGAACTTGATAAAGGCCCAGATATACTTAAAGCAAAATCGAAGATTGAACTGATGTGGCGTCAGTTCGAAACAGCCTGACAAAGCGAACTTTCAGGAAAAGTAAAGGCTGGTAAACACCTTTGAACTACCATTGGTCAGTGTTGATGATGTAACAGGTGGGTGTGGCTCTGAGGCTCCGCCTTCTTTCACGTGGAAATCTTCTTTGAGTAAAAAAGTGAGTAATCTGAGTAAAAAAACATGACACTGGAGAGTCGCTTTATAGTAGAAAATGAAGTTGTACTTTTGATGATTTGATGAATTTGTTTTATGCTGTAAACTAGCTTGCTGCTTTTAAGCAATCTATTGTATAAAGTGCTATATAAATAAACGTGACGTTACTTTACTAGTGCAAATTGCAGAGCTTGTGCAAACGTATCCACATTCCTATGATCAGATGCTTTCTTAAATGCTTGTTTTCTCATTTTTGTTGTTTAGTTTGATATTCACTGATTCACTTATCACTTATTTCGAACTTTTATTTTTCCCCCCCAAGCGAAAACCAAAAGAGCTTCGTCAAGAGTATATCAGGGCTTGTGATTTATATCATGTCCAGTTCAAATCAAATTTAAACTCAGGAATTGAAAGCTAGCCAATTGTTCAATTCTACATTTTATCCAACCCAAGGCAAGCCAAAAACATTTCTACCAGGTTCTTTGGCCCTTTTAGTCCACACAGGCTCAACGAAAAGCACTCAAGCCGCTTTTATGAGCAGCATTGCTTTATGTTTCTCTACAAGTTCTCCTCTGTCAGCACTCGTGACCTTCTAGCTCTTGTAAAGATTGCAGGAAAAACTCCTAATTGTGCTCATCCCCCATTAAGGCCCAGCTAGGGAAGATGTTAAACAGACTCTGGCGTGGCCCATGGATGAACGGCTCATGTTCAGAGTCGGCTGTGTGAGCTGGTTGACCTCTAGTTGATCTCAAGACAATGGGTAGAGGAGAAAAGATGGAGGCGGGGTGTGTTTTATGAAGGAACACGACCTCGCATCCTACGAACAAAGATTTAATATCCTTGCTCTGTGCTTAGCCTAGAAAGGATCATTAACTTTCCTTGCTTGCTCTTTACAAAATAAAAGAGTCCAATGATGACAGTGTGAACTAAACCAGGACACAAGGTAACATACATATGGCAGTCTAAGCTATAGTAGCAAAACAGCCTGTGTAATGTAACGTTTATGGATTTATCCAAAGCGACTTACTAGGCACTAGGGCTGAGTATCACGGTTTTTGTTTATGATTTTAAAATCGATTTTTTTAAATTCCAGAATCGATATTACTACAAATTGAATTGCTTTATTTTCGTCCTTGCTTATAGACGAGGTTGACAGAAATTAGCCAGTTTCGTTCCAACAGAGGATGAAATGTGTCGTTTTCTATGAGTGACGTAATGATCCCAAGTGTACGCGTTGAAGCGACGTGAGACTGAACGCACTGAAAAGCCCTCGCGCTGCTCATATACTGAGAGAGAGATAAGACAATAGAGCTGCATGATTCATCTTTAAAAGACTGTGATCTCGAATATTTCAATCCGTCTGTCTATTAAACCTTTGACAAAATCATATCGCAACATTCAAAGCTGTGTTGGCGCTGCCGCTGACGCTTCACAAACAGTATTTTCAACCTCATAGTATCATTATTCCTGTGATACAAGTTCAAATTGTCATAGAAGTACTGGGATAAAAGTTTAAAGTTCGAATATGAACACTGATGTCTACGATAGCAATCAAAATAGAGTAAATCAGCTTTTGATAGAAACGTGGCGGTTAAAATAACGCATTTATCCATTACATTGTTTCACCACTAGGTGGCGATGAGTGACTTGTAAAAAATGTATTTGTTATTTTAATCATTTCTTCAAGAGAATGTAGTACTGTATGATGCTTCTGAAATAAAACTATCATAATAGTAAATATAACTCATCTTATACATCATGAACAGTCTGTATAAGTGTATGATTTAACTTTTCCCATGGTCTAGTGTTAAAAAAACAGCAATACATTGCAATATCGAACCGCAATACTTGTAGAATCGCAATACACATCGGATCGGCACCCAAGTATTGTGATATAGTATTGAATCGGGTGATAGGTGTATCGTCCCAGCCCTACTAGACACATTATCATGTTGTTCCCTGGGAATCAAACCAATGATCCTGTTGTTGCTAGAACCTTACTCTACAGTTTGAGCTGCGAAACACTGTGAGGATCAGAGAGAGTGTGTGGAAATTGATAATGGGAAACCCAGTTATGGTTGTGTCTGTTGCATCAAGCCAAAAGCTCAAGGTTTGCCTGGTTTGCAACTACACAAAATGATCCAGCCAAAAAGCCATTTCTTCATTGGCAGACATTCAGAAAGTCATGTATTCTCATGAAATAACTTCTTATTTTATTATAGTGTTTCATTATATTGACAAACATGTGCAAACAAAGATGGAGGCATGCAGGTTACACACTTTTTTGGGTCGTGCACCAGTTTGAGCAACCGCCATTGAGATGAATGGGAATGCGAACGGATATCTCTCCAGGTATTACAGACCTTGCAAGAAACCTTGACTAACTTATTACAAGTGAAGTGTAGGAGGACAAACTAAAGCAGGACGTTACAGTTCTTTGTCGTACTGGGACTCTGATTTATGTGGATACAACAACAACAGCCTCTCTCAAACTGATGAACGAGCCAGACTTGGGCCAAAGACAACGAGCGAGGCATTCGTGAAAGAAAAGGACTTAAAGATAAAGGGTTGATAAGAAGAGGAGGAAAAGGGAGGTGAGAGGGGAGGACAGGAACGGGAGACGGAGAGAAAGAGACAAAGGAACGATGAAGAGAGAAGAAAAAACTGAGCAATGGGAGGTGTGGAGGAAAAAGACACATGGACGAAGTTGGAAGAGGAAACATAAAGACATTGAAGAGTAAATCAACCTTGAAGATGGAAGTGGTGTGGAGTCGATTTATGTAGCGCCGCCTCATGTATCATACATTATCCATACAGCAGCCTCTCTGGAGATACTCACGTTTAATAAACACTAAAGTGACTTGTGTGTGTGTGTTTGTACGCTCAGGTTAATCTTGTGAAAGCGGTCCAGAACACGTCTCAATCATATGTTGCCCCAAAATCAAAGGGAAAAGGAAAGATAATTTTCTTTGCGTATGCTATATTTTTACAGCAAAACAAATGTTTTTTTTTTACTGGTCAATTTTGAGATTTTTGGATATTTGTCTTCTTTCAGACTTGTGGTGAAAAAAAGTCCGAAATACACATTTAGGTCTTTATTTTACTACACTTTGTCTGTTTGCGTCTGTAGATTTCTCATAAATTCAACAAAAGTTGGCGTTGTAAATCATCACGTACACCGTTAGAAAGCTCTCTCTCTCCTGTACAATGCTGTCGGATCCAAATATGGTCATTTCCTTTTTATCAGCAACCAATTGTGAAAGTAAAAGGGCTGAATGCGCAATCTCATTGGCTGATGATAAATCTTTAAAGCCCGTTTTTCTCAAAATGACTTTTCTCTCATACTCCAAGTCTGAAATCTCCACTTCAGTAGCACCGATATACACCAAACTCTCCAGTCTTGTACCTAGTTATATTATGAAGACATTTACAGAGGGATTTGTAAATATATTATTCCTATCCTGATTTATATAACATTTTATTCCAAAAAAACATGGTGAAAATAATTTTTTTAAGGCTATTGACAGTGCTTTACAGGATAACAAAAGTAGATATCCATAAATCGCTCTGTTTTTTCTACCCCATCTAATATGTGAACACAATGAAAAAAAAAATTTAACCTGTCTTTATCCAATACTGGCTTTATTTTATGCAAATTAGCGCATATTTAATTAGATATAGCCTAATTTGCATATTTAAACATTAAATTACAGAAAACTTGTAATACATTTTTTTTCTCATCTTAATGTAGGTAATCAACTGGGAAAGTTTCATGGTGATATCTGCTAGTTAAAAATGTTACCCTATTCACCTGTAGTGTCTCGCCTTATTTTCTTGATGAACTATCAGGACTTTAAGGGATGTCTTGGATCACGTTGACACTTTTGGATGTATCCAAGTTCAGATAAGTGTGATTTTTGGATCAATGAGATTTCCGTACAACACACAAGTAGAAGAAACCAATAAATCAACAAAACCCTGGTGCTTATTGAGACTAATTAGAACTTTTAGCCTAGACGTTTAAGATTTCATGGATGAGATATAGTGGTTTGGACAAGAAAATGTGCTTAATTGACATGAAATCCTCATGACCCAGACATGATATGTGAGATTCACCCACTCAGTCTAGCTTGACCCACCTTTAGTTACATACGCACGGCAGCCTCGACCGTCTGGTTACCTGTTTTCTCGCGCTTATGGACTGTACAGCTGAAAAAGACCACCCAGTTTTTGACGGCAGGGGGACTTTTGATGTGGTGAGGGCAAATGTGTGGGCCGTGGGTTTGAAGCCCTCTTAAAACACACTCGCACACTTTAACAGCCTCCAGAGTGGCGTCAGTGTATGTAGTCAAAGTCTTGAGTTACACACACAAATCTACTACTCTGCACTTTTCTCACACACATTTGGATTATGTGGTCAATTTATTGGAAGAGAAATAAGTATGCGATCCGGACATTACACTTCTACTGTCTGTTTTTCAATTATAGGAGAGGCAGCTAAAAGTAGACACTATATAAAAAGGTATTAGCGTTTGCCGTGCGGTTGACGTCCAGTGTTTTGCTAGCTGAGCAGAAACACATAATCATGTTTCACTTGGTCCCCTCAAAGTTGCGTTGGATTTTCTGTAAATAAATATGCTATAATCTGTGTTTGTGTAATCTGCTTTTTTATTTTTTAAAAAAGTGCTGGTGTTTTGTATGCGTTCGGCCAATCAGCGAACACTAACGTCACTGGTAGTTCCTATAGTGCTGGTTTAGACCCGACTCTTAAGTAGGACCTAATTTAGTTGAGAGAAATAAGTATGCAATCTGGAGATTACTCTACTACTGTTATTTTTCCAATTAAACTCAGTTTAGGAGAGGCAGTTGAGAAAAACAGTAACAGTTGCCCCTTTCGCACCGGATAGTTATAGCAACTCGACTCGACTCAACACACAACACAACACGACTCAACACGACTCAACTTGACTCAACTCGACACAACCCAACTCAACACAACACAACACAACTCAACACAACTCGACTCAATACAACCCAACCCAACTTGGCTCAACTCAACTCGGCTCAACTCGGCTCAACACAACTCGACTCAATACAATACAACACAACCCAACCCGACTCGACTCGACTCGACTCGACTCAATACAACACAACACAACTCAACACAACTCGACTTGACACAACTCAGCTCAACACAACTCGACTCAACTCGACTCAATACAACACAACTCAACACAACCCAACCCAACTCGGCTCAACTCAACTCGGCTCAACTCAACACAACTCGACTCAATACAATACAACACAACACAACTTAACACAACCCAACCCAACTCAACCCAACCCGACTCGACTCGACTCAATAAAACACAACTCAACACAACTCGACTCGACACAACTCAGCTCAACACAACTCGACTCAATACAACACAACTCAACAAAACCCAACCGGACTCGACTCGACTCGACTCGACACAACACAACACAACTCGACTCAATAATACACGCCTCGCCTCGCCTCGACTCGACAAGACTCGACACACAAGTCACAACACAACACAACACAACACAACACGTATTTAGAACAACTGCTATCTTTGCATCCAATTGAAGCCAAAAGACAAAGAATTGAATCTAACCATCATCTAAGACTTTTCAAGAGAAGATCCATGATGCAACTACGCCACAAACCGCAGTCACAAGGGGCTTTCGCACCGGATAGTTGTAGGAACGAGCCTCCAGGGTGGATCCCGAGAACTAATGGTTCCCATAGGAACATTTTCCTGTTGCGTTCACACCGCCAGTAGGAACATTGAACTGTCGTAAGCCGCGCTTGTAGTTGTGACTTTTATTTTGTCAGCGCTGAGAACGACAGCCAGAGCCACTCGCATTCTCTGTTTATTAGTTTACGATCAGTCTAATAGTCCTGTATAATACGTTATTAGATAGAACTGTTATACAGAGAAAGTAGACAGAAAAGTTATTAGCGTGTACTGTGTGGTTGATGAGCAGAAATACATAATAATGTTTCTCTTGGTCTCCTCAAAGTTGCGTTGGATTTTCTCTTCAGCGGTAAGGTTGAGAGGTCCATCTATCACTGTTTTACATGTTCGTAGAGTTAGTTTCTGGAGTAAATATACAGGCTATAATCTGTGCGTTTTTAAGATGGCGAATCCTGGTGTTTCGCGTGCGTTCAGCTAATCCGCGAACACTAATGTCACATACAGTTCCTATAGTGCTGGGTTACATCGACTCTGAAGTAGGAGCTAAATTAGTTCCTCCAAAAGAGTTCCTACAACTAAAATTGTTCCTTAGTTCCTGCAAAACAAGCGGGTACTTTCTGCAATAGTTCTGGGAACTATGAAAAGGTTCTTCCGGTGTGAAAGTCCCTAATATTTCCGAGGGATACTTCCACACAGTTTCTGTATCTCTTCTCCAGAGACTCTCTAAACATGACATTAATGAGAAACCAATGGATTGAGCAACAGCGGCCCGAAACAAACCAGATCCGTTAAAATTCCCCGTGCTTTTTTCCAAACTAGTCATGTGAAATCCTGTCTGGGTGGAATCAGTGGCTGGATATATATGGGAGCTCTTTCAGTATTGAACACGATGACTCAAGCCCGGCTCAGTTCGAACAGATGGCAGCTCTTAACAATGGATCAGAGAGACTCAGATCTGTGTGTTCTTGGAGCCCCGACTGAGATGAACCCACACCACCTACACTCACTAGATCCAGATTAAAGTCGAGCCTGTGAGAAACACGCCTGGCTGGAGTTTACACTCTTCATCCCGGTCCACCAGAGCTGGGGTTGTGCAGGATGAGCATGAGGGTTTTCAACAAAGGATTGCTGTAGTTACCATTACTTTTACCCAAGTATGACACTCTTATCCTCACACAACCAAAACCTTGCTCTGGGAATGTTTTCACCTTGTTTTTAAGGATTCCTGTGCTAACTGTGATTTTAGTTATTTGTATTAAAGCTGGAGTATTACATTTCTCTTAAATTCAGTTCAATTTGACTTGACTTGACTAACACCTTATGTAGACTTGATATTAACATCTGTTTCAAGCAATCCAACCGCTCAAAACACCCCGGATATAACAGTAAAGGCTGTCTACTTACCTGCCAATCCACTGCGCTAAAACAAATGTCTTAAACTTTATACCCGTGTTGTGCTGCTCAATAAATAACCATCATACACAAAACAAACACCTCAACTTCTGAAGTTTGCCAACATGCAATGCAACACTGATCATGTGAAGAATGTCTAAAGTTAATACAGCTGCTCGACTAAACAAAAGAAAAGCAATGGCTCATGCTTGGAAAGCAACATTTTACACAGTCCTATTTTACATTTCTATGTTTTCCAACATGCAGACACTGAGTAAATGAACAAAATCACACTGAAATCCAATCAGAAGTCACAGAGGCGCATGTTACAGATGAAAACAGCAATCTCAGGTGTGATGGGATCACATGAGGATGAATGTTAATACCAGATGTGGAGCATAGAGACTATATGTGACCCTGGATCTCAAAACCAGTCATGAGTCGCACGGGTTTATTTGTGGCAATAGCCAACAATACATTGTATGGGTCAAAATTATCGATTTTTCTTTTATGCCAAAAATCATGAAGATATTAAGTAGAAATCATGTTCCATGAAGATATTTTGTAAATTTCCTACCGTAAATATATAAAACATGTATTTTTGTGAGTGGATGCAGCACAATCGCCAACATAAATGAACAACTTTAAAGGCGATTTTCTCAATGTTTAGATTTCTTTGCACCTTCAGATTCCAGATTTTCAACTAGTTGTATCTCGACCAAATATTGTATTTGCTGTAAACTTCCCCTACTTTGATCAGGATGCATATGCATATGCAATAATATCCAGTTAAACTACCAAAATGTGAAATTTTGATAATGCAACAAAACCAAGTTTGCAGTTGTTGCAAACAAAGAAGTAAATAATCTCTTATTATAATGTTGTTTTATTAATGTTGGCAACATATAGACAACAGAAGGTCTATCAAACTGTGTTTACAATGCAAGACCAAATGCACAGATTCAAGATTTTGAGACTTGCCAGATATTTTGTTCCACCAAATGTGTCTCAGTATATGGACTTTAGTGTTATTGTTTTATATGAGCGTTTAATGCATATTACAGTACCTGTACTTTTAACATATTTAATGCACATCAGCGTCTTAATATGTTGCCATCTGAGTCCAGTAGTGAGGAAGAGTGTGTCTCATTAGTCAAAGAGCCTGAAATAGGCTTTATGGGTCTGAGTAACTCTCTGGAATAATTTTTCCGTATCAGCACCGTTGCACAGGCCCTGTGGGGGAAGAAATCGGATTTTCTCTCTGTTGTGCCAATGGGAAGCATCATGGGAAAGGAGTGGAGATTGGATTGTAGGGAGATGGGCTGACGCAGCTGTGGGCGGCTCTATATGTGTGTGTGTGTGTGTGTGAGTCTGGGAACGTGGTGGATGAGGTGAAACACAAGCTAAATTTGGTGTCACTGAAACGCTCTGAATTTGAAATGGTCTTGATGAATAATGTAAAGAGGTGAGAGGCATAAAGAAAAACTATTTTTATTTCTCCATATTAGAATCTTTTCTGAGCCGGTGTATTTAATATGCTTTAGTATACCAGTGTGAATAACAGAGGAGAGACTGAGTATTGAGTAACATCAAGTACTAACTAAGCACAGCATGGGTAAAACATTGAGTGATACACTCCCAGTCAAAGGTTTTGGATCGGTAAGATTTTTTATGTTTTTAAAAGAGTATCTTCTGCTCACCAAGGCTGCATTTATTTGATTAAAAATACAAAACTGTAATATTGTGAAATATTATTACAAATTTAAACAGCTGTTTTCTATGTGAATATATAGTAAAGTGTAATGTATTCCTGTGATCAAAGCTGAATTTTCAGCATCATTACTCCAGTCTTCAGTGTCACATGATCCTTCAGATATCACTCTAATATGAGGATTTGATGCTCAAGAAACATTTATCATCATTATCAATGTTGAAAACAGTTTTTTACATTTTTATTTCAGGATTCTTTGATGAATAGAAAGCATTTATCTGAAATAGAAAGCTTTTGCAACATTAAACACGGTTAAACATCAAACGTTTGGGGTAAGAATTTTTTTTTGGGGGAAAGAAAAAGGGTGAATTAAACTGATCAAAAGTTACAGTAAAGACATTTATAATGTTACAAAAGATTATATTTCAGATAAATGCTGTTCTTTTGTACTTACTATTAATCAAAGAATCTTGAAAAAATACACAAATGTTTTCAACATTGATAATAATAAATGTTTTTTTGAACATCAAATCATCATATTAGAGTGATTTCTGAAGGATCATGTGACACTGAAGACTGGAGTAATGATGCTGAAAATTCAGCTTTGATCACAGGAATAAATTACACTTTACAATATTCACATAGAAAACATTTTTTTTGTATTTTTAATCAAATAAATGCAGCCTTGGTGAGTGGAAGCATTAAAAATATTAAAAACATTAAAAATATTCGTATAATTCTGCCTTTTTTTCTCACAATTGCGAGTTTACATCTTGCAATAGGCTATGTGCACAAGCGCCGCGACGAACTTCCGCTATTGTCAGTTGTCGGCATATCAGTTTCCGGTTTACGGCCGCTTCATCGGCATCCGCTGTAAACAAACAAGATGAGTGCTGCTGTTGTACAAAATAAAGAGATACTATGTGCGTGACACATCTAAGTTTCTAAGAACTGTAGGTGGATCTTACGGCCGTTTCCCACATACTCCGTGTGCAGTGTGTGTGTGTGTGTGTGTGTGTGAGTGCGGTGCAGGAGCAGCACGCGCTATAGTGCTTCATATATGCGTTCGCAGCGAATAACTGATTCACGGCTGTACCACAAACACTTACTATTTTTATTTAAAATCCAGAAGTTACGCTGCAACTTTTATTTAATAAAATGTTTTTTCAGCATTGCGATTCTCTTTGTAGCCTACACAACCTACACTCTTTAATGGACGCATGCACGTTTAAACACAATTTAAACAACGTAGGGCTATTATTCCATGCATTACTTATATTAAGTTGCTCAAGCAAGTGGTCAAATATTTAACTGTAAATTGAAAAAAAAAAAACCAGCCGACTCTCATGCCTTTTCTTTTCCATTTAAATTTTAATAAAATAAATCTTGCATGTCACAAAGAAGTTGTTTTTCCACCTCCACGAATGAGAGTGTTGATCATTATGTCGCCTTGTTTAAGTAAATTGTAGTTTACCTTGCTTTAACCCAGTCTTCTAAAAGTAAAAAGATGACTGTGAAAAATAGTAGTAGGCCTATAGAATTAAATGCATTTATGGTGAGATTACTACAATTTATTGACAAATTAAAATTTATCTAGATCGTTTCCGTACCGAGTATATTTCTGCTGTTCTGCAAACGCTGAATTAAAGTGACAGCGCATGTTTCGTGGTCAAAATGAACAAAGATTGACATGAAAATGTAGTAATTTCACCATAAATGCTTTTAATTAAATAAATTGTAGTCTCATTCGTGGAGGTGGAAAAACAAGTTCTTTGTGACATGCAAGATTTATTTTATTAAAATTTAAATGGAAAAGAAAAGGCATGAGAGCTGTTTTTTTTTTCAATTTACAGTTAAATATTTGACCACCTGCTTGAGCAACTTAATATAAGTAATGCATGGAATAATAGCCCTACGTTGTTTAAATTGTGTTTAAACGTGCATGCGTCCATTAAAGAGTGTAGGTTGTGTAGGCTACAAAGAGAATCGCAATGCTGAAAAAACATTTTATTAAATAAAAGTTGCAGCGTAACTTCTGGATTTTAAATAAAAATAGTAAGTGTTTGTGGTACAGCCGTGAATCAGTTATTCGCTGCGAACGCATATATGAAGCACTATAGCGCGTGCTGCTCCTGCACCGCACTCACACACACACACACACACACACACACACACTGCACACGGAGTATGTGGGAAACGGCCGTAAGATCCACCTACAGTTCTTAGAAACTTAGATGTGTCACGCACATAGTATCTCTTTATTTCGTACAACAGCAGCACTCATCTTGTTTGTTTACAGCGGATGCCGATGAAGCGGCCGTAAACCGGAAACTGATATGCCGACAACTGACAATAGCGGAAGTTCGTCGCGGCGCTTGTGCACATAGCCTATTCAGGATTTTTATCTCAAAATCTGAATTGCGTGAAATAAAGTCAGAATTGTGAGTTAAGTCAGAATTGTGAGATATAAAGTCAGAATTGCTTGATATAAAGTCAGAATTGCGAGATATAAAGTTAGAATTGCTTGATACAAAGTCAGAATTGCGAGATATAAAGTCAGAATTGCTTGATATAAAGTCAGAATTGCGAGATATAAAGTCAGAATTGCGAGATATAAAGTCAGAATTGTGAGATATAAAGTCAGAATTGTGAGATATAAAGCCAGAATTGCTTGATATAAAGTCAGAATTGCGAGATATAAAGTCAGAATTTCTTGATTTAAAGTCAGAATTTCTTGATTTAAAGTCAGAATTGCAAGATATAAAGTCAGAATTTCTTGATTTAAAGTCAGAATTGCTTGATATAAAGTCAGAATTGCGAGTTAAGTCAGAATTGCGAGATATAAAGTCAGAATTGCGAGATATAAAGTCAGAATTGCGTGATATAAAGTCAGAATTGCGAGATATAGTCAGAATTACGAGATATAAAGTCAGAATTGCTTGATTTTAAAGTCAGAATTGCGAGATATAAAGTCAGAATTTCTTGATTTAAAGTCAGAATTGCTTGATATAAAGTCAGAATTGCGAGTTAAGTCAGAATTGCGAGATATAAAGTCAGAATTGCGAGATATAAAGTCAGAATTGCGTGATATAAAGTCAGAATTGCGAGATATAGTCAGAATTACGAGATATAAAGTCAGAATTGCTTGATTTTAAAGTCAGAATTGCGAGATATAAAGTCAGAATTGCTTGATTTAAAGTCAGAATTGCTTGATATAAAGTCAGAATTGCGAGTTAAGTCAGAATTGCGAGATATAAAGTCAGAATTGCGAGATATAAAGTCAGAATTGCGTGATATAAAGTCAGAATTGCGAGATATAAAGTCAGAATTACGAGATATAAAGTCAGAATTGCTTGATTTAAAGTCAGAATTGACTGATAGTGTATGTTCATAAGTTTTTGCCCTACCAGTCATGACTTGACTA
The DNA here is from genome assembly GCF_964197995.2 of Scardinius erythrophthalmus. Classification (NCBI taxonomy): domain Eukaryota; kingdom Metazoa; phylum Chordata; class Actinopteri; order Cypriniformes; family Leuciscidae; genus Scardinius; species Scardinius erythrophthalmus. Next base: position 67,407,952 of record NC_138221.1, on the reverse strand, counting down.
GGATAATTTTGATGGGATTATATATTTTCTGCTCACAGAATAATGTCATTGGTCCATCAGCTGTGCACATTAAACATCAGATGCTTTCTAACCGGTTGTGATTTTGTACTTCACACAGCATTTTTACTGAGGATAGAAGCATAATTTGCCGCTGGAGAGTTAAACTCTAATGATTTTCCAAACTCCATTTGAATTACATTTATTAAAATCCAGACATCCATGATGACAGGAATAACATCTCTGAAACACGTGTGTATCTAACATCCCCAAGGAGAAATAATTCCCTCCGAATACGTCTTCAGAGATAGATTGTGCTAATGGTGTGGACGGCTCCATTGATGATAATAGGATATTTCCAGTCTGGTGTTCCTCGCTCAGTGTAGACGGGATGGTGGCTGGTTGAGGAGAGTGGATTTTAATAAAGTGAGAGTGGGATGAAAGAACAACATGAGGTGTTTGGAGAGAAAACAGTGTGTAAGCGGGAGTCCAATCCTCTCTGTGCCAAATGGCAGGAATCTGGCGTGAATCGCGGCTCCTGTGAGGTGATGTATGTAGTTGGGCTTTCGGGAGGCTGAGAGTGAACTGACTTGGGTGTATTTGGCTGAAACCGTAATAATTCTGGCCAATGGCTGCTGCGTTTTAGCGTTTAAGACTGCACTTAAAAGGATAGTTCATCCAAAAAATGCTGTTATCATCTATTCGTCATCTTGTCCAAGCATAAGTATGTCTTGTTCTTCACCAGTTATTTACCAGAACAACCATGCTAACAGGGAAAAGGACGGGAAGTTAAAAGTAAAAGTAGGCCGTACAACTCCAAAGCCATATGATAGAGAGTGAGTGTTTTTCAGCAGTGATGAGATTAACACATCTTTCTGTCGAGTTGTCTTTGCAAGCTGTGTGTAAGAAATGGTCTGATCAAAGAATGATTGTCAAAAAAGGGTTCAGGTTGAATCGTTCTTACAAGTTATTCTCTGAATCTATCAAAGCGGTTATGAAATTAGCGTCAACTTACTGACACTAGTTATATTTGGATGCACTTAAGGCGTTCTGAGACATCATGTAAACACGAATGTCGTTTTCCGTACACCATTTGAGGGATTGTTGTGAAGGCAGTGAAAAACATCTGGGTTTCTGATGGAGAATAATATGGCTTAAGTGATCATGTGAATGCATAAACAGTGTTTTTGAAAAGTGGGCATAGCTAAAGTAACGGAGATGTATGGAGATTGGCGCTTACTGATAGAGTCGCATGTATACGGGGGTTAAGAATACACTGCATGTAAACTAATCTAGCAATTAGCGGTTTTCAGGTGTGAATGTAAATAATAGTCACTGAGTGGATAATTAACAAAAGAGTTGTTTTTCTTTTACAATAATAAATGTTAGGGATAAACCGATATGAAAATTTAGGCCGATAACCGATAATTCTATATATATTTGAAAGCCGATAACCGATATATTGGTCTAAATTTTTATATCAGGCTGATTTTTGAGAGCCTGATTACAAAAAACAAAGTCTCACCATTAATAAACCCAATCCATGTGCCAAACACACAATTATAATGATGTTCCCATTATAATTTTATGTCGCCGATATACTTTTCAAAGTGATTCCAATCATATTTCAAGCAATTCAAAATTATCATGTTGAACAGTGCGCATCTGGAGAGTCTCAGCTCAAGGAAATAATCCATTATTTATCGGCTTTAATATATCGGCCAAATCGTCTTATCGAGCCGATAACGATAACGTTAAAAATGAACATATATCGGCCGATACCGATATGGTGACCGCTATATTGTGCATCCCTTAATACAGTAGCATTGATTTTTCTTATTATGCAAATATTCCTAAATGTTCCGAAAAGTTATTCACATAAAATGTTGACTTCTGATCCAGCTTTCAAGTCTCATTCGCACATAGTCATTTAAACCTTCTGTACTCACAATGTTATTTTTGGATGAACTGTCCCTGTGTGTGTGTGTGTCTCTGAAAGTGAGAGAACAAAATCGACCAGGATTAACTTCATCTTCTATTCCATAAATTTCCAAATTTGGAGCACTTTAGTCACCATGGTAACAAGGCGTGACTCAGCATCCTGTCCCTCCACATCATTTCCATTTAGATGTTCTCATACTCTCCACTTTCAATACTCACACAGACACACATGTACAAAAGATTATGTTTTCCATAAAATAAAGTACATTTGACATATTCTTAAATAAATAAATAAGCAATGTTAAATTAATTTAAAACATATATATATATATATATATGTATGTATATATATATATATATATATATATATATATATATATATATATGAAGAGTTCAGATGCAAAAGCCTCTAAGTGCCATCTGAAATTTTCGTCTAGAATGGTCATTTTTATGAAGCTCATATATTTAAGTTCATTAATTTCACTTAAATGTCAATGAAAATTACCTATGAATTGTCATTTAAGTGAAATTACTTAACTTAAATATACAAGCTTGATAAAAATGATCATTCAGATCAATGATCAATTTCAGATGGCATTTAGAGGCTTTTGCATCTGAACACTTCATATATTTGCAGAGAATGTAAATATACAAATGAACTTGCTAAATTTGGTCAGAAACAAGAAAACTTCTGTTGTGAAAACTAAAAATTAAAATAAAATGTTATTAAAGGGGTCATCGGATGCCCGTTGGCCCAAGTTGGTATGATTCTTTAGGGTGTTCATGTAAAGTTGTTTGAGGATAAAAAAAAAAAAGGAGTGAATGGATTTTCTTCATTGTATGGTGGTTGTGTCCACACATTTACATGCAAACACCATATAAAAGTGGATTTTGCATCCGATAACCCCTTTAAAGTACTTGTAACATCAGCTCAGCCTCTTGCTATGGCTGAGTCACGGATATACTACGCTTCATTTTAAAAATAGTTTCAGATTGAAATGCCACTGCAGTTGTGGATTGATCCAAATAGACTCAACGTACACAAACAATACACAAACCCATGCTCTTCTATAAAGCTATCATTGTTTGAGAGAGGCTAGACTTGCTGCCATGGCTCTGCTCAGTCCGGCCCTGTTATCTACCGTTCCCATAAAACATGTCCTCTGCAGAGACATTCAGGCATCCATCCAATAGCCTGTGTGTCTGAGGTTCGAGCCCGTATCAATGAGCAAATAGACCTTTACAAATGATGGATACTTTTGAGTCTGAAGCCAAATACACCCCTAGGGTGAGGCTGACCTAGCAGGTATTAACACACATGCTCCAATAATGGCTTCATCAGACTGACAGCTGTTTGTTAATATGATTTCATTTCTGTCACACTCGGTTTATACGAGTTTAGCTGGTGGCTGTTTGGTCTCCCTCCTTCCCTCGCTTTTCAAGCTCAAACCATCCCTGGTTATTTAAGGCTACGTCTACATTAATTTAACATTAAACGTTAAATTCACCTTTCTATGCATGCGTAAAACCTCACAAAAGCTCACTGAGGCGGAAAAATAAATAAGGTTATAGCGCAATACTTATGACTATATCTTGCCAATCACTGATGTGTCCAGGTCACTCTCAGTCTCCATTATATGTTTGGTCTAAAACGCGACTGCTCTCATGTTTTGCCACAGGACAGCAAATGTGAGTACATTTTCTGTCTTCTTTGCAGGACTGTAGGCGCGTTTCCATTACAGATTTGCACAAAACTTTTCTAAATGTTGACAAAAAACTGTTGCGAAATGACGACGTTTCCATTAATCGATGTTATGCGATGTTATGTTAGTTTTTCCTCTTGCGATCAGTAAAATCATTCCAAAATGGAGGATTATGTACTAATCCCAGCCATTGTACTGGCCATTATTATTAATCGAAGGAGATGTATGTGTGTTTTCCAAGCATTAATGATAAAGGACTACCCTTATTATACTTGTGAGCGGCTCATATGAGGTGTTTCTGGGTGTTTCTCCCTCATTTCTGCTTTGAGGTCTTGATTGTGGCATTCATTTGAGGTTTAGAATCCATTATTCCTGTAATTCTTCTGTCTATTATGAATTTAATAAAGAGCTTTGTCTCGTATTCTGTCCAAACACACCGCGTCATCTACGTCAGGTGACTGTAAATGCGCAAAAACTGTTTCCAGTGCAGTTTTGCGAAATATTTCTTTTTCGAATTGCCTGAAAAAACACCTCATGCGAGTGTAAACACTTTTTGTGATAAATGGGAGTTTTTGCGAAATTGACGTTTACATTAAATGTATTTTCAATTCGCAATTTCAATTTGCAATATTTGAACGGTAATGGAAACGCGGCTAATGATATGAAGAGTGTGCAAAGTAACATTTTATCAACAGTGTGAAAGTGAATAGCACATAACAGGCACAATTCCGGTATAATGAATATCTATTGGTACAATATGCGTCACATGACTAAACTTCCGTCATCGTTTGTAAATACCTTAGTCCACACTACATCGCGAAAACAGCGTTTTCAAATTTATCCACTTTGGAGAGCGTTTTCAAAAAGGTTCGTTTTCATTAATAAAACCGCTGTGTCAGTGTGGACAGAAGGACAAAACGGAGAGAGAAAAAGATGCATTTTTAAATGAAAACGTATTAGACCTGAAGCAGGGGTGTAGTTAAACACACCTGGACCAGCTAATCAAAGTCTTCAGGATTACTGGAAACTTGCAGGCAGGTGTGTTGGATGTACACTCTTCAGGACAGTGGCCCTCCAGGCGTGAGTTTGACACGTTATTTAAAGTTTAGTTACCTCAAAAAAGAAAATTGTGTCATCATTTACTCACCCTCATGTTCTGACAAACTCCTATGACTTTCTTTTTTCCATTAAAAACCCAACAGGGACATTTGATAGAATGTTTACAGAGCTATTTTACATACAATGAGAGCAAAAGCACCATCAAGCATAACAATTAAATCTTCCCCACCACTATAACTCTTGAATCTTCTTTATTAAAACTCTGAATGTAAGAACCAGTTGTGTTGGGCATCATTGAAGTCAAACCTGCCTTTACCTTTCCTGATGTTTCAAAATGTTTGTACATTTATATTTACCAGATACACTTGCTATTTGAAGAGATTTCAACACAGAGACGTGTGTTGACTCACTGAGGTTTTGTTGGATTTATTGCCATCTTTGTTGGCTCAATGAAAGCAAACAATTAAGGTTAAAAAGTCTCATTTATTTTGGTTAGAGCTACGTGTCAGTTTGGTTTACATTAGACTAGAAATCTTGGACAAGAAATAATTGTAACCCTCTTTGATTTTGAGTTTTGTGGCTGACCACCAAGCCACTGTGCAAACACTGGCTGCCACTGCACACACACAGACACACCACTTCCCCGTCCTTATCGTTTTTGTCACTTTTTCACTTTATCATACTCTTCTCTAAGTATACACCTCTCTCTCTCTCTCTCTCTCTCTCTCTCTCTCTCTCTCTCTCTCTCTCTCTCTCTCTCTCTCTCTCTCTCTCTCTCTCTCTCTCTCTCTCTCTCTCTCTCTCTCTCTCTCTCTCTCTCTCTCCTCTCCCTCTCTCTTTTTCTCCTTTGCAAACACCCACGGAGAAGCATGTGCAGCTGATCCCCCTCTTTTCCAGTGATTTCGTCCTCTTCCCACATGAGTCCTGGAATCACTTCAGTTTGACTCACTTTGGTGCTGGTCAAAACTGCTGTCTGGCCAACCCCCTCCAATTTACATGCTCACCCACTCACCAAGTCTCACACACCCACACACACATACACACTCATCCAGCTTGGTCCCTGAGGGTCCCTCCACTTCCCGCTCCACACGTCCCTCCAGCGCTGTGAAACGGGAGCGCCATCCCAGTTGTCTACAAACCAATAGGAATGTTTGGCTACCAATTCTTCTAATGTTTTCAAGATGGCTTTGACTCTTATAAGGAAATTCCCCCAGTTTAGTAGCCATTTGAAATTCCTGCTCCTTTTTTACAGCGAGGAAGTGCTCTCTGAGTCACGGGGCGAGAGCCAGTTGTGCGCCCCAGTCTGTCTGAGGCTCGGGAGTTCGAAGGAGCGATTGCCGTGTTAGCCGTCAGTACGAGAGGATTGTATAAGGAGTCTTATGAGAGGTTCTGCTTTCTTGAACTCCACATCTAACATCTGTTTTCTATAAAAGATAAAGAACAGAGGACTCAAGTGATCCTTACAGGATGTTTTTACTTGGTAAGTCAAAAATGAGACTCTTTCCTCACTGCCGACATGCTTTTTCTGGTGGTTGTGACTGTAGTGTGTGGTTTACATGGAAATGCAGTGGTTACTGAACCAGGGCAGCTTTTTCTGTAGGACCCTTACTTCTCACTAGGCACTTCCATGTATTACCGGAGGGATTGGTTAAGTGATTTACACACAATTTCCTCTATTCCATAATTTGGAGTTGTTTGGATCATTGTGGGTGCCACAGTTGCTCTGTTTGATGTCAAGTCGGCATGCTGTCCTGAATTACTCTGAATTGCTGAATTATTGTGTTAACCACTTCTAGACTTTTTTTAGACTCTACAGAGGAACAAGCAGCAATTCAAGTTTGAGAAATGTGTGTGTCTCTGGCTGCTTTCAACAGTGATGTCGGACGATTGCATAGTTAATATGAGCAATCTGAGCAGCGAGTCCAAACTGACGATGTCATGTCTTAAGTGTTACTTACTGGGTTTAACACAGGCCTGCGATCAGTTATTGCCCTCGAAGGCTTCGCTCCACCAATTGAAGACAAACTGCTCAACTTTCATCAGATCAGTGGGAAACAGCAAGTTAGCAACACCCCAGACCGGCTCAGCCCACAGAGCGTCTGGTTTGGATGAGGCCATGCTGTTCTCACTCATCTCTCTAGTTCTTGCCATTCCCATGACAACGGCACCATTAAACGCCTCCCACTGAGCCGACTGGGAGCTGACTGGGATCTGAATGAATCTTCCCGCCTCCGTTAACGGGTGGCAATGCCATGGCATCCGCTGTGGCGGCACATGAGATCCAGTGTTTACAACAGGTTGTGCCAGGACCCCGCCGGCTACGACATGCCTGTGGGTGTATGTGTGGATCCCAAGGATTTGTGGATGTGTGTATTTATGTGTGCATTAATCTAGGCAGCCCAACCATGCTTTTTTTTTTTTCTTCAAATGATATAATAGGATTAATCTCCATTGCTGTAAGGGATCGGCACAGATTAGGATGCACATGATCTGATTTTTCTTAAGCCTTCATGGAAGCACCAGACTGGCATTACCTAAGATGTAAACATTATTAGGTCAGGGGAAACAGAACATTACGAGGCTGGCTTAGCTGAGGAGAGCCCTGGTTTTCCCTTTAATGACCTGCTATATAAACACGCTCACGCCCCAGATCCACTCTAGCGCCCACTTTGGTTGGTTGGCAGCCACCCCTGGTCACTTGTTTACACCTCTACCCATCATCTCTGTCCTGTCTTTCATCTGCACCATGTCTTGGTTGTCTAGTTGGATACAGTGGAGGGCAGAAATAAGAGTAGGTGGCTGTCCAAGGTTTGTAATTACAGTATTCCTCCTCCCAGTTCCCAAGAAGGCCACTTCCATTTCCCTGCAGCTTCCCATATGCTTATCTGTCATGGGATGAACTGCATATTTGAAAGTTGTTACATTAGTGTTTTTCTCCTTGTGTTCACAGTTGCTTGCCGTGTTTTGCTCGGTCACATGGATGGCATGCTCTCAGAGGGAGGTGTCTGGTAACATCAGACTTGCACTGTCCCATGTGTTTTGTTTGGAGCCTTGCCCTGTTCAATTTCGGGTTTGGCTCCATGAGTAAATTATTAGCTCATAAACTTGGTGTATTTGTGAGATCAAACACTCATGAATGTTTAAGTAAGCCTGCAAATATTTGCAGTTGACACTGGCGGTCAATATTTCCGTTGTGTATTGTACGTTATTTCATCACTGAATGAAGGTTAGAATGAAACAATTATCTTGCAGAGTGATACATTTTCACAATTTGCAAAAAAAAAATAAAAATCTGGTCCAATTTGTTGATTATTCTGGTCAAAGACATGGTCAGGGAGATGCTGATAGGCTCCTGCATCCACCGGGACCCTATGTAGGTTCGGAGAATACCCAGCATTTTGTTCTTCGTGTACATGTACTGAATGTAGCAGTCTGTTCAATAGCCACGGTGAGGGAGCGGTGTGTGTGTGTCCTGTGTGTGAATATACTTTGAATAATAGGCTATACTCCGTACTCTCAGCTTTGCCAAAAAAAAATTTACTGAGAAATATAATTTTACACAATGACCAGTAGGACGTGTGTCTGTCATTCACACTCAAGCATATGTGTCTGATACTATAGATGAATTTATATGAGTACCTCTTCATCAGACCATCAACTGGGAGAACAGTTAAAACCTTGCTTAATCAGTGTGTCTTTCTCTATCTCTATAATGAATAACAGTCCATCAGTTACAGGGGCATTGTTCTGACTATTCAATTACTCATATTTGTCTAGCTAAGTACAGGAAAATTCACGGGTTCATATACTTCTAGCAACTATTATGAAAGGAGACAAACAGGTTCACAGCGAGAGCTCAGAAAGTACTCAGTACATATTTGTAGTCACCATAAAATGTTCTTGTGTAATTGTGATACAGTCTAAGGCCAAGACTACAGGATTTACGATGTCAAGACTGAAGATGTAGAGTCAAAGGTTAAAATGCTGATTTACTAAGGCTGTAAATTCTGTATAAAGTGTTAGCCTGTTTCAGGCTTGCAAGGGCATCATCATGCTAATGCACTCTCCATATCAGTGGTTGAGAATGTGTTTTTGCACATTCTTTGGATCCACAGATAAAAAAAAAGAAACACGGAGACTTTCTGGAGCGTGTCAAAAATGATGCTGTAATCCTGAGGTCGAAACGCAGCTGCAAGATGGTTGAAAGTAACAGCAGGACAGGAGAAGGTACCACAGTGGAGAAGGCTGATGATTGAAACGAAGAGAAAAAGAGCAGGGTTCAGGGCAAGACTAAGGGCGTGAGAGTGACAACAAAAAAAGGGTAATGAGAAAGAGGGAGGAAAATTGGGATGGGGAATTCACAGGAGAGTGAAAAAGAAAGGAGAGAAAAGAGGCTGTGCATTCATCTGTGAGATGAGGTATCTGTCGAGTGATGGTTTGACGTATCCCAGCTCGGACTTTGATGTCTCAGGGCTAAACTTGATTATGAATGTGTTGTATGCTGGATGGGTGGTGTCCACTCTTGGTTGTGGAAAATGAATGAATCTGGTTAGCTTTAACAGCTAACCTCTGAGCTAACCAGACATGCTTCTAGGACACAGGAACGTTTGTGTGAGATTTGTTGCATTGAAAGTTACTCAATAACTAGTCTCAGCTTCAAAGATACACACTATTTGTGGCGTATTACATATCTTTTACTAAATTGAAAGCTGCAAAAAAGGGATCTTTTGTTTGAGGCTCTTTCTAACAAGTGAAGATATCTTTGAGTGCAATTGTCAATACTTTCCTGTCAATTTTAGATTTGTGTGCCACTAATCAGAATGGTTGTTGGTTAATGAATATGTTGGACTAATGGCCCTTTCCTGTCTAATTTGGTGGTTCTTGGCCAGAATACACGACAGTTTTTACATACCCTGGTCTTGGAGCCACACCAGCGGTACATTTTGGATGCCTGACTTATCTGACACATCCGTTTCAGGTCTTGAAGTCTCTGCTGGTGAGCTCATGAGGTGAATCAAGAGTGTTTGAGTAGGAAGAGTTTGGAAACGTGCAGTGATGGTGTGCCTCCAGGAACAGGGCTGGGACTTTATGCTGATAATCAAATTCTGAGCAAGCTCCAAAACTAATACAAGAGTGTATGGACAATACGAGTTAATGAGCTAGTTAAAGGGATAGTTCACCCAAATATTTAAATTAGCCCATGATTTACTCACCCTCAAGTCATCATAGGTGTATATGACATTGTTCTTTCACACAAATACAATCGGAGTCATATTAAAACATGTCCTGGTTCTTCCCAGCTTTATAATGGCAGTGAATGGCTGTTTCTGTTTTGAAGTCCATAAAAGTGCACCTATCCATGATAAAAGTGCATCTGTCCATGATGAAAGTGCATCTGTCCATGATAAGTGCATCTGTCCATGAAAAAAGTGCATCTATCCATGATAAAAGTGCATCTATCCATGATAAAAGTGCACCTATCCATGATAAAAGTGCATCTGTCCATGATAAAAGTGCATCTATCCATGATAAAAGTGCATCTGTCCATGATAAAAGTGCATCTGTCCATGATAAAAGTGCATCTGTCTATGATAAAAGTGCATCTATCCATGATAAAAGTGCATCTGTCCATGATAAAAGTGCATCTATCCATGATAAAAGTGCATCTATCCATGATGAAAGTGCATCTGTCCATGATAAGTGCATCTGTCCATGATAAAAGTGCATCTGTCCATGAAAAAAGTGCATCTATCCATGATAAAAGTGCATCTGTCCATGATAAAAGTGCATCTGTCCATGAAAAAAGTGCATCTATCCATGATAAAAGTGCATCTATCCATGATAAAAGTGCATCTATCCATGATAAAAGTGCATCTGTCCATGATAAAAGTGCATCTGTCTACGATAAAAGTGCATCTATCCATGATAAAAGTGCATCTGTCCATGATAAAAGTGCATCTATCCATGATAAAAGTGCATCTATCCATGATAAAAGTGCATCTATCCATGATAAAAGTGCATCTGTCCATGATAAGTGCATCTATCCATGATAAAAGTGCATCTGTCCATGATAAAAGTGCATCTATCCATGATAAAAGTGCATCTATCCATGATAAAAGTGCATCTGTCCATGATAAGTTCATCTATCCATCATAAAAGTGCATCTATCCATCATAAAAGTGCATCTGTCCATGATAAAAGTGCATCTATCCATGATAAAAGTGCATCTATCCATGATAAAAGTGCATCTGTCCATGATAAGTGCATCTATCCATCATAAAAGTGCATCTGTCCATGATAAAAGTGCATCTGTCCATGATAAAAGTGCATCTGTCCATGATAAAAGTGCATCTGTCCATGATAAAAGTGCATCTGTCCATGATAAAAGTGCATCTATCCATCATAAAAGTGCATCTATCCATCATAAAAGTGCATCTGTCCATCATAAAAGTGCTCCACACTGCTCCGGGGGGTTAATAATGACCTTCTGAAGCGAAACCAAGCGTTTGTGTAAGAAAAATATTCATATTTAATATGTTACAAAGTAAAATTCTTGCTTCCGGCCAAATGTCCATACGCAGTCTACTTGTGCCTAAAGCGCAACTTACACAACTTGTGATGTCAGAAGTAGTGTAGTGCATCATGGCGTAGCGTAAATATCAGCAGTACGTCGCATTACTTGCATAAGTTGCGCTTGAGATTTAAGTGGAATCGGTATGTTCGTTTGGCCGGAAGCTAGTTTGTATTTGACTTTATAAAGTTTTAAATATAGATATTTTTCTTACACAAATGCATTGCTTCGCTTCAGAAGACCTTTATTAACCCCCCGGAGCAGTGTGGAGCACTTTTATGATGGATGCACTTTTATGGACTTCAAAACAGAAACTGCCATTATCAAGGTTGAAAGAGCCAGGTCATTTTTTTTATATAACTCCGATTGTATTCGTCTGAAAGATGAATGTCATATAACCCTAGGATGACTTTGGGGGTGAGCATTTTCGGGTGAACTATCAACCAGCTAAAACAAAGTCTTTGAATCCAACTGCTCACCATCATGCCAAAACCCAGTGTTCACATGCCAGTCAACACACCTAACTGCTCCTCCTCCTCTCTTAACACAGGCAGTGGACTCATGGGCAACTCCTCGGCCTCCTTCATGGGGACGTTCCTGGCCAGCAGTCTCGGCTCCCCTCCCTCACACCCCCCACACCCCTCCAGACCTCCGTCTTCTCCCGCCTCTCCTTCCTATCGTGGGGGTCCTCACTCCAGCGCCTCGCAGATCTGGTTCCCCCACTCGCATGAAGGTAAGATGGCTCAGTTGCACTCAGCTTGCTTGTCTGTCTGTGTGAATGTGTGTGTAAGGGCTGCGCAATTAATCGAAATGAAACCGCACGCGATTTGGAAAAGGCTGCGATTATTTTATGCACAGTACAAGGTGCAAGTTTAAAACATTATCATATCTGTCTAAACTTCTAAAACTTGATAATGTGAGAAATGTTGAAGGTGTCTGAATAAATTTTGGTTTGACTGTATTTCTCAAGACTGCCAGGTCGTGCAATCTGCACATCAATGTAATTGCAATTTGACACCCCTGTATATAACACCCAGAAACTCCTCATATGAGCCGCTCACAAGTATAATAAGGGTCATCCTTACCATTAATGCTTGGACATCACACATACATCTCCTTCGATTAATAATAATGGCCAGTACAATGGCTGGGATATACAGTACATAATCCTACCAACGTCCGTTGCCATGGCTTTTGGAATGATTTTACTGATCGCGAGAGGAAAAAATGAATGTCCATAACATCGGTTAATGGAAACGCCTTCATTTCGCAATAGTTTTTTGTCGACATTTAGAAAAAAATCGTAAAAGTTTTACGCAAATCTGTAATGGAAACGCGCCTACTGACAAGCTGCACATAAAAAATAATCGCAATAAGCCAAATCGGTTTAAGTGCGATTTCATGTTAATTGCGATTAATCGTGCATAATATGTGTCAATCTATTTATTTGTGTCTCAGGACGTTCTCATCAAAAGGGAGCAGTCCTCTCTGTTTTTTTCTGCTCTGTGAAATGTGCCGTCCCAGTTGGGGTTTTTTCTCGACAGTGCAGAAAGGGGACAAAAGTTCAGCCAAAGAATCTTGTGGTCTGTGATGTACATCAACAAGAATTTATGCGCGCAACAAAACATTCGAGAAAGAACAAGCTTAACGGTCAACGGCATCATGTAAAAGCCAGTGTGGGTTTTCCCACCGCACCTTGTACTAGCTTGGCCCGAGCTCGAGCCACACCCAGCCAAATCAAGAGCTGTCCTCCTCCAGCGGTTCTCCAGATCCCTGCAGATGACAGACTAGCACAACTCCACAGAGAGAGACTGCAGGAGTAAGAGATGCCCAGGCATGCCCAATGCCACTCTGCACTTATTCACACTTAAACCCCTCCGGGCCACATCCAAATGTGCCTAACAGTCATAAACCATTAGGAGTTCATCCGTGTGTTGTTTGTGTAATCCGCTAACTCAGCCTCTCTGAGTGCTGCACTATCCCCATGCTAGTTATCACTACACCCCAGTCTATTTTCACTTCTTTTTTTCCTCTCTCTCTCCCTTCTGGTATGGTTTAATACATCTCTGATCCATTTGAAACCAACTGGAAAAAGTGGAGGCCGTCTGACTTTAGTAAAGCTGCTAGCCACAGTTCAGTTTTGAGATTTCGGCACAGATAAATGATCTAGGGCTGCACGATGTATCGTTTTAGCATTGTTAACGCGATGCGCGCATCCGCCATAGTCACATCGCAGGGTGTGCAATGTCAACACAACACAAGGACGCTTGTGATTTGTGGATTACTTTCAAAGTTTAACCATCATAAAGTGAAAGTTTATCATTTGCATGTGTTTCAAGTCGAGTCAGGCAAGAGGACTTGCGGGCTGTGCGCACACGTGAACGCTGAATTCAGTTCCCTTTCTTTTTCTTTTGAGCTTAAACGGACACAAAATGTCCGTCTCGGTGAAGTATCCTCGTAAACAGCCGGTTATGTGTTCGAAAACAGATGCGTGTCATTTATATTAGGTCCGGGCATTTGTCTTAAAGGGACAGCAGCCTAATGTACCCGCAGCTGTTTGTGATCCCAATGGTGATCAAACTACAAAAGAGAAAGAGAAAATGACTTTTGTAGCTTTAAAAAAAGATTAATTGTATTAATTAATTAGTTATATTAGTTATAATTCATTTAGACAGTGAAGACTGTTATTTTACATTTGATTATTCAATTTCTTTACCTGAAAACTGTCAATCATAAAGCACTACTCATTTAAATTGTATCTTTCTTCTATTGTATTTATCTATGCTTATAATTTTATCTATGCAGATTCACTTCCCTGTAAAAACATAAATAAAAATCACCCCATTTATTCTAGAATGAATAATTCTTTTCAAATAGAGCTATTCAAATCATCTGGTGAAATTGTTTTTATGTCGCAATATATATCGCGGAACAACTAAATATCGCAATGTGAGTTTTTTCCAATATCGTGCAGCCCTAAAATGATCCCACGAACGTCAAAAATCATGGCAAATCCAGAAAGTTTATATAGACAGAGTTCGTACAAGGTGCTTAAAATACTTGAGGTACTTGAATTTGACTTTTTGACATTTAAGTCCTGGAAAACCCTTGAAAACAGCCCTATTTATGAAGAGGGACTTCACTTTACTTACTTAAAATACAATATATTTTTTCGAAAAAACAAAAAAATACAATATTTTCACGCAAAATTAACGCCGCAGCCTGTCTGATAATACAAAGTACGGCAACATTATAATATAAAACATGATTTATTGAAAAATAATAGCCGTTATAAACTTTGTATTTAATATATATTATTAAATACGTTGTAAGTATTTTGGATGCCTTATATCTGTTAAAAATCCTTAGAAAATACTAAAGATAGTGTTTGATAAGTGAGATCTCGGATTGTAGTCCTTGAAAACCAAAAAAGTAGTGCTTGAAAGTCCTGGAATTTTTCTGTACAAACCCTGGTAAACTATCACTGACCAATAAAAACCTCCGCACCACGACTTCAGGAAATTACAACATACTGCACATAAAAATAGGTGTCCATACGTGATTCACTTCGCAATGATACAAAACGTAAACCCAGAGATGTCAGTTTGGGGTCTGCTCCTTTTTGGCCAGTGACACATTAATCATTTTCTCAAAGAAGAAGCTGGACAGTTTTAATAAGAATGATGATAATGGTTACGTTACTAAGTAATAAGGCTGATTATGAGTGGGATTATGATAGCAAGCCATTATCTGTATTGCAGTTTAATTGTGCAGAATGCAGTGTGAAAATGATTGAATCCTGGCTTGCCATCAGCATCATTCAGCTCTTTCCTCTTTAAGATAATTGCAAATTGTCTTTTCTCCAGTTTGCATAAAAAAGCAAGTGATCAAAATGAGAAGCACAATTACCCAGCCCATCCTCTGCACCCTGTGGGACCGAGTCTCCCATTAGCACCAGCATAAGATTATCTACAAGAGCTCTTTGACACATCCTAAAATACCCTGTGCTTTGTGTGAACTGTTTATAATTTATTTCTGAATATAGTGTTTTTTTTATAAAAAGGTCAAATCTGATTCATTGTGACAACTGATATTATAATAAATGGAAAAATAGCAAGAATACAGTGTCTGTTTGATGGTTTCCACTTCATAACTGACCCGTGTGTCTGGAATAAACACTGTGGCGTGTTATTATCCGAAAATATTTTCTAAATCAGTATATTTTTTCTTCTTTGTTGTAAATATATCAAAACATACTTAAAAACAAGAGTCATTTACTTGTCAAGCAAATTGTGTATGATTTGTTTTCATAGGATATGTCTTGAATTAAGTTTATTCAAGCATATATCTTGAATAAAGGATTTATTTTTTTACCCCACAGGCAAAAAGGGATAAGCATAAATTAAAAACAAAATAAAATGTAAATGTGATCAAGCTTAGAACCACAAAAATAACTCTTTAATAAGTTGTATTAATCTCCTGATTACTGTAATGCTCAAGGACATATATTATAACAAGAGAAATTCAACCTTCAAATACCACAAGAACAAATCACTGTAACTGTAATTGCTTGTTTTAAATAAAAGTTAAGTCAATTTTGTAGTAAACATTGGATTAGCTTGTTATTAGCTCAGGAAGAACAGAAAAAATATAGATCTACTTTGTGTATGACATTAAAAATACAATAATACCGTAACAATACCTTGCAAAACATACAATTTGACGGCATTTAAAGGAGTAAAAATGTGATTCCTTCGAAAAACAAATTATTTTTCAAATTACTCAAATAATATTTCAGTACTAAGAAAAAAATAATCCTCAAGTGCACCCCTCTAATATAAGCAGATCCAGAACTTAAAGTCTTACTTTAAAATCTGCAAAAGCTCCAGTCTAAAACACTATCTGTATCTTCACCCTGGGCTGCTTTTGGACGTGAATCTCAAAGGAGTCGACTGCAACTATATTAATCTCTTTATGCATGACCATAACTGTGCTTATTAATTCAACTGCATACTTCAGCTCATGAACATCGACGATGTTACATTTCTTTTGTAGGAGAAGGGGGGAACTGAAATATAAAAACAAACCTAGGAAAAGCCTAACTGGCCCATTGCCAGCTGGTCCGTGTCCAAATGACAGCTTTAACTGTGCCAAACAGAGGCTACCATCCTCTGCTTTCTCTTTCCTACCCCGTTTCTTTTCACTGAAGTGATGCTGTTCTTGTGCCAGAGCCGGTGCTTGGTTGGGGAATCTGCAAACATCTCTCAAATATTTCTCAAACAGCTTTTTTTCTTCTACTGGCTCAAGAGCCAAATAGTGACATAACAATCCCATCTTAGTTTGGGAGTCTTTCAGATTGTTCAGATATTTTAACATCCAATGCCATTTGGTTCAGTGTTGTTATGCCATCACAAAATGCTTTTGATGCAATGGTCAGACTTTAACAATTAGGGGTGTAACAATATGTAATGTCACAATATATCGCAATACAAAAATGCAAAAATATGTATGTATGGTAGATAGTGACCATATGTATTGTGTATAGTTCACCCAAAATAAAAATTACTGTGTGAGGAGTTTTGGTGTCAGTTCTACATTAAACTACTATATTTAATGCTGAATATAATGTATAATAATGCAATGTGGGAATATTTGTGGGTCCTGATAATGCCAAATGTCTGATGTTACCTGGAAAAAAGTGGCCTACTTTATTTTAAATATATCTAGTCTGAAAGAGTGCAAGCATATTCGTCTAAAATTATTCTTTATTTTTAGCTTCAGAATCATGAATATTGTTATTCTGGTGTCTCTATTGTCCTGTGCTTTGGGTTTATCAGCACCAAGTCCAAGCCTATTCATTTACACACACAATGTAATACTAAATTTTAGCATTTTATTCAACATTTTATCATATGTCTTGGAATTTCGCTATAATATTATATCGTGATATATATGTCGAATCGTGACATGAGCGTATCGTTACACCCCTAATAACAATCAATTCTCACCAATTTTAGACAAAGAAAACAATTCAACATGAGTTGTATTGCCACATTAGCACGTTTAGCACGTGTATCTTATATAAATTATGGTTGCAAATGTTGTCTAATGTTAGCGACTCCTAGTTTAAAACTCTTTTGGACCCAGTATGAAGCAATTTTCATTGGGGAACCCCATGCTCAGGCACCCTAATGCTGGTTCTGTCTCTTTATAGCCCTCATGCTTCACTTGTTTCATCTCTCTCAATCCAATCATGTCTACTCTCTGTCTGTTGAAGACCCCCTCCTCCATCACTTCCTTTCAATTAGCAGTCCTGACAAATACCATTCACCTCCTCCCATCCTCCTGTCTTCCTCTTCACCCTCTGCCATTTCTGTACTAGTCTGTCACTTCTTCTCAATTTGCCATCTCGACAGGCAGCTTTATCTGCCCCTCTCTGTCTCTCCTTAAACAATTTACTCTGGGCTATTTACAGATGCATACGCTTGTATGCGCTGTCATGTGCAGACGCTGGGAGAACGATTGGCTGTCCACGTGAACAAGTAGATTGAGAGATAGGATTAACAGGAATGTGCGAATTGTGTACCATTAGCATTTTGCACAAGTTCCCAGCTCTCTTCAAAGAGTCGGCTTTATTTGTCTGGGAATTAGCTCATATGATAGTGATCTTTTAGCTGGTTTAAGAGGACTGATGAATTGGAATTGGCCACAACCCACAGGCTGTTACGGTAAAATCTGAACTGGAATGGCAGGATTTACTGAATTGTAACTTGAAGAAGTTCAGCACAATCACAAAGTTCAACACTCAAAATAATTAAATGGTTAGTTCACCCAAAAATGTTGTTCCAAACCTTTAAGATTTTCGTTAATCTTCGAAACAAAAATGAAGATATTTGTAATTAAATTTGAAAGATTTCCGTCCCTCCAATGACAGTCTACACAACTACCACTTTGTTGCTTCAAAAAGTTCATAAAGGGATCATGAAACTAATCCATACATTTGAGCTTCAGTAAGAACCAATGAGGTTTATTCTCGTGTTACACAGCACGTTTGAGCTTCGACAAGAACCAATGAGGTTCATTCTCGTGTTACACAGCACGTTTGAGCTTCTGTAAGAACCAATGAGGTTCATTCTCGTGTTACACAGCACGTTTGAGCTTCTGTAAGAACCAATGAGGTTCATTCTCGTGTTACACAGCACGTTTGAGCTTCGACAAGAACCAATGAGGTTCATTCTCGTGTTACACAGCACGTTTGAGCTTCTGTAAGAACCAATGAGGTTCATTCTCGTGTTACACAGCACGTTTGAGCTTCTGTAAGAACCAATGAGGTTCATTCTCGTGTTACACAGCACATTTGAGCTTCAGTAAGAACCAATGAGGTTTAATCTCATGTTACGCAGCACGTTTGAGCTTCTGTAAGAACCAATGAGGTTTAATCTCATGTTACGCAGCACGTTTGAGCTTCTGTAAGAACCAATGAGGTTCATTCTCGTGTTACACAGCACGTTTGAGCTTCAGTAAGAACCAATGAGGTTCATTCTCGTGTTACGCATCACGTTTGAGCTTCAGCAAGAACCAATGAGGTTCATTCTCATGTTACACAGCACATTTGAGCTTCTGTAAGAACCAATGAGGTTCATTCTCGTGTTACGCAGCACGTTTGAGCTTCTGTAAGAACCAATGAGGTTCATTCTCGTGTTACGCATCACGTTTGAGCTTCAGTAAGAACCAATGAGGTTCATTCTCGTGTTACGCAGCACGTTTGAGCTTCTGTAAGAACCAATGAGGTTCATTCTCGTGTTACGCAGCACGTTTGAGCTTCTACAAGAACCAATGAGGTTCATTCTCGTGTTACGCAGCACGTTTGAACTTCTGCAAGAACCAATGAGGTTTATTCTCGTGTTACGCATCACGTTTGAGCTTCTGTAAGAACCAATGAGGTTCATTCTCGTGTTACGCATCACGTTTGAGCTTCTACAAGAACCAATGAGGTTCATTCTCGTGTTACGCATCACGTTTGAGCTTCTACAAGAACCAATGAGGTTCATTCTCGTGTTACGCATCACGTTTGAGCTTCTACAAGAACCAATGAGGTTCATTCTCGTGTTACACAGCACGTTTGAGCTTCTGCTTATGTTCGCTGACGTTTATATGTAAATAAAAGCCTAAATTCAATCTTATAACTATCTACTTCCTCAGATTCCATTTTTAATTTGACATCTTTAATTCAAGCCAACAGCCTTAAGCTATCACCATTTGGTCACCATTAGATCCATTAGATTAGGACTGAACCTGTCATAACTTCAAGGCACCGTTTTTATGGCAAAACCAATTATATGGTTTCTCAAATGTATAATGGCCCTGGTATGTTCTTTATGTGCTGTTTATGTGCAGTGAGCCTCTTCTTTTTCGCTGATTTGGAGAAAAGTCAATATCAGACAGTGAGCTGCAGCAGCATCTTGCTCAGATAATAACAGTTCTGCATGTGCTGAGTGAACTGGTGTCAATCACTTCAGACAGCTGCCGTGTCTGTGAGTGCAATAGTGTTAGCAGCATTAATGTCAGCACTAAGCAGTAAAACCTTCCTCGTCTAGCCCGCTGGCACAGCACCTTCCCTTGTCCTACCCAGATTAACGGCTGAATGTGCAGTGCAATGCCCAGCGGTGCCGCTCACGTGCCCTGAGAGGCAACCAGCCACTATCGGGCCCAGCCAGACGTCACTGTGAAACGGGATTACGTTGCCAAGTGTCACACATAGAAACACAAAGAAAACACAGAAACAGCTGAAGACTGATTTGCATAACGCAAGCTTGTATCACACTTTTGCATAACCCACAGAAGAAATGTATTGTTTAAAGGGGGCCTTATTTTTTTCCATTCTCAAATGAATTGGCATAAATGAGTGTGTTTATTAATGCTGACGGGCAGTGAGAATAAAAAAAACGAGCTTGCGATTATCACCTTCCTCAAAAACAAAGCCTCCATATGATTGGAAGGGTTTTTATATTCTTTAGTCAGAATTGCATAATAAGGGATAGTTTACGCAAAAATCTAAATTCTGTAATCGTTTACTCCTATCGTTCCAAGCCTGCATAATAGATCTGCACGATTAATCATTCAAATTCCCTCAATTCAAACACCCACGCCATTTTTGTTCATAAATGACATCGATTCGGCTATATCCATCAAAGCTTTGAAAACATTGAAATATTAAACAGTAATTTCAACCACTGTATCATTTCTGTTATAATAGTTAAAATTATCACAGAAGTACTGGGATAAAAGTTTATAGTTCAGATATAAACACAAATGAAAACAAAAAAAAATCCCTAATTTCTCTACATTTCCTTTTAAGTAGAAAATAAAATGACCAGAAGGGACCATCAAAAGTATACTTCGCTTGTTTGTAATTTCACTTCTCTTCCATTGCTTTATCCATAAAATATGTTTGCTGAAATGTAGAAAAATAAATGTAATAAATTAGAGAAATGTAGAGAAATTAGAAATAGAGTTTTTTTTTTTTTTTTTGTAAAAAATTAGTGGGCCTGATCAACTCCCTGTCTTCTGTCCCACCTGTCCACTGGTATCTAAAATTATATCATAGCAGCCAAATAACTGAGGCTCTGGTAATTATCATATTACCCCCACCTTCCAGTATAAACATAATACCATCCAGGTTGAAGCAGGTTAACTGTTTTTGGTGGATCAGTAAGGTACTCATACATCACTCTGTTATAAGTAGTTTAAAAGTCATAATCAATCAGAGCACTGTAATTGTCTCAGAAAGTCACAAGGCTAACATTTATCACATATTTAAAGGTTACAGGATTGTCTTCTTGCTTTTACTAAGCTTCAAAGGCTTGTGCTTAAAAGGTATTTGGTTTTCCTGTAAATTCTGTCCTCATGGCTTTGTTATGTTAGTGGCAGACTTTGGAGAGTTGAGACAGCTGAAGTAAAGATGATCTTTGGCCTCTTTCTTAAATCTCCCCATGTTCTGCTGTGAGGACTCTTTGCTTATTGTTTTACTATGTTATCTCTTAACTCAGCACTGGGAACTTGGTGAGATTTGCACAGTGTGAACCATATGTTCAGGAGACAAAATTCATCCATTACTTCACTTCCCTAGACAGAACTCTTCGCCTTGTTTGCTTTGGAAACCTAAATAGGAATGGTAAATATGACATCCAAAGCCTGTGGTTATTGGTGAATATGGAACACCAGCTGCATTGGAACAGGGGGATTAGATCTGGACCAAAACGCTTACGGCCAAATAGAAATGTGGCTCAGTGATGATTGTCTTGTTATCAGAGATTTCCTTCCCTTATTGCTCTCTCTCCATATCAGTCTCACTCTCTTACTTTCACTTCTTTTGCTATGTCTACAATTCTCTCAGCCTTTCTTTCTCTCATTTTATCTCTGGACCTTTCCACTGATGTTCACACCCTCTTTTTTTTCCAACAGCAGTCCCAGGGTATCCTCGCTTCTCAGGGAGTCTAGCCCACACTTTTCTTCCCATAAGCCATTTGGATCACCATGCCAACAGCGGGGTCCTCTATGGACAGCACCGTTTTTATGATACACAAAAAGGTGGGCAAAATTACATTTTTTTTTGACAATTTCATAAAACCTTTCTACTTCTACCTTTCTGCAATTCAACTTCTCTTTGTTTAGTCTTCAGATTTGATAGTTCCAACATAATTCCATAAATTGACCCTAAAGGAAAGCATAAGAGCACTAATTTAAATGATTAACAGCCATATCCAATCTGTTTCACAGAAAACTTCTATTTACGAAGCCTCCCGTCCCAGCCTCCACTCATATCAGCCAATCACAACATCCAGCCCATGTCAAGGGCAGGATCAGGACAACCCCAGGGCTCCTGCAGCAGGGACAGGGATGCAGGGAGTGGGGTGATCCTACACAAGGGCCTTAAAGAGCCTAGCTTAGACAGAGGTGTGGTTTCAGCTGCAAAGGATAAAGAAAGGTCTAGTAGTAAACATGATTCTAAAGACCGCCATCACCACCAACTACCCCATCATCACTCCCATCAACCCCAGCTCCACCCACAACATCCAGTCACTATGGAAGAGATGAATGCCAGGGGACACAAAGCCACTCTACCTATGGAGTACAAGGAGCATCCACAAAGCATGGGAAAGCCTCTTAGTGCCTGTCTGCTCAATGGGAAGATGCAAAATGGGGACCATGGGACTGGGGCAAAGGGCTCCATGACTTCTTGCATTGGGGATGGGGTGGGTAGAGGTAATGTAGGGTCCAATAATGTTCAAAACAGACATTTGGGTGGTGGCACTAACGGGCGCTGTGGTAAAGAGGCAATAAGTGGGGAGATGCGGATCAGTGAACAGTCTCCTACGGACTGTCTTGAGCGAGGTCAGGCACTTCACCATTCTTTGTCCTACTCAGTGCCTCCTCCGCTACCCATGGCTTCAGCTGCTGGAGGGGGGCATCCCGGTGGTTTCCATTGTCTACAGCTCCATCCTGGCCACCCCCATCATGCACACCACAACCGCCACTCACACCATCACCCTGACTTTTTCTGCCCTCCACCACCAGCCCCCATGGGAAATACGTCCTTGCATGATAAAGGGATCAATAGTGGTGGTTGCAGAGACCCCAAAGTGACTGGAGCCACGTTTGTACCATCTGTTAGCCACCTTGGGGAGAAAACCGGAGGCCCCTTCCAGATGGGCGGCTCTGAGTGCCAGGGGGTTGGTGGCGGAGGGAACGGTGTCAAGGACAAGGCAATGGAAAAGGCTGGCAATGGGGGGCATCATGGTAACTGGCCCAGGAAACAACAGCAACAGCAACAACCTCCAACCCAGCAGCAGCATCCTTACAGAAAAGCTGAAAAAGCCCCTGACTGGATGCATAACCATAACCACAACCACCACCATCATCTACAGCAGCAACAACAACAACAGCAACAGCAGAGCCATTCCCAGCAGCACCAGACTGTGCGCTCCCGCAGTGCTGACTGCATCAACAGCATGGAAACGGACATCTACAGATCTACACTGACTCAAGAGACAAAGGCTGTCCATCCTTTACCCAATCAATCCAACACCGGTTCCCAGCCCTACAGGGACTGCTCACACTCTGGACCTCCAAACATTCCCTCACCTCTTGCTGGGAAGAACATGGCCCAGCACATGGGTGGTGGAGGAGGACATGGAAGCTGCTCCATGCAGCGAGATGGACAGAAAGTTGCCCGCATTCGTCACCAACAGCACAGTAGGGCTGGTCCGGATACCCCTGGCGCAGACATGGCCCAGGCTAATGGAAACCAGGAGATGAAGCAGAAAATGGAAATTTCTTACGGCTACAACAACAGTGCACACCATCACCCGCATCAGCAGCCATCAGTGCTGCATTGGGACATGCAACCTCATCACATCCACTCCGAAGAGAACCAGCACAAAGCGTACATGGAGCCTAACAGTGGAGCTACCAACAACAGACCACCTACACAACAGCAGCACCAGACAGCGGGAATGGGCCCCCCTCCTCCTCCGCCCGTTCATCCAGCTCCTCCTCAAAACCAGCAGGAGGTCGCGAGCTCACAGGGAGAGACTAGTGCTATGAAGAACCTTCTGAAGTACAGCAACCAGCAGCCTCTCCTACTGTCCCAGAAGAGCCCATTCGGAGGGCTCGGGAGCCTCAAAACTGGGCCAAATGGCACCAGTTGCTCTCTTCAAGGCGGCAAGCAGACCCTACCCTCCAGGAAAGGCCAAAGCCATGAAAACGAGCGGGCTGATTGCGGAGGACGTGGGCGAGAGATAGGAGAAGCCCCACATGTTGAGGGCGAGGTGCGACAGCCTCCGGTTGGGATTGCAGTTGCTGTGGCCAGACAGAGGGACCCTCCATGCCAAGCATCGGGCACCCATCCCAGCGCTCGACAGGGGCGGGTCCACTCCAGCATGAAAGGTAAGCTTGACCTTTCTTGATCTGTCAGGGTCTTCATAAACAAACAACAGGCAGGGAAACAGAGCAGTTTGTTTATTCATGATCTCTGGAAGACTTCACTGATTAAAAATAAATAGCAGAACTCGCCAAGACCCAAAGTGGAAACAGCTTTTCCCTCTCACTCCTGAGAGAGAGAGAGAGAGAGAGAGAGAGAGAGAGAGAGAGAGAGAGAGAGAGAGAGAGAGAGAGAGAGAGCACACATGCCACCATAGAGAAAGGCTGTTCGACAGCTGTTTGCATGCAAGAGTGCCAATGACAGTGAGAGTTGCAGATGAGAGAAAATCACTGGCTACGTTTACATGCAACCAAATAATCCGTTAGTAATCGATAGAAAGATTGACGTGTAAAAAAGATAAACGTTTTTCATTCTCGTTCTGAATGAAATTTCGATCCGATTGAAAGGGGTGAATCCGATCGAGAGAACATGTAAACACTTTATCGGATTGAAAACGGAAAGTGAAGGATCGGCATGTGAAATGACGTTGAAATGGCGTAGTAGTTCTTCCTGTTAAATTAAATGTCATATAAATGAGTGTCCCGTCATCCTATAATTCTCCTCTCACTCAGCGTCTGTGAAGTGAAGCAGGACAACGTCCCACCAGCCCTTTTTTCGGATTCTCATCAACAGATGACTGGGTGTTTTTACTGAGTGATAAATATAAGCAGCACGGCACAACGGTTCATATGCTCATCGTCTCCAAATTGTGACCAGAAATGGATAAATATTAAATCTGCTGTTTAAAACAAACAAAGAACCAATCACGTTTAATGTTCATGTAAACACTGCATTCAGATTCATCAATCGGAATGCATTCAGTCCGATTGAAACAAAAGTTGTGCATGTAAACGTAGCCATTGATGTAAATGTATTAACCATTTTGTAGGCACTCCACGCTCCATGTATCCTTCAGATTCACCAGGAGAGGAGGAGAGGAAAAGGACAAGTGTAGAGCACATGGGCCACCGGTGCCTAGAGAGAGAGCGAGACGTGTTTATCAGGTGAATGATCAACCCCCTCGCACACTTCTTTTTTTCACTTGTCACATTTGCTCAACCCCTGACCTTTTACCTGTCTCCAATCTGGCTTTGCAGGGATAACAAGGAAAGAGTGGAATTTGCACACATCCATCCCTCCAACAGTTGCCATGGTGACCTCACCTCGCATATCATGGTGCCAGGTGGCACTTCAATGCAGTCAAGCCAATTAGGAGACCCGGCTGCGCACACACACTCTGCGCACCACCACTGGATGCCACGCACAGGCAGTCCCTCCCTCTGGATGACCGGTCACTCCTATGGTCAGTCATGTTGAGAACAGAATGAGACCGTTGAAGTGGGGAAAAAATACATTTTAGTCGTCTTTTTCCCTTATTTTGCTCTAATTCAACTCAAGTCAAGTTACCGTCATAGCGCTTTTTTACAATGCAGATCGTTTCAAAGCAGCTTTACAGAGATAACAGGAAAGTTAATACAACAAAGTTTGTTTCTAGAAGAAAATAGCGTCACAGTCCAGCTTCAGTAAGTTGTTAAGTTAGTCACTCCTATGGTGAGTAATGTTGAATAAATAGAGTTAGACCGTTGAAATGGGGGAAATACTCACTTTTTCCCTTATTTGGCTCTTTCTGGTGCTCTAATGTTACCGTATTTTCCGCACTATAAGGCGCACCGGATTATAAGGCGCACCTTCAATGAATGGCCTATTTTAGAACTTTTTTCATATATAGGGCGCACCGGATTATAAGGCGCATAGAATAGAAGATACTGCAGTCAAACGTTTGACTGGGTTTGCGTTATGCAGTGGTCATCAACCTTTTCAAGCCTAAGATCACATCCAAAGTCCAAATGTAAACCAAGATCTACCACTTTCAAAAAAATATGAAAAAACAACTTGCTGAGCTGTAAAACCTTGTTTATACTCGACGCGTCCGCATGAGCGCGAAGGTAATAAAAAAACAAATATGCGTCTGCTCGGGCAGATTCGGCTCAAAGTCATGCATCTCCGGATGCGGATCCGAATCCGAAGATGCATGACTTTGAGCATTATCTGCCCGAGCAGACGGATATCTCATCACACCGGCACCCAGTTTGCGCGTCTAAATCAGTTGTATGGTCTGGTGTTCAGTCTAAAACAAAACAGTTGCGTCAAGTATAAATGCCTCGTCTGTATGGGGAGTTGCGCGCGCAGTCAGCGGAGGCTCGCGCTCCGTTGCCAGGCGAAAGTATAAACAAGGTTTAAGTCAGCGGTTGTTTTATCCATATATAAGGCGCTCCGGATTATAAGGCACACTGTCGTTTTTTGAAAAAATTAAAGGCTTTTAAGTGCGCCTTATAGTGCGGAAAATACGGTAATTTCTGCAATACTGATATATTAGACATACTTTCATGTTTAAAAAAACAAATCAACTTTAGCCCTATTTGGTTGGTAATTGTTTCTCATGGGGTTGTAAGGTATTTTTAACATTTATAGGAGTTATTTTGTGATTTTATTGGTGTATGAATCCAGAATATCAGTGTTTTTCTCCCTCCACCCGTGTAATAATCCCCGACCGGATTACCTTCAGTTTTTTGACAAACACCAAGATCATGTGGTGATTTAACTGCCGTCCGAATCCACATCTCTGAGTTTACAAGAAGAGTTCACTTCGAAATTCACGATTTAAATCGCGGTTTACTTTTATTACTGAAATGCTGGAAAGTATTTACAAGAACAGTATTTCATCACGGCTCCACCTCAGCGAACAAAAAGGAGAAAGAGGTAAAAAAACACGTAAACATTTGAAATGGGGGGTGTTATTGTGGCAGCAATTTATGATAAACATGTTTTTTAAATATGTAGGCTATTATACACAACATTAAAAAAAATCAAACCAAGCAGCTTTATTTTTACCTCATTTACCTCATTTTTACCTCATTTTACCAATAAGAGGCTGCATTAACTTGTTTCTCATAAAAACTTTTTTTTAAATAACATCCTTTTGAGATAAAATGGAAGATTTCACATAAAGTGTATAATCGCATCTAGCTTCCTATTTTTAAAAATGAGATTTAAATAACTAAATCATAAATAAAATATTATTTTCCTATTATTAAAATAAATACGAATGTATTCATATTATTCCATGTGACATTTTATTTACAGCAAACAATCGCGTTCGTGGGATCACAAAACTCGCTCCTCCACCGTCAATAAAGAGTTTAGCACTGAGGTGCCATGCAAACCTGTTTTTTACAGACGTCCACATGAGAAACAATTACCATCCGAATAGGGCTTTTGTTGTATCCTAAAAGTTGTCTTGTGTGTCTGTAGGGATTGGCCACACTGCTCTCCATCAGAATCTCCCCCCTGGGTTTTCGGCAGCCATGCCTGCCCCTCTTCAGCCGGTCCTGCCCCTGCCCCAGGACCCCTCCACCCAGCTGGTGGTGCTGCCCAGTGAGCCTGCCACCCACCCAGCCACACATCTCGGTATATATCACGATGTTTTCTACCTCTACCCTTAGTATTTTTGTCTTGTTTCCAGTCCAAATATCTAAAAAATCTTCAATCAAGATGCATTTACTCAAGTAGTAAAATGCCATAAGATATTATGTCTTGTTTTCTGGGTAAATAAATACAAATTAAGTGAGTTTTAAATGATCTGCCAATGGGGAAAGAACAATAATCTTGTTTCTGTTTGAATTAAGATTATTTTTCTCACCCCATTGGCAGATCATTTTGCTCGTTTTAAGCAAAAACTCACTTAATTTTGATTAATTCCCCTGTAAAACAGGATATAAAATCGTATGGCATTTTACTCATCTAGTAAATGCATCTTGATTTAAAGAATCGGTAGAAAGAAGTAAGAAAAGCATTTTTGCAGTGTATTCTCCTTCCCTTCCATATCCTCAATTTGTTTGACCTGCTGCGAATGACCCATTTGTCAGATTTAGCATTCACTCTTTTTGTGAGGCTCTCATGGGTTCCCCCCTGAAGATGTCGAGCCTGACAAATTACACTCTATAACAGTGTTTCCACTCAGGTTTCAAGGTTATATGTCCATTTCAAGTGTTTACTTATACCAAGTGCACACTACACGACTCAAGCCCATCACTGTAGTGTGCACACTTCTGAAACATGCTTTGAATACTCACAGGCGGACATTGACTTGTTTAAAAGCCCCCTAAAATCAAAATATTTCATCAAAATAAGTTTTCTTTATCTTTTAGTATGAATATGTTAGACTGAAGGTTATGAATAAGCTGGTGTGCTCCAAAACAATGACAAAATTCACATTTAGCAGATATAAGCATTCAAAACTTGCAGTCTCCCACTTTCAATAAAATGGATCAGGGATTTTGATGACATCACTTCAGCTTCTCATTGCATCTTCTGTCCAATCAAAAGCTCTCTAGAATCTGAAGCTCCGCCCCTTCTGCTATAAACACCACCTGGCCGAAGCCACCGTTGACACACAGAGCAATATGTGTGGGAGTGTGTGTTCGGTTGCTCAAATGCTCAAGTTTTACTCCGTTTTCCAACTGTACGTTGGTTAAGAATGAATTTATTCATGTCTATTATTGAATCCAGCGTATCATCAGCGCTCGGATTCGCTTCCATGGTGCCGTCAAGTACGACTCGCAGTCTGTGAGGGAAACTTAACGCTATTGGCTGTCTGAAAAGGGGGAGGAGCCATTCAATATGTCCCGCCTCAGCTTCCTGTTTCAGTGGAAATTACGTCAACGCATCAAACAAAACTGCGCGTTTCAAGACACTTCAGTGGGACTTTAAAGTCTAGCCGACTAATCTTCAGGTGTGCGCAATATCCTAATGAATAAGAGAGATATTACATAGCTATATATTTATAGATGATTGTACACAGTCCTAAACACTTGACGCGCAGACTTTAAAAATTCTGACAGTCAACAAATGTGAAAAAGATTAGCTCTTGACATCACAACAAATACAGACAGCAATGACAAAACAATAGTTTCAAATAAATTCTGCAATATTGTTTAATTAGAAATTATTTTCTTCAGACAACTGTTTGACTATGTGGAACAGCATTTTGGAGAATTGTTTCTTTAAACATCTTAGTGCATTTGTGACTCAAAAAAGTCCTGTAAACTAGACAATACGGATGTGCTTTTTTTACAGTGCACTGCAAATTTTTTTTATTTTTGTCTTGTTTCCAGTCCAAATATCTAAAAAATCTTAAATCACAATTAACTTCAGTAGTAAAATGCCATAAGATTTTGTGTTTTGTTTTTTGTTTTGTTTTTCAGGGGAGTTTTTGCTTAAAAAAAACAAGCAAAATTAATTCAAACAGAAACAAGATTATTTTTCTCACCCCATTGGCAGATAATTTAGCTTGCTTTAAGCAAAAACTCTCTTCATTTGTATTAATTTCCCCAGAAAACAAGACATAATATCTTAAGGCATTTTACCACTGAAGTAAATCTTGATTTAAGATTTTTTAGATATTTGGCCTGGAAACAAGACAAACAAAACTAAGTAAGAAAAGCATTTTTGCAGTGAGATTACTGTTACCAGGGATATAAAAATGTCCATATCTTTTTTAAGATAAAGATTAAGAGCTGCTATGAATAATGGCCTATGAGATTGCTAAGAAGAGCGAAAGCATGCAAGTGATGCACTGAATCGCTCAAACAGTTTCCGGTCGACCACCTGCTCCACCCCCACATGGTCCGGGTCAGGATGCTCTCACCATCCCCCTCAAAGCTATTGCCATATGTGCTCAAAACAAGCTAAAGTAACAATGCCTCCTAGCCTTATGAGTCTACACAGGCCTCTGCTCCGCAAACAGGCTGTGAAATCAAATTATTTTAATGTCTTAGGGTATGTTTACATGACAACGATGTGCTTAAAACAGAGAAGTGTTTCCTTTGAGTTTTCCGCCTATAGACGACACCATTGTCAAAACGATCCTCGTTCACACGGATCCGCGAAAACGGTTTAAAACCCTGTATTCTGCTGCCAGGCCAGTAGATGGCGTTGAAACACTATAGACTGAACACGTAATATGCATGTGCATGACGTCATCGTCTTCAGAGATTCACGTTTTTTGCTGTTTACATGGAGATCGTTTTCAAAAACGTGCACTTTGAAACCCGTTTTCAAAAGTTTGTGTTTTTAGGCGCCCAAAACGCCGTTTTTGTGTAAACACATAAAAGTTTTACGTTTTTAGTTGAAAGCGGTGTCGTGTAAACAGCCCCTTAGAAGGCACGCTTTCTTCTGTTCTCCACAGAAATATTACCTCATAGGATAAGTGCATCCACAAAAGCCTTCCCCTGGGAAACATTAGTTAAGCTGGGTTAATGTTCCAGAGCAAGGGTCCGTAACGTGTCAAGGCATGGGTGAGAGTGGGATCAAGCTGAACACACACATTAATGAAACTATGTGAAATGGGAAAATTAGAAAAACATATTTGACTTGTGGAGGCTGAAGATGTGTCACTGTGGATGTGCACGGATGGCTTTCTTTTTTTTGTTCCTGCCAGGGGAATGGCAGGAGTTTATCCATGACATGGGAACTAAGAAGTCGCCTAGACTACATGCTATAGTATTGGCCCACTGTGGTTTTCAGAGAAGGGGATTTTTCAAGGGAAAGGGAGTGAATCTAGTTTGTCAAATGATTGTGTAATATTTATTCTAATGGGAACTGCTTCCATTATGTTGACTTTTATTTTAACCAAATTATTATTGTTGTAAGCATATATCATGCTGTGTTCACAAGGTTGCACATTTGTGTTGGAGACATCTAGTGTGAGAAAAATTGAGGGAGGAATGCAGTTAAGTGTGAGAAAACGAAAGTGGTGAACAGGGAGCAAGACACCAAAAAGAGCGTGGGACTGCTGGTTGATGGGTCTCTCTTGAATTCAGTGTTGGCCAGTTACTTATATGTATTTATTTATTTTAGTTTGTTTTAATACTTTGAGTGACATTGAATTTTTGAATTATAAATGATAATTCACCCAAAAATTCTGTCATCATTTACTCACCCTCACGTTTGTTCCAAACCTGTATGAATTTCTCTCTTTTGTGGAACATAAAATATATATTTTTTGTCCATACAGTGGAAGTCAATGGTAACCAAAACGGTTTAGTAATCAACATTATTATTATTATTTTTACATTCTTCAATTTTTTTTTTTTTTTTTGACTGGCTGGTTGATTGGTTGGCTGGGTGGCTGGCTGGCTGGTTGATTGATTGATTGTCTGGTTGGTTGATTGGCTAGTTGGTTGATTGGCTGGTTAGTTGGTTGATTGACTGGTTGGTTGGTTGGTTGGTTGGTTGGTTGATTGGCTGGTTTGTTGGTTGGCTGGTTGGTTAGCTGCTTGGTTGGTTAATTGGCTGGTTGATTGGTTGGCTTGTTGGTTGGTTGATTGACTGGTTGGTTGGTTGATTGATTGATTGATTGATTGATTGATTGATTGATTGATTGATTGATTGATTGATTGATTGATTGATTGATTGATTGATTGGCTGGTTGGTTGATTGGCTAGTTGGTTGATTGGCTGGTTGGTTGGTTGATTGACTGGTTGGTTGGTTGGTTGGTTGGTTGATTGGCTGGATGGTTGGTTGGCTGGTTGGTTGGCTGGTTGGTTGGATGGTTGGTTGGCTGGTTGGTAGGTTGGTTGATTGACTGGTTGGTTGATTGGCTGGTTGATTGGTTGGCTTGTTGGTTGGTTGATTGACTGGTTGGTTGGTTGATTGATTGATTGATTGATTGATTGATTGATTGATTGATTGATTGATTGATTGATTGATTGATTGATTGATTGATTGATTGATTGATTGATTGATTGATTGATTGGCTGGTTGGTTGATTGGCTAGTTGGTTGATTGGCTGGTTGGTTGGTTGATTGACTGGTTGGTTGGTTGGTTGGTTGATTGGCTGGTTGGTTGGTTGGCTGGTTGGTTGGCTGGTTGGTTGGTTAATTGGCTGGTTGGTTGGTTGGTTGGTTGGTTGGTTGGTTGGTTGGTTGGCTGGTTGGTAGGTTGGTTGATTGACTGGTTGGTTGATTGGCTGGTTTGTTGGTTGGTTGATTGGCTGGTTTGTTGGCTGGTTGGTTGGTTGGTTGGTTGGTTGGTTGGCTGGTTTGTTGGTTGGTTGATTGGCTGGTTTGTTGGCTGGTTGGTTGGTTGGTTGGTTGGTTGGCTGGTTGATTGGTTGAAATCAGACCATCCAACATTAAAGAATCCAAACCTAAAGTATATTTTTTGTAATTCTTGTGTAATTTTTGTAGTTATTGTTTTAGTTCATTAAGGCATTCTACCTCCCTAGTCCTTTTTGTGTCACAAATCACAAACTAACATTTCGATAACAGAAAAGCATTAACTCACGGCTAAAACCAAAAGTCTGTCTAGAATTCATCCAAGTCTGGAGCCACTAACCAGCAACTAAGTGAAGGGTGGTTTGATTTCGTTCCTAATAATATCTGTGAATATCTTTATTACACAGATGGTTCTTTCCAAATCACATTACCTTTGTTTTTGTGCTATTCAAGACTAGATTTAAATCATTAAAATCTTCTTGAATACTATTAAAACTATCCTGTACCTGTAAAAACTCTAAGTGAGACCCATATATTAAGATTCTGGGGGTGCATCACAGAAAGACCCTAACTTTATAATCCTATCTTATCTGTTTGGTAACCATGGCAATTTCAGTTAGGACCTCATTTAGGACAAAAGCTATTACAAAATTACATTTCTTAAGTGCAGAATCTTATCTTAACTACGGATAGGAAAAAGGTATTACAGAAGCATCCTAACTCCACAAAAAAATCCTAAAAACGGTCTTAACTTTAGGACAACCCCAATGGTGTCCAACCCCAAGTATTTGAAAGCCAACCGTAAAAATCACATAATAATAGCCCTGTCTGAGAATGACGTCACATTTATTCAATGATACAAGATGAAAAACAGCGATGTTTGATGAGGGAAAGACTTTGTTTGACTAATTACAGACTAATATGAAATAAAAGGATTAGGCTTTGCCCTTTCTACCAAGCTTATCAAAAATTCACTTAATGAAAAGCACCACCTATTTTATTTCTCCATTCTCCAGTTTTTCCGTTTTTCTTTACAGCAGCTGTTTGCGTGTTGTTGGTTGCTTGGTAACAGACCTGAGAGTTGATTACCAAACTCGATGGAGGGGTTTAAGATTTCCTAACTACAGATAGGATGAGATTTTATAAGATAGGATAAGAATCATAAATCAACTTA
Source organism: Scardinius erythrophthalmus (assembly GCF_964197995.2). Lineage (NCBI taxonomy): Eukaryota > Metazoa > Chordata > Actinopteri > Cypriniformes > Leuciscidae > Scardinius > Scardinius erythrophthalmus. The sequence goes on along the minus strand of NC_138221.1, from coordinate 67,374,468 downwards.
ACATTTGCTTATGTAATACGAATTTGTGAAAAATCCTAAATTAACTTGTCAGATCTTAACTTAAGACTTATGATAAGACTAACACTTGTGTTTCTCTGCTTAGATGTGATGGAGCAGTCTGGCCTGTGGCCCCCAGTCTACAGGGCCCGAGGGGCCCATTCCCACATGCAGCATCCCGCTGTGTATCCTCGCTCGCAGTTTCTACGCCAACAGGAGCTTTACGCTCTCCAGCAACACCAGCAGCTTCAGCATCAGCAACACCCGAGCCATCACACGCCACCACCTCCATCACACAGAGCTGCAAACACCACAGAGCTACAGCAGAGAAACAGAGTCGACCACAGCCAGGTACACACACACACACACAACCCCTCATAGAGCTAGGGTTGGGGATCGTTTGAATTTTGAATTTGAAAAAACTCAGATATAGTTCACATTTAGTCTTATTGCAAAACATTTAATTAGAGAGCCAGAGTCGACCACAGCCAGGTACACACAACCCCTCGTATAGCTAGGGTTTGGTATCATTTTGAATTTTAAAGGTGCATTGTCTAATATTTAGGAGGATCTGTTGACAGAAATACAATATTATATTCATAAATATGTTTTCAGTGGTGTATAAGACCTTACATAATGAACCGTTATGTTTTTATTACCTTATGAGCCATTTCATCACTACGTTGTTCTTCGTGCAAAGAAGCTATAGCTAAAGTCAGCGAATAAAACACCGACACAATGATGAACAAGTAACAATAATATTCACAATAACAGATTGTTTTACTGAATAATTAAGTTAACCTAATTTCTTAATTTGTCTTTGTAAAGATTCCGATTCCAATTTCAATTCTGCTTATCGATTCTGACTCTTTATCAATTCCTAATTTCGATTCCAATAAGGTTAAAAACAAACCTTAGATATCATTCACATTTAGTCTTATTGCAAAACATTTAATTATTGCTGAATATCATGAACAAAAAGGCTGAAGAACACTTACTCAAGGAGCGTTTGCCTGTGGTTTAAAAATACCATAGAAAAACAACTAGCCTAACTAATATACATGTCAAGCATTATTAAAGACAAGTAAACACTCAGTAATTAAAAAAGAACAAATAAAAAAATAGCAATAGCAACAAATAGATACAACTGAACAAAGATACGATTGAAATAAACAGTTTTTAAGATTTTCAGGTACAGGAAACTGTAATCAAATGTAAAATAATACTGCACTTTATAAATAAAATTCAATTTTCATAACAAATATAGTTATTCAGTAAAGAACGAGTGACTTTTCCCTTTGTCTTTTGTTGTTTGATTAGTGATATTACAGAGACGGCAGCAGGAATATTAGGCTGCTGTCACTTTAAGAGAAAATGTGAAATCACATTAAAATCCCTTTCGATGTTTGCGCAGCACAGAAAACAACACGCGAGTCGTCTCCTATTTGAATGGTTTAAAGTCACATTGAAATGCTCACAAAGGAATCGATAATAGGAATCGAAATTAAAACTTTATAACAAGTGTCCGATTCCTGACCGCAAGTTTTCGATTCCCAGGCCTACGTATAGCCGCTTTACGTCAGACTGTACAAAATGCAGTGGTTTAGAAACAGCTGGGTTTTCAAATGAGCTAATGTTTGACACCTGATACTGAGAGAGGATGTGCTCTTTTCCGTGAAACTAGACAGTTGTTTTTGTGCGCAGGGGAGTAAACAACATTTGGAGCTAATAAATCATTTTTAAATAGTTTTATTAAAAAAAAAATCCCCCTATAAAACCACAACTGCTCCCTAGGATCCATAACTTCCTCCAAGGTCCCGTTTCATTCTATACACACACAACTAAATGCAGTCTGCAATGAACTGTGACGTGATTGGACCAAGCACTACTCTTTTTGATTGCAGGTCAAAATCAATAGATCTGAGCCATTAGGGTCTAAATTGAAACCTGATTCAGCAATACAGGGGTGTCAAATTGCAATTACATTGATGAGCAGATTGCATGACCTGGCAGTCTTGAGAAATACAGCCAACCAAAATTTATTCAGACGACTTCAACATTTCTCACATTATCAGAGTTTATTTGTTGTAGTTTAGAGAATGGTTCTAAAATATGACTCAGAATCAGTGGATATTTCACTGGTTTTGTCCGTCCTCCTGTTAGACTGTCTCTCAGATGAATTATGTTGAATATCTGTCAGCTGTTAAATTTAACTACACAATTAGATAATACCAGTTTAGATCAACCAGTTACCAAGCAATGCTTCATTTTGTTCAGTCTGTGTGTGAAAAGGTCGAATTAGCAATTCAAGAAAAAACACTTCAGCAAAACATGATCAGGTCAAAGTGTCTGAATCATTTTTAGTCCCAAATTAGTATAAATGTTACTGGTAGTCACTGTATGAAGAGTTTCTGGGTATAATATGTCACAGTTTACTTTATTTTGCTCTCCTCACTTACATAAATTAACTATAGTGTCCTGCACACACTAGTAAAAAAATCACAAATTATATCTGGTGTCTGAATAATTTTTGGCTTTACGATATAAATCAAGTGTACTTTAATTAACCAAATTGTCCAGATCTCATCATGAGACTTGAATTCTCTTTCCTTTCTGACTTTCTGTCATTCTTTTACTTCTGGAAACAAACTTTGTTGCATTATTATCTCTGTAAAGCTGCTCTGAAACAATCTTGTTTTGTAAAAAGCGCTCTATAAATAAATGTGACTTGACTTCTTTACTGCATAGGTGCAAAAGAAACCAGAAGAGCAGAGCATGGAGATAGAGGACATCCTATCTGATCCAACGACTCCCAAACCTGCTAAATGCTACTCGTACGGCCCGTCCAACCGGGCCTCGTCTCCTCCCAGGGGATCCACTGCACACTTGTCCCCTTGCTGCCGGTCCCCTTGTATGCGACCCCACCCTAAAAGCACCCCCTCTACTCCCTGTCCCGCCCCGAGTCCAGTCGCTGTGACGCCCCGCTCCCCGGCCATCAGCCCTGCCCCATCACAACTGCCCAAAGCTGTGGAGTCCCAGGAGAAGAGGGTGGAAGGGCAGCCGCCTCAGGACTATCCTCAGTCCATGGAGCCTGGTGAGGAGATGTTCTTCCTTACATGTCAATATATGACTCTAAAAATGCAATGCTTTTACTTTTGTGTAAGGGATAATGTGCATCCAGCCGGTTGTTATCTCAGAATAAACCCTGACAGGGTGATCAGGATCAGGTCTTCATCAGCCTGAAGGGGTTTATTCTGAGATAACAACCGGCTGGATGTCCATTATCCCACTTATTACACGGCCACGTAAGTAAATAATTAGACACGAAATATTGATCTTGAGATGAAATATTTTATCAGGTCTTTAAACGCAAAGCTCCCGTGGAGAGAGCAGTTCAAACTAGACGGACATTTAAGAGATACGGTATACAGTCTCACCACTAATTACACAGTATTTCGCCACATAAATAGTTATGGGGATAAGAGACATTGATTTCAGATTAAAATCGTACCTGTTTGTTATCCTGTAATCCAACAGTGTACAAAACAATAGTCGTAAAATGGCAGTAGCTGCGTTTGTGTGAAACTAGAGAGAGCGAGTCCACGATCCTGGATGGCATAATTTAATAACTGTACACAATATATTGATTCGAACGAGTTTTAATATTTTATTCGTTCGCCAAATGCAAAACTTCCACGAAGAAAAACCGTTCCTAGCAAGCGTACAACGCTGCTGACTTCAGTAACCCGCCTGTGTTTCTGTTTTCAGAGGTTGTTATCGGGGAATAACATATCTCTGGATGGCGCTATTGACCAATCAGAATCAAGTATTCCATAGAGCCGTGTGATAATGACTTGTTACAGTCTTGTCTGTCTTCTGTCGCTGTTTTGAAGCTAAAGCCCTGTTTACACCTGGTATTAAGATGCGTTTTGATCGATTGGATCACAAGTAGATGAAGGAGACACATTCCCGTTTACACCTGGTGTTTTAATCCGTCTCTTTTGTCCACTTTCAACCAGTTCTGTCCTGATTTCTTCGAGGGGAGGGTCTATGGGCGGGTAAATGTGTGGGTTTTTCAGATCTAATGGATGAAATAAACGAGCAATTTACATATGAACGCGTCCAGAGATGACGGAAAAACACACGGAGAGCATCAGCTTTAGTTTCTGCTCTGACAGACACAAGACCAGCCGAACGCTGTGAGTGTGTGTTAGAAATCAGGAATGATGAGAGAACATTGTGTTTGGTATGATTTCATCTTCAAAACAAACTTGGGTCTTCAGTTGTCCAAGTTTAAACCCCGTCTGGCTAGTGTTCACGCATTAGATCAGTAGGAGAAAAGTAGACGATCTTTTGTGGCTGTTCAAACACATTCGATCACATGAGCGTTTACACTATGAAAGCAATCCAGTCAGATGTGTTTTCAACTCCCTCTGGAAGTGGTGAAAAGTGGACAAGCTCAAAACGTTTTAGACCTCAGTTTACACCTGTATTTAGCGTTGTCCTGCTTCAAGTCATCATGCCTCAAAAACACATGAGCCACATGTTGGTTGTTATTCATGCTGAGCCCCTCATGCAGAAACAATCAGGGCTTTTTTTAGACGGTGGCTCTGTGTGGGCGGCTATATAGGCAAGAGAACGATCGACTAAAGCTGCTGATAGATGCAGAAAATGGCCGCCAGCTCAGCTCCCCAGCGCCATCACATCAGTAAAGATGGAGAAACACCTCGTCCAGACTCACCCCATCCCCCAGCCGACACCTTCTTTATCATCATTAACACCTCACTAACTGTTGCAGCATGCCAAGGGTAAAGCAGTGTCGGAGAGAGAGCCCTGTTTTACCTCAGAATTACCCCTTTAACAGCTGCACTTCTTAACAAAGAGCTCAGATCAAGGCATAGTGTCACTGTCATGTGGAATACAATGCGTTTTTGTTCAGACCTCTGGCGCAAAGCTGGTTAAACAAGTCGTCCTTATAAGGTTGTCAAAAGTGTAAAACAAGCCAGTAAAGGCTTTGTTCTTGACGTAACTGATTTTTTTTTTAAATTGAGTGTTCATCAGAGTGTCCAAGACCCAATGACTTTTGTCGCACTTGAACCACGAATATACTCAAAAACAATTGGATGGATTCGATGAGTTTTGTGGTTGAAATGTAAAAAAGTAACAAATCCTTTGCTCTCGGGTCAATTTGACCCTTTTTAGGAATGAATGGGATGCGAGGAATGCTTCAGTACACATAGAAAAACCTAAAAATGCTCAAAATTCTGACTAAAAATGCTACAACTTTACCAAAAAAATAAATAAATTGTTTATAACGTATACATGTGTATCTGAATGCATCTGAAATGAACTGGCTTTAGGACCCAGAGGAACAGCTCATTTGCATATAGAGCTATAAGGCTATCTAGAGTCATGAAATATCATGTTATATTTATATATTTTTCCCCACAAGAGGCTGGCAAAGACACACAATGTAAGATATTTTGAGCTGAATTAAAAGTTTAATGCATGAAATTGTAAATTATTTTGAATTTAAGTTGAAAGAATGTGAGGAATGTGCTTACATTACTATTTATTTATTTATTATTTATTGATCAAAACTAGTAATTTAAAGGTAAATAAAATAACAAATAACAAAACAATTGCATTATAATATAGAAAAAATATTAGCAAAATGAAATAAAATAAGCTTTCTGGACACACACACACAAAAAAAGTATCATTTTAGGTCTGCGGGTCATTTTGACCCGCAAGGGAAAGATGTGTTACAAAGTGCGAGGGAAGGATGAAGTATAAACAGGTTGTCAAAAGTGTGAAACAATGATATTTTTAAAGGCTTTGTTCTTGACGCAAGTGAGATTTGTTTATATTCCCTGTCACAGATTTGCCACCTGGATATACCTATCCAGAAATCAACATGGGATACAGGAACGGCCCCACCGCTCAAGATGTGCAGCTTGCAGAGCCCGCGGTTCTCGAGGATGTTCAGACCCGACCTGTTGAACACACTCCTCCAGCTCTTTCCAGTTTGGGAGATTGCCATGCAATGGTGAGGCCTCTCCAAAAGCCTCAAGAGCCAACGATGGAAGTCGAGGCCACATGCCCAGTCGAGGACCCGCCCGAGGCTGTGTTTGTGCAAGGGGACGACGTGGAGATGAGATGCTGTGAACCCGTAGAGGCTAATCTGGAAAAGGAGCGCGTCGAGATCATTTGCACACCTGTTGAAGTTTCAGACTGCGAAGTAGGACCTACCCTGTCGTCTGAGGAAGCAATCCGTCAAGAAGAGCCAACTGTGACCTTTGAGGAGGAAGTGGGTGAAGATATTCTTCAGTCTTCGAGTCTGGAGACACTAAAGGAACAGGGACCTCCTTTACCACAACAACCATGCGTCTCTGATTGTTCACCAAACGCCATCGTCCAAGCAGAGGTCGCTGTGGTTGATGAGGAAGATCACAAGGAAATCTGTGCAACGGTTGAATCTCCAACATGCTCCCAGAGTCCCACGTCGAGTTACTGGAGTCTGGAGCTCCTGATTGCGGCAGCTTTCTGTGGAGACTGTCCTCCTCCCTCTCCTCCCGTCTCCTACCAATCCCAGGGATCCTGTGTCCCGCTGAACTCCTCCTGTCACGGCATGGAGCTGCTCAGTGAACTGGCGGATCTCGAACTGCAACGCTGCAGTAAAACTCCAGGTATGTTTGCTGTGAGAACCTGTTTAGAAATGACCAGTCAAACCAACATTTATTCAGAGACCTTCAACATCTCTCACATTATCAGAGTTTATTCGCTATAGTTTAGAAAATGGTACTAAAATATGACTCAGAATCAGTTGATATTTCACTGGTTTTGTCCGTCCTTCTGTTAGACTGTCTCACAGATGAATTATGTTGAATATCTGTCAGCTGTTAAATTTAACTACACAATTAGATAATACCAGTTTAGATCAACCAGTTACCAAGCAATGCTTCATTTTGTTCAGTCTGTGTGTGAAAAGGTCGAATTAGCAATTAAACACTTCAGCAAAACATGGTCAGCTCAAAGTGTCTGAATCATTTTTAGTCCCAAATTTGTATAAATGTTACTGGTAGTCACTGTATGAAGAGTTTCTGGGTATAATACATCACAGTTTACTTTATTTGCTATCCTCACTTACATAAATGAACTATAGTGTCCTGCACCTACTAGTGAAAAATATCAGAAATTGTATCTGGCGTCTGAATAATTTTTGGTTTGACTGTACATTTTCACTGATCCAAGGCACTGGATTTGCTTAGATGAAAACCCTGTTTCACTTCGTCCTAAAGAGTACATATATGTGTTGTTCTGCAAACAGTGTTTTTGGTCTCTAAACATGACACATTTGTGAAAAGGGTTTGGTAATCACAGAAGCAGTTAGTGTTTTGACTTCAGAGCATTGGCGAGGCTAATTAACCATTAACCTCTTGTTCTTTAAAGCTTCCAGTGTAAAATGGTGATTGTTAGAGCAATTCATTTAAGATCAACTTCCTTGTCACGAGCTGCAATTAAAACTGTGAATATGATGTTTACTTTTCATTGATTTTTAAGTTCTGTTTGTTCTCTGTTGAACTAGTAGATTTTGTTAAAAGCATTTGTTGAAACGCATCACATAATTGTCTTGGCTATCTGAACGAGGAACGCCTTGATCCTGTGATATTTTATAGAGCAATCTACAACGGTTTCATGCAGAACAATTTGATATTTGTGAATCAAAACACGAATTAACCCTTCATTTCAGCCTTTCCTACATTGTCTAGCTAATTCCTCAACATGGAATATTCCACAGTATGACGGCCATAATAGAGTCAAACCAAAATTTATTCAGAGACCTTCAACATTTCTCACATTATCAGAGTTTATTCGCTATAGTTTAGACAATGGTACTAAAATATGACTCAGAATCAGTGGATATTTCTCTGGTTTTGTCCGTCCTTCTGTTAGACTGTCTCTCAGATGAATTATGTTGAATATCTGTCAGCTGTTAAATTTAACTACACAATTAGATAATACCAGTTTAGATCAACCAGTTACCAAGCAATGCTTCATTTTGTTCAGTCTGTGTGTGAAAAGAGCATTAGCAATTAAAGAAAACACACTTCAGCAAAACATGATCAGCTCAAAGTGTCTGAATCATTTTTGGTCCTAAAATGTTACTGGTAGTCACTGTATGAAGAGTTTCTGGGTATAATATGTCACAGTTTACTTTATTTTGCTCTCCTCACTTACATAAATGAACTATAGTGTCCTGCACACACTAGTGAAAAATTATAAAAAATGATATCTGGTTAATTTTTGGTTTGACTTATTGTTATTGTGTTATTTTTCTTCATTAATAGGAGAAGATCAGTGGATTCTGGACCTGCAGAGTCTGGCCACTTTGGCAGCAGCTCGTGCTCTTGAGTTGGGCTCTCAGGATCGCGGCGCCACAGATGTTGAGATGCAGTTTCCGGCTAGAAGATCGCTCAACTTGCGCAGAAAATGCAGCTGGACGCCTCGCCATGAGCCAGTAACACACCCTTGTTTTGTCCTCTCATGTACATGTTTTTCATGTAGTTCATAATATATGTTGTTATTATGCTACATATGCTCAGTTTTTTATATGCTGAATCCAACAAATATGTTTTCTGCATCCTACTTTACTTGCATTCTTTCTCTTTAGTCCTTTTTTTGTGTCACAAGGACTGTAAAATTGAAAAGTTTTAAGTAGAGATGTACCGATATGAAGATTTTGTCCGATACCGATAATTCTTTATCTTTCAAAGCCGATAACCGATATATCGGCCGATAAATCTAAATCCAAATTTTTATATAATTTTTGAGAACCTGATTACTAAAAAAAAAGTCACACCATTAAAAGCCATGTCCCAAACACACAATTATAATGTTCTCATTATAATTTTATGTAGCCGATATGACAGACTTGTGTTGCACTGAACCGTATTTTCCTTTTTTTGAAGAGATTTCAATCATATTTCAAGCATTTCAAATCCATTATGTTGAACAGTGCACATCTGAAGAGTCTCAGCTGAAGGAAATAATACATTATCAGCTTTAATATATCGGCCACATTTTCTTATCAGGCCGATCACAATAACATTAAAAAGAAACGTATATCGGCCGATACCGATATGGTGACCGATATATTGTGCATCCCTAGTTTTGACTCAGGGCTAGAACCAAAAGTCCGTCCAGAAGTCACCCGAGGTTGGAGCCACTAACCAGCAACTAAGGGCAGGGTTGTTTGCCTGTGTTCCTGTAGGTGTGTCCGGTGAAAGGTGCCATGGACAGCATGGATGGGCCGGAGCTGGAGATGCGGGTGAGGCTGGCAGAGCTGCAACAGCGGTACAAAGAGAAGCAGAAAGAACTGGCCAAACTCCAGAGAAAGCATGATCACCAGTAAGCCTGACATAACCAAAAACTCATAATATTGACCTTGCTTAAAGGGGATCCGTGTCCTTTTTTCGATTATATCTTAAATTTGTCGGTAACACTTTACAATAAGGTTCATTAGTTATTTACTAACATGAACTAACAATGAGGAATTTCATGGTTTTCACAATGAAACATGTGTTACAGTATTTAATCATTTTTGTTAATGTTAGTTAATAAAAATCCAGCTGTTCATTGTTTGTTCATGTTAGTTCACAGTGCATTATTAACTAATGCTAACAAATACAACCTTTGATTTTAATAAAGTATTAGTAAATGTTGAAATTAATATTAACTAAGATTAATAAATGCTGAAGAATTCATGTTAACTAAGGTAGTTAACTAATTAACTGTATTGTAAAGTGTTACCAATTTGTCTTATCCTAGTTTACATGCAGATTACTGTGCAAACGCTCGTAGGCGTCGGGCTGCACGATTAATTGTGTTTTAATCGCGATACCGATATTTTCCTCTCTCGGTTTTTTATTTATTTATTTATTTTTATAATCATCATGATTTTTGCTCGCTTGTTATTTATCATGAAAATGCTTTTTATTTTATTTTACATTTGCGTTGGTAATATGCATCTTGCATTGGTAACAAGTCCCCACTAGCGTTGATGTTTGTGGTTGCCAGATGTAAATAGCTTAAATCCCCCAAACAGAGCTTTTCAATCAAACCTTCAGCGATTTATTTAGGAAAAAATCTAAACGTGTATCTCCACCTTATTGTTTGGTATTATGTTTGCAGAATTAAATGAACAATAATTTGGAATTATTGGAAATAAAGAGGAGTTTCACTCTTCTATCGTTTGAAGTTTAAGGCTTTACCACTTTTCATGACGTGAATCGGTTGAAAACGACAGCCAAGTCAACAAGTAGGCTATCGTTCTTTTGCAGAGCGATCTGGATCTGTAGTTTGTCTCATTTGCAACCGAATTGCTTATCAAAATCATGCAATATTGACTTGCCATCTGATGAAGTTATCATAGTTGGTTAAATTAACCTTTTGGGGGAAGTGTAGGTTGGTAAAAACTCGCTAAATGGACGTTAGGTCAACTGCTTTTGATAATTATGCAATAATGTATATATAACGTTAACTGTCTTATGTCTTATCGCAGTTATCGCAATTATAATTTTGAGCAAAACAACCGTGATTATCAGTTATATGATTATCGTGCAGCCCTGCGTAGGCGCTTCTAGTTCTGGTTGCCCTAGTGATAGTTATGAAACTCAATAACCCTAAGACCATTCCATACTGGAAATATTCAAAGGCTCATTATTTTCGCCATCACATTTTAACACTAGTGGCAAAAGTTCATCATGTTTTCCTTCAGGAAAGAGGAGACTCCTCGCAGTCCGGCACGCCGAGGCCCTGGTAGACCACGCAAGCGTAAATCAGTCCCTGGTCTTGGCTCCGGGACCCCCAGTGAACCTCAGAAACGAGTGAAGTGAGTAACTCCTGTTAGCATGAGTCTCTCACACACAGCAGATGATGAACCCCACCATATCTACACGACCCAGCAGGCGACGACTCGAACCTTAAACTCATCTGACCTCAGTGAGGACGTCCAGTTACGCTTTATCTTTACTAATCAGGACTGGGCCTGAATTGCATTCACTGTATGTTTGCATGATTCAGGCTTATAGACACGATCTTAAAGGTGCATTGTGTAATATTTAGGAGGATCTGTTGACAGAAATGCAATATCATGTACATAACTATGTTTTCAGTGGTGTATAAAGACCTTACATAGTGAACCGTTATGTTTTTATTAGCTTAGAATGAGCCGTTTCTCTAACCGCGGGTCTCCTTACATCGAGATGTTTCTACAGTGGCCCTGAACGGACAAACGCGTTTCGTCACTATGTTGTTCTTCGTGCAAAGAAGCTATAGCTAAAGTCAGCGAATAAAACACAAGTAACAATAATATTTGCAATAATATATCGGTTTACTGAATATTTAAGTAAACCTAATTTCTTAATTTATCTAGAAACTTCATTGCTGAACTGGCTACTCTCTGCTGTCTCAGACGGCGACATCACTTCCTGTCGGCCACCGTAACTTCTGTTAGGTGCAGTTCGCAACCTCACCACTAGATGCCGCTAAAAATTACACACTGCCCCTTTAAATCTCTGTACATACACTGTGTGTGTGTGCATGTGTGTGTGTGTGTGTGTGTGTGTGTGTGTGCGTGTGTGTGTGTGTGTGTGTGTGTGTGTGTGTCAATGAACTTGTAATGAGAGCACTGTGAATTCTCCCCTAATCTATTGCACTGCCGGGAATGTGACAGATTCCTGTCGTTTAGCACTCGGGTCAGCGCCGGCCGGTTCACCATGACACGCATACTTACACTGCAATTAATTAATGTGTGTCTGGGTGTGCTAATTTGTATTTATGAATATAAGCTGGCAACTGCTTTCTGTCTTAGGCATTTTTTAATTTAATGTGTAATTACATAGGGAAGTGCTATTAATGACCAACACATAATACGTGTATTATCTTGCGGAGCTGTTTAGAATTAGTTACTAATATTGTAATTTAACTTAATGAACATGTAATAAGCAACACTCCCCAAAGATCTACCATGGGTAACCATAGTTAGATCAGATTACCATAAATCTGTAAAACAATTGGGTAACACTTTATTTTACAGTGTCATTGTTACATATGTTACATGTAGTTTATATTGTAATAACAGTAAATTATGCATAATTACATGCAACTAACCCTCAACCAAACCCTAATCCTAACCCTTTAGTAAAGGGTTACACTTTATTTCAAGATGTCATTATTACAGTGTAATTATATATTTAAGTACTGAGTAATATTAAGCAACTACATGTACTTACTATAGGGTTAGGGTAGAATTAGGGTTTGGTTGAGGGTTAGTTGTATGTAATTATGCATAATTTACTGTTATTACTACGGTAAGTACATGTAACATATTGTATGTAACAATGGCACTGTAAAATAGTGTTACCAATAATTGTTGTTACTATAATAACCCTTGCAAAAAATACTTGCGCCACAGTAATTTAATACATTATGCTTCTAATTGATTGCCATATTCAGGCAGAATTGTGTTTTATAGATACTTGACAAGCTCAGTGAGTTGAGGAACTAATTTAATACCAAACTTTATCAATAATAATAATAGTTTAATCTAATTCAAAAACGACTGCGTGTTTGATATATGTGCGCTATGCATTTTTATTACACCATGTATCCAGTTTCATCCGGTTTTAGCTTAGCATGCTGCTAACGCCATCTCCAATGAGTCGAGTCTCCCATGTGTTTCTCGTGAAGTGTGTTGTTTCCAGTGCTAAGCTTTCCAAATCAGTCACTTATGAGCTTCTGCGTGCGTTGGTGCGCTGCCGATGTAGATTTTGGTAGCAGAACTGTGGAGTTTGTATCGACTGCAGTCATGAGGATGAGTGATCGCGCTGTGTTCCTCGATGCCTGCGGAGGATCTGTCAATGTTTAGAGGTTTGAAGAGGGTTACTGACACTCCAAACACCCCCTGAAACCTCCTCCTATCCTTTCTCATTGTGTTCTCTGTCATGTCACCTCGTCTCAGTTTCCGCTCGCCCGCCTCTGCCCTCGTGCCAACCAGCCGCTTCGATGTGAGTCCACATGACAGTGACACCCAGGGCACTGTGTGTGTGTGTGTTTGTCTACTGTATATAAAAGAGGGCAGTGTGTCTAGCAGTGTTTAACAGGCTAGCAGTCTGATCTTCACTGTGTTAAACATCACACTAGATATTCTTCTTTCGAGCTTGAGGCGGTGCTGCATACTTTACTCTCCGGCAGAAATCACTTTTAATACAAAAAGTTGTTTATGTACAGTGATATTATTTAAATATTATTTATTCATTTCGTTGGTCGGGATGGCTGGCTGATATGGTTGTCATTAGATATGTTTCAATCCACCTATTTTAATGCGCATTTTAGGATGTCGCATGAAAAATACGCTGGATAGAAACGCCAAGATGCGCTTAAATTCTGAAAATGCGCCTAAAAAACATGTGCTCAATTGAGTCTGATTTATTTATTAATTTATTTTTTGCAGTTGAGCTTGAGGCAGTGCAACATACTTACTCTCCGGCAGAAATCAATTTTAATATAAAATGTAGTTTATGCACAGTGATTAGGGTTGGGTATAGTTTTAATTTTAACAATAGCGATTTCGATTCTGCTTATCGATTTCTAACTTCGATTCCAATGAGGTAAAAAAAAATGAATATCATTCACATTTAGTCTTATTTCAAAACATTTAATTATTTAGCTGATGTAGTCAATATAGTGGATTAAAGAATAGCAAACTTCACACCACAGCTATAACGATAACGATATGAGAAACAATATGGTTGGGATCAATTTCAGAAATTTTTTTTTCCAGCGGTCGAACGATAAAACACTGACAGCCAATCAGAATCCATTCTAATTTAAGAGCTCGCTCTAATTTAAAATGGCGGACGACATTGCGGAGAAGCTAATCGCTGAGGTCCAGATAAATCCACCAGTGTTTGACAAGTCAAGCCCCTTTTGAAGAAAATGGAGATGGAAAACAATCGTTCATACACTCTGAATAAAGGTGAGAAGTATTAACGTTACCTCAGGTATCTTGCTTCCTTTGAAGTTGCGGTGAAAAAGACTAGGTGTTGTTTTTAATACTGAGAGTGATTTTAAGGACTATATATATTTATCGTTATCTGTATCGCTATCGTCCTTGGTGTGAACGGGCCTTTATACATTTTTCTGAAGAAAGTGTGCCTGGTGTTGTGCATGGTTGTCATGGTGTTGCTGTGCAGTTGCTAAGGTGTCGGGAGTGGTTGTTAGGTGGGATGTGCTTACTGTGTGATATCTGGTCTCTAGGTCCCTTCTTCAATGTTAATCTGTGGGGTTCATTCGTCACTGAGGTGAAAATTATCGTTACAGCTGTGGTGTGAACTCTGCTAGTCTTTAATATTGAGAGTGATTTTTAGAACTATATCTCTATCGTCCTTGATGTGAACGGGCCTCAAATCTCTATTCGTACCCTCCGTGGTGCACAAACCTCTGTTGGGAATCACTGGTTTAGTGGAATCAGATTCAGAGCCTGAATCCTTAAAGTCCTTTCAATCCTCATAGCTACTTGTGCTGTTGTATGATAGTATATGTTGTCATTACAGTGTGACACTGCATTGCATAATGAGATGCTATTAGCAGACGTTCAGTGTGTTCTCTGGTCAAGACTGGAGTCATTTGCTGCTTTTCATTTGGCCTCTTGTGATTGAGGGCAGTGGGTCAGTATAACTCTAGCTCACATCCTGTGTGTGTGTCTGACATTGTGTCTGTGCTTCAAATCCCTTACTGTGTGTGTGTGTGTGTGTGTTCGAGAGAGCTCTGTTTAATTAGCCGCCTTGAGCGCGCACCAAGGGGAGGGTCCGTGTCATGTTGTGTTTGTCAGTTCGTTGCGCGGTGCGGTCTACCTCACGGGGAAACAACACACACTCCGTTGCTGCCTCTGTCCCCTTGCCTGTCAATCACACAAACACCAGCATATACACACTCTAGTCTTGTGTGCGCACACACACACACTAGTATATTAGCGTCAGTAGACACAGATGCACTCCCAGCACAGAACGCAGCTGATCTGATTTCGTCCCGCTAGGAAAGATAAATCGCAAGAGATCTCTTTAATTTCCCAAGACACCAATGAGTTCAAATGAAGATCAAATGGAGACTTTGACTTTTCCTGGGGAAAAAGACCCCGGTAATTTCTTGAGTTTGAGAAGAGATCTAAATGATGTCCCAAAGTGAGTTCAGCATCGGATATATCTCAACATGGACTTAATAATTTCTCATCAAATTCTGTAGAGACCGAATTATCCCAGCAATGCTTTGTGATACTCTCACTCTTAAGGTCCTTCCACACTGAGTCCGAATTTTGTTGCGTTTATTCGTATTTGTTATCCTAAAAAATCCTCACGCACAGAAACCTTGCACACTGAGTCCGATGCGTATTAATGAATCCGTTGCAATTGCAGAACTCTCCAAGAAGTGAGGATGATTTTGTTTTCGTCTCTCTTCTTAAAAAGAGAAAAATAAAGAGGAAATATTGGGTCCATCCAATCCTGAGATTGCGTAGAGAGGAAGGAGAGTTCGCTGAGGGATTAGCCCGAGAGATTCAAAGTTTACTTCAGGATGTCATTGGCTCAGTTTGATGCAATACTGGAGCCACATATTAAACCAAGATCACCAATTTCTGTGAACCAATTGATTTTGGCGCTCGCTTGTACGGTGGCTCTGAATTGTCAAAACACCTCTCAAAACACTTGCTACGGATGCGAAAAATTCAGAAAATCGAACCCGATGCAAGTTTTTTAATGACGGAAGAAAGTTTCGTATTTCGTAGGTCGTATTTGTTTTTTAACGTGCGAAAATTTCTGACGAGAATTTGCAAGGACCTTTACACCGTGTGCTAGCATGTTCAGTCGTGTGTCCAAGTTTCCATTGACGAGATTACGTCGTCTGTTTGCACTCAACAGATTTTACACCAATGCAGTGCATGTTCACACCAAGGACAGTCACAATAACGATAACTAGTTTTGATGATCGTCATAATTCTGTAAGAGTAGGAAAGTCCAAACCTCAGCCACGAGGAATGATGTTCTTGGAATCGCTTTCAGAACGATTTTAACAGCCAATCTGAATCCACTCGACTCAAAAGAGCTTAACCTTTTAAAAACGTCCGACGACTTATAATAGCGCTAGCGCACTTATAATAAACAGAACATTTCCGTCAGTTGGTATGGATGCTAACGTAGTTATCTTTATAGTCACTGTTCTTGGTGTGAGGCAGAGTTGATACTTAAATGAAACACAACTGAGATCTCCATTATGTCTCCTGAGCTTTTAAAACAGCAACCTCCCCCATAACCTTCCCTCTGGGATTACATAAGCAGAAGCACATTACAGCAAACAAAATCTCAATTAGGTTTGCAGCCTCTCCAGAGATGTCTAACAGCGATTAAACGGCTCGTGTGAGTGACGGCACACTAGCGCTCGGCTCTTTTGCTGGAGGACGGAGGGGAATCTTTTGTCCTGTGTGCCGTCGGTCTTGCGCTCGGTCTGTCGGGCAGGTTTCCAGGGAAATTCAAGGGCATTCGCTCCAAGCCTGCGTTCAGTGCCTCGCTGATATGGAAATACAACTGCAAGGGCTCTGATATTCACAGAGAACAATAGCGTCAAACATGCAGTGCCCTCAAATGGCTCGCTCTGTCTTTTCAAAGCAAACGGCCCCTTTTTGTAGCAGGAGTCTCCCCTGATAATTCACCCTGGGCTTTTTTTATCCGGCAACTGCCCGTGAACAGTGGCGGGATGGCTGTCTGATCACAGTTCCTCAAGCATTGAGGTGTGGAAACAATGCTTTTTTTCTTCCTCACGGTTTCAATACGCATCAGACGAAGAGCAGGCAGAGATGTGTTCTGATCTCTTCTTGTTTCCTCATTTCACACCGACACTGCCTGAGCTATAGGGGCGTTTCAGTCATGAATGACTCTGAGTATTGGTGACTCTGGACCACAAAACCAGTCACATGGTTACATTTTTTTAAATTGAGATTTACACATAATCTGAAAGCTGAATAAATAAGCTTTCCATTGATGTATGGTTTGTTATGATAGGACAATATTTGGCCGAGATACAACTATTTGTAAATCTGGAATCTGAGGGTGCAAAAAAATCTAAACATTGAGAAAATCTCCTTTAAAGTTGTTCATTTATGTTGGCGATTGTGCTGCATTCACTCACAAAAATACATGTTTGATATATTTAAGGTAGTAAATTTACTAAATATCTTCATGGAACATGATTTTTACTTAATATCCTCATGATTTTTGGCATAAAAGAAAAATCGATCATTTTGACCCATAAAATGTATTGTTGGCTATTGCCACAAATATAGCCGTTGCGACTCGAGACTGGTTTGTGATCCAGGGTCACATTTTAAGTGAACAAATCGCTCTGTCTTGTATTTTTTTGTTTGTTTGCTGAAGTCTCCTGTGAAGCACCAGACTTCAAAACTGATTATCGCACACGCACACAGCAATATAATGTGCTTTCTGAAGGAGAATCTAATTAGTTGGACCTGCTGAGCAAATACACCCATCACTGAATGAGACTGTTCACTGAGCGAATTGGGACATTTTTGTGGCCAAGGATCTTTTGACTGAACGATAGAGGCCATGAATTATTAATTCGGGCTACGTTCAGACTATGTGTCCAAATCCGATTTTTGTGCATTTCCGAAGTTGAAATCCGATCAGAATTAGCTAATGGGAACAGCATTTTTTTTTTTTTTTTTTTACAAATCCGTTTCAAGCTACGTCCATATTTAGTTTGAAATCCTATTCAAATCGCGTTTCTGGAAACCCGTTTCAGTCTGACCGCTCTGATCGGATTTCGCGATCAGTTTTACTAAAGGATAATTAGACTTGATTTGGTCAAAAAACACTTTTTTGAGTGAATGATTCAATGACACAAAAAGACACTGCGGTAATGATGTAATGAATGTGAATAAATGGATTACGGGAAGAATCAGAATATACAGCGCTACTGAGTGGCGCTGTCTGTAACGGGCTCTTCTGTTGTTTGATTGACAGGTTGGTGGGGGCGGGGCTAAGTCCACAAGCAGAGGAGCATCGGGGAGGTGGAGACTCTCAGAAGAAGAAGAAAAAACTGTCCAATCGAGGGTTTGGCCGTCTCAGCTCTTCACAGGTCAGTCCTCGAAACATGAGTGTCTTTGTCCTTTCTTCTCTTGCTCCCATAGGATTGATTTGGAGATGTGAACCAGGGTTTATAATTAACACCCGCCAAATGCGGGTAAAAATCAACTGTGTCAGGTAACGCTGTCACATCTCGAGACAATTTGCAGTGTTACTTATTATGTTTACTCACTTTGCTGAGGAAGTTCGTGTAAGCCAAATCTGCCAGATTTAGCGCAAATACTCGTGAGTCCTCATGATATATTAAATACAGCGTATTGCGCAGAATCTGCTCATATCTGGCTTACTTGAACACACACGTCTCTACGCAACAAATAACGGCGCGCTTGTTCATTTGCATTGAAGCAATAGAGAAGATTTAAAAGCATTTGGTGAACAGAAAAGACATCCAACATCCTATATTTGTTTGGTGTTTTTTGTGCTGTATTGATCTTTCCACTTAAAACACATTTATGGTGAAAAGGATGAAAGAGGAAGGGAGGAGATGCTTTTGTTTGAATAAGAAATTAAGCAGCCAAATTGGCCTGTGAGTGAAAAAGTTCATTTCAAACCCTGATGTGAACAGTGTGATTTTTAGGGATCAAAAAGTAGCCCAGAACAAGTCTTGATGTTGGTCTCAAAATGTCTACCTCTCTTATTGCTCTCTCTTAGATGAAGTCACAGTGTTATAGGAAGAATAGCACCCTTGATCAACAAATAACTCATCTCAAGCAGAAGGTCTCCGGCGGACGACACACATCCGGAGCCGCTTCCAGGGACCCAGAGTTTTCCTTGTCCTCCAAGTATAGTAACTCTAAGAGAGATTCCTCACAGCTGGGCGGAGCCAACGAGTCCGAGAGCCTGAGCGATACAGGTGAAACACATCTTCAGTGATGGCCCTGTGTCGTATCATGTGTCATGTGGCTTTAACAGACAAAGATTATGTAACAATGAAGAACAAAATATCACCATCCCAGAATATCAGGATAACATTTCAAAAATAGAAGTCAGTACAATCTACATTTGTATTGTAATTTTTTTTTAGTCATTTAGAATTTACAGCTTCGACTAATTTTGGCCGATACCGATAACCGATAATTCTTTATATTTGAAAGCCGATAACCGATATATTGGTCGATAAATCTAAATCCAAATTTTTATATAGTTTTTGAGAGCCTGATTACAAAAATAAAAGTCCCACCATTAAAAGCCATGTCCCAAACACACAATTATAATGTTCTATAATTAATAATGTTAATTTTATGTAGCCAATATGACAGACTTGTGTTGCACTGAACCGTATTTTCCTTTTTCAAAGAGATTCCAATCATATTTCAAGCAATTCAATGTTGAACAGTGCGCATCTGAAGTGTCTCAGCTGAAGGAAATAATACATTATTTATCGGCTTTAATATATCGGGCAAATTTTCTTATCGGGCCGATAACGACAACATTAAAAATGAACATATATCGGCCGATACCGATATTGTGACCAATATATTGTGCATCCCTACTTGAAATCATCTTAAAAATGCAACATCACTCCACAAGAGGCCAAAAGTGATGAAGTCTATCTGTCGGGCACATTTAGTCAGAATAACCAAAATGCACACTCTTAGTATTGAAACCTAAATTATGGACTTTTGCAAATTGCAATGCAATCAATGACATGTTTTGTTTTCAGATATAGTATAAAGTTGTGTATTCATGGAAGTGGTTGTGTGTTGCGCTCTTTCCCAGCCACGAGTGGGGACAGCGGGACACAGGAGTGCTGGAAGAGGCACGAGCCTGTGACGGTGAAGAGGGAAAGGAAGAAAAGTCCTGGATCAGCAGCTTGTGTGCCAGGGTCCAGGATCCCGCAGGCCAGGGGACCGGGAGTGGACGAGGACGGAGAGACGTCTCCTCTGGAGAGCGAGTCCTCTGAGCAAGGTGAGAGTCTGCCGGTCTGTCTCATCTTGGAAAAGTAAGAAAAGCTTAGGCTCTGTTTACACACAGATGTGTTTTGGTCAATCAGATCACAAGTGGATGAAGGAGACACATTCCCATTTACACCTGGTGTTTTATTCCGTCTCTTTTGTCCACTTTCAAACACTTCTGTCCTGATTTCTTCGAGGGGAGGGTCGAATTTACATATGAATGCGGCGTCCAGAGACGACGGAAAAACACACTGAGAGCATCAGCTTTAGTTTCTGCTCTGACAGACACAAGACCAGCCGAACGCTGTGAGTGTGTGTTAGAAATCAGGAATGATGAGAGAACATTGTGTTTGGTACATTTTTCATCTTCAAAACAAACTTGGGTCTTCAGCTGACAAAGTTTAAACCCTGTCTGGCTAGAGCTCTTCTCATAATGTTCACGCGTGTGGTCAGTAGACGGAGAGAAGACGATCTTTTGTGGCTGTTCAAACATATTTTACCCCATGAGCGTTTACACTATGAAAGCAATCCAGTCAGATGTGTTTTCAACTCTCTCTGGAAGTGTTGAAAAGTGGACAAGCTCAAAACGTTTCAGACCTCAGTTTACACCTGTATTTAGCGTCGTCCACATGTGATCCGATCGACCAAAACGCAAATCTTTCAAATGTTTCACAAATATTCAACACTCAGTCTGTGTCACCATCTGTCTCTCTTTTTCTCTCTCTCTCTCACACAAATGCAGTTCTTCTCTTGAGTATTTCTAAATTGAGTGCATGTGCTCTCAGTGAGATAAGTTGGTAGTAAGCGAGAGATGTGTGTGTGTACGTGGGGAAAGCATTTATATGTGTGTTAGTCTTGTACTTTTTGTGTGGTCTACTTTGTTTGGTCCACTTAGAGAGTAAGACCAACATGTAAAGCAACCAAATAAATCTAAATGTGTGATTTATGTGAAATAGTTAATACCACAATAATAGCCTGGCATGGAAAAGCCTAGATTCTCGAACAGTTACAACAATATAATTAAATTTCTAGGAAAATGTGTCCTGACTAAATGATCATAATATCTGTCAGTAAACGTTTTAAATATCAATTACTCCGCTGATGGAAATCCAGCAGAATATGAAGTCGTTCTCATGGATGTCTAGTTCACTTGCTACTTCAGCGCTTCAGAAACCCTGACAGCAACACTGTAACTCCTTATTTCATATGGTGTACGAATGTTTGCACAGGAACATTTCCAAATTAAATCAAGATGTAGTTGCACTGCAACCATTTCTTTATAGTGATTCCAATATATTATGTTTGGATATTTATAAATATTGAAGTCAGATGTGAACCGACACACTGAAATGCCATTTTCACGAAACAGAGGAAGACGAGGAGGAAGGCAGTTACGCCAGCGAGGAGGGCCACGAGATCAAGGTCTCGGCGTTGAGGGATCTCTCGGTCACAGGCCCGTCCCCTTTCTCTGTGGTCAAACTGGAAGCCAATCAGAAGGCGAAGATTAAGCGGGAACGACAAGAACTTTATGGTAAAGGCCATCAAAAAGCCCTGTGATACACACACCTCAGCTGTGCTTTTGATTTCACTTTATTTTGATGGTCCCTTTAACACATGCTGCTGACTATAAGTAACGTTGCATCTACATGTCTACTAACTTTCATTAGAGTATTGGTAGCGTATGGGTAGAGAATTGGTAGAGTATTGGTAGAGTATTGGTAGCGTATTGGTAGAGAATTGGTAGAGTATTGGTAGCGTATTGGTAGAGAATTGGGAGAGTATTGGTAGAGTATTGGTAGAGTATTGGTAGAGTATTGGTAGAGTATTGGTAGCGTATTGGTAGAGGATTGGTAGCATATGGTAAGCGTATTGGTAGCGTATTGGTAGCGTATTGGTAGCGTATTGGTAGAGTATTGGTAGAGTATTGGTAGAGTATTGGTAGAGTATTGGTAGCGTATGGGTAGCGTATGGGTAGCGTATGGGTAGCGTATGGGTAGAGTATTGGTAGCGTATGGGTAGCGTATGGGTAGCGTATTGGTAGAGTATTGGTAGAGTATTGGTAGAGAATTGGTAGAGAATTGGTAGCGTATTGGTAGCGTATGGGTAGCGTATGGGTAGCGTATTGGTAGAGTATTGGTAGAGTATTGGTAGAGAATTGGTAGAGTATTGGTAGCGTATTGGTAGAGAATTGGTAGAGGATTGGTAGCATATGGTTAGCGTATTGGTAGCGTATTGGTAGCGTATTGGTAGAGTATTGGTAGAGTATTGGTAGAGTATTGGTAGCGTATGGGTAGCGTATGGGTAGCGTATGGGTAGCGTATGGGTAGAGTATTGGTAGAGTATTGGTAGAGTATTGGTAGCGTATGGGTAGCGTATTGGTAGAGTATTGGTAGAGTATTGGTAGAGAATTGGTAGAGTATTGGTAGCGTATTGGTAGAGAATTGGTAGAGGATTGGTAGCATATGGTTAGCGTATTGGTAGCGTATTGGTAGCGTATTGGTAGAGTATTGGTAGAGTATTGGTAGAGTATTGGTAGCGTATGGGTAGCGTATGGGTAGCGTATGGGTAGCGTATGGGTAGCGTATGGGTAGAGTATTGGTAGAGTATTGGTAGCGTATGGGTAGCGTATGGGTAGCGTATTGGTAGAGTATTGGTAGAGTATTGGTAGAGAATTGGTAGAGAATTGGTAGCGTATTGGTAGCGTATGGGTAGCGTATTGGTAGAGTATTGGTAGAGTATTGGTATTAGTAGACTTGGTAGGGTTAGGGTTAGAAGTAGTTGACATGTTGCAAAGTTACTTATAGTCAGTTGAATGTCTTTTAGGGGAGCATAACAATAAAGAGTTAGCCGATATTAAGCAGAGAGTTTACTAATACTCTAATGAGAGATAGTTGACATGTAGTTGCAAAGTTAAGCCACGTTTCCACCGAAATTACCAGGAACAATTTGTAGCAGGAACTTTTTTTCCCCAGACCTGTTGCTGTCTGCGTTCCCACCGTGGTCTGTGTACCGTGAAGATTAGGCAAATTAGTCCGGTGACGTAGGACCGCGCGCTAGTTTACAGTTCCCGCTGGATTTCATCCTCTGAATTCTTAATGAAACCTGAAACCTGGGGAGAGACTAGTTGACACTTCAGGACTGCGTTGTCATCACATCCAGGCGCAGGTCCTTCATCAGGTCTGGATACGGCCTGGATCCGGCGGACTGCGGTAAACCTTGGGATAAACAGAGACTAATATTAGTGTAGACGCCATTCTTCTTATTGTGTAACGAGTACATCAGGATTTATGGGAAGTGTTCCCGGTTCCAAAGCCCCTAGTTCCTGGGGAAAGTTCCTGCGGTGGAAACGTGGCTTGCGGTCAACAGAATGTTCAAAAGGGACCATCAAAATAAAGTGTTACCATGTTTTTTTTTTTTAATTCTAACTCTTTCTATTTCTTGAAACCCGTTCAGGATCTCAGTTTCGTGCCGTGACAGAAGGGGACGTGAAGGTGAAGCGACGGGCCCCCTGTCGACCCGTGCCCGTCCCCAAACCTCTCGGGGTCAGGAGGAGGCCAGGGAGGCCCAGACTGCAGGACAAACACTGGCCGGGTCACTACAGAAAGACTGGCGGCCTTCTCTCATTTCCCAGCAGCAGCGAGAGGTTAAAGAGAGCCACGAGGAAGAGCTCCGTGCTCAGAGCGACGGTGAGCAGCGACGACTGGGCTTTTCAAACAATGTGTGCACACTTATGCATCTCTTGTTAGTTGCATGTAATTATACATAATTTACTGTTATTACTATGGTAAGTACATGTAACATAATGTAACAAGGACACTGTAAAATAAAGTGTTACCCAAAATTAAGTGATTTGGAACCAATTCGAGACTTAATCAGGACATCTTTAGATTTAACATATTTTGTTTGTTACATATTTCATATAATGAAATTTCATAGTTTTAAAGACGACTTGTTCTGGGGAAAATACTGATTACAAACAAATAGGTGTTTTCAGAGTTGCTGCACACAATTGAACTCTGCAACTAATGTTTGAAGTTTTGTTTATTGTAGAGGAGAAGTTTCTTGTCGGGCGAGGGCCAGTCTGCAGACAGCGATGATAACAGCAGTACCCGCAGAACCAGGCTTCGAGAGGTAAGCATACAAACGCACAAGCTTTCACGCTTGTTGGTACATTTAACACTTGTCTTCTCTTGCTGAGTAAGATGTAACTTCATGTAAAGGTGATGTTCACACGCTCTGACATGCGAGAAGAGTTTTCGCTGAGCGTGAAGAATGAGCGACTCAGTGCCTGTGCTGTTGGTGTGTTTCAGTCGAAGGGTCGAGCGGTCAGCCGTCTGATGGAGAGTTTCGCGGCGGACGAGGGCTTCCACCTGGGGGAGGACAGTAGCTTCTCTGAGGAGGACGAGGAGAGGAAGAAGGGGGCGTCAAATGGCAGATTTGCTCCAGGTTTGAACCCTCTGTTTAATAAAACTTCCATTAAGAAATGGATACTTGTGTTCAACTTAAAGGATTAGTTCAATTACTAAAGGATTTGTAATTTCCTAATAATTTACTCTCGCCCACGTCATCCAAGATGTTCTTGTCTTTCTTTCTGCAGTGGAAAAGAAATTAAGGTTTTTGAGGGAAACTTTCCAGGATTTTTCTCCATATAATGGACTTCAATGGGGTCCAATGGGTTGAAGGTCCAGATGTGAGTTTCAGTGCCGCTTCAAAGTCTCGACACGATCCCAGCCGAGGAATAAGAGTCTTATCTAGACAAACTTCGGCCATTTTCTAAAAAAAAATAAACATTTATATACTTTTTAACCACAAATACTCGTCTTGCAATAGCTGTGATGCGCCACACATAATGTAATCACGCTTAAATGTCACGCGGAAGTACCCGACCTAGTGTTTACAAAGTGAACGTGCAAAGACTAAGTCAAACGCCATTTACAAAGTAAATAAATAAATAACAGTTTGGACCTTCAACCCGTTGGACCCCATTGAACTCCACTATATGGAGAAAAATCCTGGAATGTTTTCCTCAAAAACCTTAATTTC
The DNA here is from genome assembly GCF_964197995.2 of Scardinius erythrophthalmus. Taxonomy (NCBI): domain Eukaryota; kingdom Metazoa; phylum Chordata; class Actinopteri; order Cypriniformes; family Leuciscidae; genus Scardinius; species Scardinius erythrophthalmus. The sequence continues at coordinate 67,349,318 of NC_138221.1, read as the reverse complement.
TTTTCCACTGAAGAAAGAAAGACATGGACATCTTGGATGACGTGGGGGGGGGGGGGGGAGAGAGTAAATCATCAGGAAATTTTAATTCTGAAGTGAACTAATCCTAAAACTAAGTCGCTTTATCAAAACAGGAGACAGGTGGTGTTTGCCATGACATGAAGTCCTCGTTTGTTGTGTAAAACTGTATTTTGAGTTTAAGCTTTTCATCTTTCAGCTCCTCCCAACTGTGTTCTGACCAAAGAGCTTCTGACCGTTGGACTCAAGGTTCTGATCACCAAAGAAGATGAACTACTGTATGCTGCCCGTGTGCAACCCCTGGAGTCGCCCAATGTGTAAGTGTATAACTCACAAACACCCTTACGGCATATTTTTATGAGCTGTTTTCAGACTCTTTTCATATTTGGATTTTGGAAGGAAATCTGTGGAATCCGGTGCAATTAAATGGCACAAATTCATTCATAAAACAATAAACCCCAGGCGGATCAGGACAAAGCAGAGGGATCTTGAATGATCCTATATGAATTTATTTTGCATTAATGACTCGCATGATTGACTGTACATTATCTTGCTTATTAAACGGCTACTTACGAAATAAATAAATGGACGTATTAAACTGAGGTTCAATTATTTATTTATTTTTAAAGCGTGTGTTTCAGTATATTTGATCCGTGCATTAGCTCTTAAAGTGACGGCAGCCTAATAAACCTGCTGCCGTCTGTCATTAATGATAATCAAATTACAAATGATGAAGGAAAATCACTCGCTGATCTTGACTGAATAACTTAATTGCTTTAATAAGGATTAATCTATATTTAATGCGTTTAATAAGACCATGCAGTGTTATTTTACATTTTATTGTAGACTATTAATTATCTGAATACCACTGTTAGTACATCTTCCTGAAAAACTTAAATCTGCTCATTTAATTTGTATTTTTATTCTGTTGTATTTTTTGTCCTTTTTGTTTATAATTAGTTTCTTTATGCTTATTGTAGTTAGTTTTTGCTGAAGTATCGATAATTGTTACGGATATCATGAAATAAGACTTTGATCATATCGCCCACCAATAATTGTTAGATAATCATGATATCAACCAAAAATAATAGTGATTATGATTTTTGACATAATCGAGTAGCCCTACATAAAAAAAAAAAAAAAAAAAAAAACACTATTAAAGGGATATTCCACTCCAAAATGAAACTTCGCTCATAATTTACCCCCATGCCATCCCAGATGAACATGACTTTCTTCAGATGAACAGAAACAAAGATTTTTAGGACATTATTCCCTCTCTGTGAGTCCATATTATGCCAGTGTAAGAGTAGTCTAAAGTTGACGCTTCAAAAACTACACGGTGTAGTCCAGTTGGTGAATCAATGTCTTCTGAAGTGAAACGATGTGCATGAGAAACATACTAATATTTTATACTTTTTAAAAAAACTTCCAGCCATCTGTCATGCATGGCTGTAAGAACTTTGTGTAACTCGCGCAAAAAGTATTGTCGAAACACAGATGACCGTCACTTCTTGTACGTTTCACAACGTATACGTCAAGCGAGAACTCATGAACCTGCGTTTGAAAGTTAGCCAGAAGCGATATATTCATATTTTACTTACACAAACCTATTGTTTCACTTCAGAAGACACTGATTCATCAACTGGGGTCGTATGGATTACTGTTGTGTTCACTTTGTGTGGTTTCTGAAGCACACGCTGAAACTTGTGAGGGTCCCGTCGACTTGCACTATATGGAATCACAGATATAGATATAGATTACTTATATAGATTATTATAGATTACTAATAATCTATATAGATAGATTACTATCTGTAGTAGTAATCTATAGATTACTTTTTCTAAAAATCTCTGTTTGTGTTTCACAGATGAAAGTCATATACATTTGGGATGGCATTATGGAGAGTGAACGATGAGAGAAATTTAGATTTTTGGGTGAAGAATCCCTTTTACCATTAATTCAAGTATTCAACTGTGTGTAATAAGGGGTATGATCCAGTCGGTTGTTATTAGAATAAACCCCCGACTGAGTGATTCGCGTCAGGGTCTTGCATTAGCCTGAAGGGGTTTATTCTGAGATAACAACCAGCTAGATGTACATTATCCCGCTTATTACACGGATACTTGCCACGTAAGTAAATATTTAGACACGAGATATTGATCCGAGTATCTTATAATCCAACAGTGTACAAAACAATAGTCACAAAATGGCAGTAGCTGCGTTTGTATGAAACGAGAGAGAGTGAGTCCACGATACTGAATGGCATAATTTAATAACGTACACAAAATATTGACTATTGACCAATCAGAATCAAGTATTCCACAGAGCCGTGTGATAAAGTACAATATTTAACCAAGGAACATGCGAGGGGTGGGGGATGTGTAGTAAGTTACTTTGTGAATACTAGTTACGGTATGTATCGCACCTATCGCAAACTGCGAAAGCCCTGTTGTTGTTTTGATTAACGTTACTTCAATAGGATTATGCTCACTACCACAGTTAAATGAGCAGTGATCATCTCCCACTGGTTTCCCACAGTCCTTAGTTGCTTGCACAAGTCAACATCACTTCCCTTAAGCCCTGTGTTCAGCAGTAGAAGTGTTGCTGAAGAGAATCAGTCACAGCCAATGAAAGTGAGCCCTCCGTAGGAGTTTGACACGGACGGCCAAGCATTACACACAGCGCTGAAAATAACTCTTTGTACTCTCTCTCTCTCTCTCTCTCTCTCTCTCTCTCTCTCTCTCTCTCTCTCTCTCTCTCTCTCTCTCTCTCTCTCTCTCTCTCTCTCGTTCTCTCTCCAGCTACAGTATTGTTATCGACAGGGAGCGAGGAAACCGACCCAGAATCTACTCCCTGGAGCAGCTCTTGCAGGAAGCCGTGAGTTTCCCACTTACAGCAAACAAACCTGCCTACGCTTTGAGCTTTGGCCTCTCAGGACACACACACACACACACACACACACACCCCACATCCTGCAAAATCCCCTTTTCCATTAAAGAGCAACACAGAACAATATCTTCTTTCCTGAGATCCCTATACACAACACAATTTCCTGAAGTCCTGTTTCCAGCACACCTTTTGCTTCAGTTTTCTTCACACCACATCAAGCTCTACCCGTTCACACCTTCTCCACAGACATGACTGCACGTACATGTACACACATTAATGACACACAAGACACTTTACACAAATACGGTACACTTTGGTGACATATTACTTTTTTTTTATTTAATAGCTTTATAGGGATAAATGCCATGTTTTTGATGATGTATTGATTATTAGATTTTTATATAAAATGAAATTAACCTAGCATGAAAAGTAGCTAGTTTTAAATGCTTAAAATAATGCCCCAAATAATGTCCAACTGATATTAATTTCATTGCATGAAAAGAGTCTTAAACTCGTTCCATTTGTTCTTAACTTTTACAGGTATTGTTGTTAACTACATTCCTCAATCTCAATCACTCTTGCTGCTTATTTATTGTAAGAAAAATAAATATTTAAAAAATTCTCTTTGAGAAAATGTATTGCTAACGAAAGCCCCTACAAATTTAATTTAAGCTACATTCACAAAACAGTGTTCGTGCTGCCTTAAAGTTATAAGTTTAGTCAACTCAAATATTCAAGTTGTCACTTTGTACAACTTCACATTTCAAGTTGACTAAACTTAAAATTAAGGCAGCACGAACACTTACTTTTTTAAGTTGGAACAACAAGTTATGTTTACAGTGAAACGGTACTTGTTACCCATTCTGGTATAGAGTTTTTCATTATTATCATTACATATTATCTTTACTTATGTTTATTTCTAGACAATCACTCAAATCAAATTTAGTAACGGGGCTGCAACTATTGCACTCCTCATATAACATTAACATGAAATACATTTGAGAGGGTGAGATCAATGTTTTAAATACTTAAAATAATGCTCCAAATAATGTCATACTGATATTAAGTTCATTGCATGAAAACAGTCTAAATAAACTCATTCCATTTGTTCTTAACTTTTACAGGTATTGTTGTTAACTACATTCCTCAATCTCAATCATTCACTCCTACTGCTTATTTATCGAAAGAAAAAGAAATCTCTTTGAAAAAATGTATTACTAAACAAAGCCTGTATTCATTTAATTCAAACTACATTCACAACACTGTAAAAAAAAATAAAAAATTCAACTTAAAAAAGTAAGTGTTCGTGCTGCCTTAATTTTAAGTTTAGTCAACTTTAAATTTGAAGTTGTACTAAGTGACAACTTTATGGAAGCTTGTTTCCACCACAGAATAAAACATTGTAAAAGATAATTGCGACTTTTTATCCCACAATTGCGAGTTTACATCTCACAATTCTGACTTTTTTCTCAGAAATGCAAGATATAAATCAGAATTGCGAGATATAAACTCACAATTGCGTGTTATAAAGTCAGAATTGCAAGATATAAACACACAATTGCGTGTTATAAAGTCAGAATTGCAAGATATAAACACACAATTGCGTGTTATAAAGTCAGAATTGCGAGATATAAACTTGCTATTGTGAGAAAAAAAGTCAGAATTGTGAAATAAAAAGTCAGCAATTAACTTTTTTATTCTGTAGCGGAAAAAAAGCTTCCATACAACTTGGATATTTAAGTTGACTAAACCTAACATTTTAACAGTTTTGAGTTGAAACAACAACAATTATTATTTATTGTTACAGTGAAACGGTTACTTGTTACCCATTCTGGTACAGAGTTTTCCATTATTATCATTACATATTATTTTTATTTATATGTTTATTTCTAGACAATCACACAAATAAAATTTAGTAACAGGAGTGCAACTATTGCAAACATGAAATAAATTTGAGAGGGTGAGATCAATGTTTTCAGATGTTTAAGGCTCTCCTTTTACTGACCACTTGTTCTTTTACCCCGTTAATGAAAAGTGCATCCTGTTTAAAATGGGTGAGGAGCATCTGTCACTATTTAGCAGCCAAAACACAGTCCAATCCACCTCCTCCAGACGCCTGCACACACACACATCTTTATTCAGTGAGCACTGGGCCTTTCCAGCACCTTCATATCTTTTTATCACAACATATGAAATCCCACAGAAAACCTCTATAAAATGCCAGGAGGGCAAATTGACTTTTCCCTCAACAGCCGCCAGTATAAGTGGCTGTACTCTCAGTGCATTTTAAATGCCATACTTTATAATTGTTGGTGAAATATAGTATGCACATACAGAAAACTGATAGTTAAACTGTCTTCAGCATTTTGCGTTGTGAGTATTGCGTTTTAACACTTTAAAGAGGTGGTATAATGCCCTTTTCACATGATGTAAAATAAGTCTCTGATGTCCCCAGAGTGTGTGTGTGAAGTTTTAGCTCAAAATACCCCACAGATATTTTTATATAGCATGTTAAAATTTTCACTTTTTGAGGGTGAGCAAAAACACACCGTTTTGTGTCTGTTCCTTTAAATGCAAATGAGCTGCTGCTCCCGGCACAGGGGACGGAGCTTCAACAGCTTGCACTCACACACACATGCACTGAACATTTCAAAAACATTTAGCCTTTAATGTTCAAACCGGATTCAGACAATGATGGAGAGACTCAAGTAGAAAAGACGACATGTAGAAGCAACAGGACATTTCTGAATGGTTAGTTGATGAATTTATGTAGTTTATGTGTAGTTATCTTCTAGTCATTGATTAGCATATTCTGTCTTGATAATATATAAATCGTGTTCAGGGGGCGGGGTTTATGTAAATTTTAGGGTTGGTGATCGGGTCACTAACCCGGGAGGAATGTGGTGTAGTCTCTACCAGCCGTTTGTTGTAGTCCTTAAAAAGTGATTTCTGTAAAATCAAATATCTCCCTTTGCTTTGAACTTTGAGCGTTGTAACTCTGCAGATGTTGTTTATGCTCAAACAGCAACATTACACACTAACTAAAGTTAGAAAAGTGAAATCATAATCAACCACCCCTTTAAGGGCCTGATTTACTAAACAGGGCAAATTAGCGTGAGAAAGCAATTTTAAAAAAGTGCCGTTGTGAGTGTAAAGTTCTCCTCGTGATCCACTGACTTACACTCAAATTAAAAAATCATTTCCATAATGACCAACACAATCTACCATTTTAGCGTCTGGTTTAAGACGTGCTTTTTTGGGCGGTAAATAATAGCGCAAACACCTGTAAATTGACAAGCACAAACCTTAGTAAACCACCTTGCGTGATTTATTTGAATACTCTCCTCCCATAAATTTTGTGTCTGAAAGGGAAACTCCTACAAATGCATATGCAATAAGATCAGCTGCAAAAAAAAAACTGTCTTCACGCTTTTTCAGTCTTTAGTAAATCGTCACAGAATTTTTTTTACCAAAAGAGGGTTTGCGCTAACCCAAGCTGTCAGTAAATCTGGCACTGAGAGTTATAGTCCCTCAAAAATGAAAATTCTGTCATCGCCTAGGTGGGAAACCTGCTTGAAAACAGTCATAGCCTACTTTATGGATTGACTGGCGATAAGACTGAGTGTTAAAAACATGTTTCAGAAACTGGGTTCTGTCCCATTCAGCTTTGCTCCATCTAGATGTTTCTGAATGCATTGGCTGTTCTCCCTCAATGTTAGTTTCACAGGTTATAACAACATTGTAGCTAATCTAAGCCAATGGAGTGTAATTATATAGTGTGAACCGCAGTGCATTCCTGGCGTCTGTTCAGTTTAGCTTGTAACCTCTTTCCTTCTGGCTCGTGTGTTTGTGTTGGTAGAGATCAGTGGTGTTGACTCGCTTGTTTTCCACATTTCTAATAACATCTTGCACAAGGATCAGTGGCACTGACACAAAACATTGACTTAGTACACATTTTCATTTACTAGACAGACTAGATAGAGGTTGACCCGATTTTTTCAGATGCAAAAGCCTCTAAGTGCCATCTGAAATTTCCTCCTAGAATGATCATTTTTATCAAGCTCGTATTTTTAAGTTCAATAATTTCACTTAAATGGCAATTAATAGGTAATTTTCATTGCCATTTAAGTGAAATTACTGAACTTAAATATACGAGCTTGATAAAAATTATCATTCTAGGAGGAAATTTCAGATGGCATTTAGAGGTTTTTGCATCTGAACTCTTCATATATATATATATATATATATATATATATATATATATATATGTATATATATATATGTGTGTGTCTGTGTATATATACTGTACACTATATGATGCAATAAACAGGGTTCGTACAAGGTGCTTAAAGTACTTGAATTTGACTTGAAAGTCCTGGAGAACCCTTGAAAACAGCCATATTAATGAAGAGGTATACTTATATACTTATATATGATATACTTATTTAAATACGATATGAAATAGTTAAATTTTTTCGAAAAAACGAATATATTCTTTTCATGCAAAGCTAACACGGCTGCCCGTCTGATAACCCAGAGAAGACAAACTGTTTCTGGATATGAAGTAACAACAATGAACAATAAAAGCCATTATAAACTGTATTTAATATATATTAATTATAAGTAATATAATAAGTTGCATTTTGGATGCCTTATATCTGTAATATGAGTAAAAAAACAAAAACTTAAAAATAAAGATATTGTTTTATAAGTGCGATCTCTGATTGTAGGCCTTGAAAACCAAAAAAGTAGTGCTTTAATAGGCCTGGAATTTCATTTAACAGTGTCTGTATGAACCCTGAATAAAGTTTGTTAGAAAATTAGGCAAACAAAAAAATGCCACATTTTTGTATTTTGTATTTTTTTTTAAACTGAAACCGTTTAATTAATCAGCCATTTTACTCTACATTGAACTCTTCATCAGTAGTGTACTTTATCAACTCCATTCAAACATTTCCTATTGTTACTGCTTCCTTCTTAATTGTTCATATTTCTCTTTGCTACTCTACACACACACACACACACACTTGTGTAATCCAGCTGTTTCATTGTGTAAACGGTCTACAGCAGCTGTCTCTAATTACACTAAACTTCAATCCTCCATGTACCTTTGACACCAATCTTACACACACACACACACACACACACACACACACACCCTTCCAGCTTCACATCCCATCAGTCAGACACAGAGCCTGTTACCATGGCAACAGTAAATTAAAGAAACCTGAAAGGGGGTTTGAGCTGAATGGAGGGATCTGGGCGCTCTGTTAGACAGAGAAACGCTGCAAACCTGCAATCACAGTCGCACCATTCACACACTCCTCATTATTACTCAGCAAGTTTAGTGTTTACCGCACCTCCGCTTCCGTGGCTTTCAGCCCGAACACGCTGGCATGAGATAAGTGCCGCTTTCATAAGGGCTCACTGATTGACTTCTGTGTGTGTGTGTCATTTATCATCTTGGGAGTCCAAAACCACTTTCACTGGCATTGCCTGACAGAAGTTTGTTCCTGTGTGTGTGTGTTAGGTACTGGACGTACGCCCTGACACCGAGACTGTGCTAACAGAAGGTACTAGAGTGTGTGCTTACTGGAGTGAGCGCTCGCGTTGTCTTTACCCGGGATATGTGCGAAGGGGTGAGACACAGATACTATTTTACCCCGTCCTTATAATCATTTCAAATTTATATATGTGAGTGTTTGTTTGAATCATTCAAACAAAGGTTAAAGAACTACTGTAAAGTGATTCTAGTACATTAACTGGTTCTGCTGGTCTCCTAGGTGGTGATGAAGGTAAACCCGGTGGGGTTATGGTGGAGTTTGATGATGGAGATAGAGGGTGGATCTCTCTCTCTAATATTCGCTTTCTTCCTCCCGGATATCAAATCCAATGTAGGTCCCACTAATCGGTCATTTGCTCTGTTTTAAAAACCTTTTCTAAATCCTAGTGAGCTAGCTCTGGCTACACAGGCAACATTTGCAGTGATTATTATGTTTCTAGCATGTTATATGTTTGGCAACAGTTCTTCTAAGCCTAATTGATTGAGTTGTGTAGCTTTTCATTTCTTAAACAACCATGTAGGAAGACACATCAAGGCCATATTCCAGGAGGACAATGTCAAGATTCATCAGGCTCAGATTGTAAAAGAATGGTTGGAAGGAGCTTGAAGAATTATTTTCCCAAATCAATTGGCACCTTTGAGTCCAAACCTTAACAGAAATAAATGAACGGCACTCTGTAAAGTCTCCTCCAGCACATCCCAAAGACTTTCAATGAATTTAAGATCTGGACTCAGAGGTGCCGATTTATGTGTGAAAATTAGTCTTCATGCTCCTCCCAACCATTCTGTCACCAGTTGAACAGCACCAAACCACTTCTAAGTAGAAAAAAATTTAACAAGTAATTGATTAAAAACAATTTAGTCAGCGACCCTGTTTACAGCCATTCACAAAAATATCACTTCTCATTTAAATTGCACAAGAGATATGACTAAAACTCACATTCGATTCCAAAAGAGTGTGGCATTAATAAATACATGCTGCCTTAGGTTTTGGCCAAAACGTGGTATCGTAGAAGCTTAGCTGTCTACTTGCTGTCTAGCTCGAAAACTAGGATTTGAAACAGAGCTTTTATCGTTATATTCACATATATTTAACACAGCATTTTAACAAGCTTCAAAAATAAAATGACACCTCCTTTGCTCTTTCAGGCACTGAGTCGAGTCCTGTGCTTGTCCCTGAGGGACAGCTTGGCAAAAATATCTCCATGCAAGGAAGCAGGATGGCAAGAACAGACAGATTCAAAGCTCAGGATAAGCCAGTCAGAAGACCAGGTATGACTCTCGGCCTGTTCTCTCTACAATAAACCAACAGAGAACATATTTCACTCTCGCTTTGCCTCAAACCCTTGTGATCTACCTATCTAGACGGCTTTCCAAATGTGCCTATAATGCCCTTAGAATGCTGTCTAAAGGCCCTTTCACACCAAGGACAATAATGATAAAGATATAGTTCTAAAAATCATTCTCCATATTAAAGAATAGCAGAGTCCACGCCACAGCTATAACGATAAAAATATAAGGAACAATGTCGTTTGGGATCGATTTTTTTTCCAGCTGTCGAACGATAAAACACAGACAGCCAATCAGAATCCACTCGAATTTAAAGTGGCAGACGACATTGTGGAGAAGTTAATCGCCAAAGATCCACCACTGTTTGACAAGTCAAACCCCCTTTTCAATGATACGTTTAAAAAAATGGATGTATGGATTCATTATGGAGGCTAGCGTTGTTTTTATTCTACTATTGACTTCGTCAGCTAAATTCACTGTAAGTGAATCTAGCTAGTCTAGTGTAATTTAGATGAACTCGTAACGTAGTATGCTGAGGACATCTGCTGGTAAAAGACGTGTAAGTGCAACAAACTGATATTAATTCATTCGAAAGTACGAATAACATTTGTCTTCAAAAGACGACAACTCTCTTAATCAGAGTGACAAATTCTCCCAACTCCTCCCGTCTTTTAAGGATATATTGTGTACCCAAAAGCGCCTGTTTTTCTTTTGATGTTTTTGTGTAACGTAAAGCAGCCATTTTCGCTACTTTGAAATCGCAGCGTGCTTAGAATAAAAAGACTGTTGGCGTTCGTTGGTGTGGACGTGAATATAGTGGTGTGATCGGGCCTTAAGACTCTGTGAATGTTGATCAACCTAGGGTTTACTGTAACGTTTATTTCTTTACAGGGAGGCCTAAAGGTTCAGGGCTAAAGAAGTCTCTCTCAGACAGTGTAGCCAAGAGCTCAACATCTGCTATTACATGGCCATCAATGGCTGCACCCAGGAAGAGAATCCCTGTTAACATTTTCCAGCTCAACGGCTCCTCTTCGAAGAAGGCCTTGAAAGGCAGGGTGATGGAAACATCCTCCCGACCTTCATTATCCATGACGACCCCAACCAAAGGCCTCTTTAGCAGTAGCTCTTTTGAGGTAGACTCCTTCAGCAGCATAGCTAACGGTTATTCATCCTTTGGTAGTCAGATATCCGGGATTTCACTAGAGGGCAAGAACTCCTCTTATGGTCAAAAGAAGAGGATTGAGGAGCCAGCACCACCTCGGGGCAAGAAAGCAGAGTTTCTAGTCAAATTGGACCATGAAGGGGTAACATCTCCAAAAACCAAGAACGGTAAGGCTCTCCTGTTGCTGGGAGCCTCAGGATTTGGCTCCAATGGTGTAGGTGGTCTTCCCAGGGCAGAGGCGTATTCACACCCAGTTCTGCTGGTCAAAGACAATAGGAAAGGTGACGGATCAAGAGCAGAGCTCCTGCTGAAAGGGACATCAGTCCAGAGGAAGCCCTCACCATCAATACCCATTGAGTATGGAGACTTGAACATTGGCTGCCACAGAGACTGCCAAAGCTCTTACTCGGACATGGACGAGGAAGAGGAAGATGTGAAGACGAGGGCAGGACTTGCTTCTGCTTCTGGAGGTTTGAGAACAGCTGGTCAATTTCTCTCACGCATCTCAGTCTCCTCGTCTTCCTCAGGTTCCTCCAGCTCCTCCAGCTCAGGCTCTCTTTCGAGCTCCAGTTTGTGCTCTTCTGAAAACGACTCTTCTTACAGCTCGGAGGATGAGGAAACCTCAACGTTGCTCCTCCAGAGTTGCCTGACCCCCCATCATCCATTGCTCCAGACGCCTGAACCCCCCATGGGACCCGTACGACACTCCTTTGTGGCCAAAGCCGTGGCCGTGTCCACTGCCAAAGAAGGGCATAGCAACCACAGTGCTAGCGGCAAGCCACCGAAGAGGAAAGACTGTCCCAGTTCACACTCAAAATCCTCCAAAGATCTGGTTAAGAGGCAACGGCTTCTAGCAGACCATACCAAGCCCAGAGTGTCACCAATCCTGCCATCTAGACAGCTGTGGAGGTGGTCAGGAAACCCCACACAAGTGAGTCCTTTTTGAAAAGATAACAGCTTCTATCCCTGCTTTGTTAACCTACTCCAGGTTAAAGGAAGACGCCGACTTTTTGGGACTTCAGCTTATTCACCGTATCCCCCAGAGTTAGATAAGTCCATACATACCCTTTTTATCTCTGTGCCTTTTGTCACTTATTTTGTCACTTATTGGGAGCTGTATGCTAGCTGGAGCCGTTTACCTCCAGTCTTTGTGCTAAGCTAGGCTAGCGGTGGGTGCGTCAGACAGAGTTACGGCACTTATCTATTATCTAACTCAGGGGGATACGGTGAATAAGCTAAAGTCCCAAAAAGTCGGCGTATTCCTTTAATGTGCATAGTCAACAACATTTGCAGATTTATATCCTAAAGCACTTGTGTCAAACTCCGGTCCTGGAGGGCCACTGTCCTTCAGATTTTAGCTCCAACCAGCTCTAAAACACCTGCCTGGAAGTTTCCAGTAATCCTGAAGACCTTGATTAGCTGGTTCAGGTGTGTTTAATTAGGGTTGGAGCTGAACTTTGCAGGGCAGTGGCACCCCTGACCTAAAGGGTGTAAACACTAACTCTGAGCGGATTTCAAAACATTGCTCTAAGTAATTCTGTCTTGTCAATTTCTGGCTCAACTAGGCATGCACTGGTACCATTTTTTTAGAGTCCAAATATAGAGGCTTGTGGTTTGGTACTTACCATTATAGTTACAATGCCAATATGGTCTAGGCTCAACAAATGGTGTGAGTTTCTAACCAGTGGGTGGTTAACTATACTGCAAACAATAGCAGATGGGCCTGGTTGGAAACAATCGTTATATTTGCCATCTCATTCCTGTAAACTTAACCCTCATCCTTTCCTCGGGTCTTGTTGACCTGAAAATCTTTTTGTAAAAATTATTTTATAATGTCTACAAATGTATCTGAATGCATACTGAAGGAAAATGACTTTAGGACCCAGCGGAAACAGCTCATTTGCTCCTTATAGAGCTATAAGACCATCTAGTGGCTAGAGTCATGAAATATCATGTTATTATTTTTTTTCCCACAAGAGGTCGGCAAAGACAGTAATGCGTGTAAGATATTTTGGGCTGAATTAAAAGGATTATGCATGAAATTGTGAGTTATTTTGAATTTAAGTTGAAAGAATGTGAGGAATGTGCTTACATTACTATTTATTTATTATTAATTTCTAATATCTAGTATTTTAAAGGTTATTTATTTATTTATTTTTAAATAAAAATGTGAAAAAATTTTGACCCACGAGGGAAAGATGTGTTACAAAACGCGAGGAAAGAATGAGGGTTAAGCAAACAAAATAACTGTCATTTTCAAACATATGCAAAACTCTGAAGCTCTCTTTATTACATTAGCGGCGTGGACGTAAGGGAAAGGCACGGAAGCTTTTCTACAAGGCCATAGTGCGTGGCAAGGACGTGGTTCGGGTCGGAGACTGTGCTGTGTTTCTTTCCACCGGCCAGCCTCATCTGCCGTTGATCGGCTGCATAGAGAGTTTCTGGGAGTCGTGGCAGAACAGCATGGTCGTGAAGGTCAAGTGGTTCTATCACCCTGAAGAGACCAAGCTGGGCAAGAGACATCGTGATGGCAAAGTAAGTATCCAGATATCTGGAAGCCTTTCAGTCATGATGGACTCATTCTATAAATATCTGAACTAAGTTTTGACAGTGAGTACTGAAACACTGGTATTTAGGGCTGCCCCCGACTGAAGATCTTTCTTGTCGACTTGTAGTCGTTCATTTAAGCCATTAGTTGACTAATTGACTAATTATATTAATTTATTTACATATATATATATATATATATATATATATATTGGGGGAATACTAAACCATAATGAGCCTTTAATATATATATATATATATATATATGTAATATATATATATGTAATATATATATATATATGTAATATATATATATATATATATATATATATATATATATATATATATATATATATATATATATATATAGCCTATTCCACACATAAAGCTTTCCACAAACCACAGGGAACAGTATTGATTAGGAATGTGTCTGAAAAAATAGTAAAGAGACATTTTTATTAATTAATAATGAACTTGTGTTTTCTGAGTCAGTGTCGGCTGCAAAGATAAAGCTGACAATGATAGTGGATGTGCCTTTAGAGAGAAATGCACTTTTCATATGGATTACATAAAGAGTATTCGTTTTTTATTTGAATTGGTTTATTCAAAAGTATACATTTCAAGCTTTCTATAGATAAATTTCTAATGAGTGTGAGGCAAGCATATGCTGTGTTTCGGTTAATTTTTGTGATGCAGTTCACGGAGGCAGAAAGCGATTCCTGTTTGTTTTTGTTGTTATTGTGAATCAACACACATAAAAGTAGACCTTTTAAAGTTTCAAATGATATATTACTCTTATCTTATAACCAAAAATGCAAGTGATCACGCCAGCGCCTCCATGTCGTGCTGATACTTTAGCTCCCTCACTCCGTGAAGACACCTGGATATGTGTCTAATAAAAGCGCACATTTAGGGTAACATTAGAGCCAACGGCCAGGTAAAGTTGCTACTACTAACATGTTTCAAATGATAAGCCATATTTGAGGTCGATGGATGATTTGGACGTTTTGATTTCCTGCCTGACAAACTGTAATTCCCTCAAGGACTCAATCTTTCCGCGTAACATCGCAACTCCCTTTTTTTTCTGCGACTAGCGAACTCATAAAATCCTGGCCGACTAACATATAATCGACTATAGGGGGCAGTCCTAGTATGCTAGCAGGCATTGAGAGTTGTTGTTGAAGGACATTTTTCCTTTTCCCTAGCATGCCTTGTACCAGTCCTGCCATGAGGATGACAACGACGTCCAGACAATCTCTCATAAGTGCCAGGTGGTCACACGCGAGGAGTACGAGCGATTGACCCGCAACAGGAGGGCTGATGGGAGTTTTCACGACCTGTACTACCTGGCCGGCACCTACGACCCCACCAGTGGACAACTGCTCTCTGCAAACGGCATGTCCCTACTCTGTTAGCACTGGACTTCGGGATACTACTGAGTTTCTTTGGTCCAAAGTCAGAGATGCATTGGAAATAAGAAGCTGGGCTGCACTGGACGCTCTGACAGAGGACCTGGAAGTACACCCATAAACTCTGGGAAGATATCTACACGACCCTTCAGAGTAGATGCGGTTTATCCATGGTCCCAATTCTCTTCTGGGAGGTTATCTAATGGACGTATTGTGGATCTGATTTTCCATGAACCGTTCGTTTATCTGATCTTAGATCACCAAAGCAAAACTCTTGGTTTGGAGAACATGGCGGACGACTATGAAGACTTGAGCCTTGAGTTGTAGGCCGTGGCGTTGTGTTGGGCGCTCCTCGCACGTCACTTTCATGATTCCAGGGATATTTAAGTACATATAAGTATAAATATATTAATTTCATTTATGTGTATATATATATGTATATATATATATATATATATATATATATATATATATATATATATATATATATATATATATATATATATATATATATATATATATATATATATATATAAATAGGGAATTATCTCCTATCAAGCCATACACTTCAGTACCTCTTAACATGTCTTTTTATTCAGGTGTATATTGTACAGGACAGGTTGCTTGTGTTTTTTGTGTGTGCGTGCGTGTGTGTGTTTTTGTTGTTGTCTATATGTAAATATTCAAAGCTATTTTATATAAGTGTAATGTACAGAGGCTTATCTTGCCATGTTTTGATTGATTTATTTTTGTATAAGTGGAAGATATAGTGGTTGTGAGAGGGTGAACTGATGTTGTATGCATTGCACTGCACACGGCCTGCTGATACAGTGAGAGAGGAACCGTCCCGCTCCCGTTTTCTCTTTCAGAGAGAGAGAGGGGGGTCACATGATGGGTCGCCATCCTTTTATCGGCTGCACTTTGGGCATTTGTTCCTCTAATGTCTTACTCCGATTTGTTGTTGCTTATGTTTGCAGACTCAACACTTTAATGCTAAAACAAAGGGAAACAAGTATTGACACTTTAAAATTGTATTACAAGTAGTAATTTGACATGAGTGATTGAATTTAATCAGTTTTTGAGTCTACAAATAAGGAGAGTAAAAAGGGTGAATCTCATAAAGAAACTTCCAGGCCACTTCAAAATCATAAAGAAATGTGCTTTGCATAATGAACACAAAGCCTGATTTTAGGACCATTTAAACTGATGCATAGTGACATTAAGCACATTTCCCCCCTAAAACTCTCATTGCTGTAATGTGGGAAAATTGTTATTCCCATAACTATAATATTTTAATGAAAATCAGAAGGTCTGCCTGGACACAACGATTTGTTTGATCTTGATCGAATTTGTGAGATTCACCTAAAACACTGGTATATGATACCAGAAGAACCTGAAAAACAATTCCGACATGTGTTATTACTGTATCTGATGCATTTCTTTTGTTTTCAAATGCATCCTGCACTGTATTTACATATTTCTTTGCTCATTTTTATTTTATTTAGCACCCATCAAGCGGGGTTTTTCTGCTAGTGCTAACGGTGAAATCCACCTGATTCTTTATCTTAGTATCCCAGGGTCAGGGCACTAAAAGCGAGGGATTGTCGGAGCTCATAGAGACGTTGTTGTCCAGTCAGACTGTCCTCCATGCGCTCATTCTTCACTGTGAGGGACAATCGCATTCATGCATGAAGGAGCATCCACTGTTTTGAAAGGCTCACACAATCACAGCGTTCTTCTTTTTGTGCCAAATATGGTAATTTCTGATTATGCAATCTTCACTGTATTGTTCAAGTATTATGTATGTATTGTTTTTTTTTTCCAAGTTTTAGTGTTTATTTATTGGCAGTGTTTCTGTTTCATTACAAAACCAATGGATCATGATGAAAATGTCTTATTTGCTGGGATCTATTTGACCCAAAAGTGTGGCACTAAATGTGTTACAGTCAGTCCTTCACCTCTTGCCACCCCATTAACAACTGCCCCGGCCCTGCAGGGGAAGTGACGCCGTTCACTGACCCCTCGTTTCCTGACCGTTTACCCCATCCGTTTAGATTTACAAATGAACTAGCAGAAAGTCCCCACGGTCACGTTTGGCCTTGTCGTTTGTTCACAGCAGAGAGCCTTGAAGGAGAGCATATATGTGGCTATGTTTAGAAGAGCTCTTACTGCTGAAGTGTGTATACTGTGCACAGAATGCATATTTTCTCTAGGGATGCACCAATATGACATTTTGGCCGATAACCGATAATCATTTATATTTGAAAGCCGATAACCGATATATTGGCCGATAAATCTAAATCCAAATTTTTATATCAATTTTGAGAGCCTGATTACAAAAACAAAAATCTCACCATCAAAAGCCATGTCCCAAACACATTATTATAACGTTCTCATTTTAATTTTATGTAGCCGTTATGACAGACAAGCGCTGGATATGTTGCACTTAACTGTATTTTCCTTTTTTGAAGTGATTTCAATCATATTTCAAGCAATCTGAAGAGTCTCAGCTGAAGGAAATAATACATTATTTATCAGCTTTAATATATCGGCCAAATTTTCTTATCAGGCCGATAACGATAAAATGAAAAAATTTCCATATATCGTCCGATACCCATATGGTGGCCGATATATCGTGCGTCCCTAATTTTCAGTATGTTTAGAATACCTGGATGACCTACAGTACCACATTTGCCAAAATGCGCAGTATACCACAGATGTATCCCACAATGCAAAGCGCTCAACTTTTATTTCCGGTGATGTCTGAACCAGAAGAACGACTCTCTCTTTCTCAGCTCATCATTTGATCAGAAAGCCAAATGTAAATGGCACACAACATTGGATTTTTATTGTCAAGATGATAACTTGCTGCATTAAAGGCAGGGTAGGCGATTTGTTCCAGAAACCTTTTTCGTTATGCTGGTTGAAAGCATTGACTGTAAAAAAAATGGACGTAGTGTCCGTGACGTTACCCGTATGTTTCTGAAGAGCATTTTTGAAGCCTAAAGTGGGCGGAGCCGGTCGTCGCCATCTTGGATAACCGAAAATGTGCAACGAGGCGGATTAGCTGAGGTGACGTGACGCTAACAGACAGCCGACAAACGGCTAGTAGTGACATCAGCCACAATCCACCTGTCACTCAAGTGGCCACGCCCTTAATTATGCACAACTTTAAGGCTTAATAAAATCTAAACTGATGAGTTATAAAAAAACAATCACCCCTCTCACAGTCGTCATGAAGGGCAAAATTTGCTTTATAGACCAAAAACACTTTTTGCACCAGGCTGTAAACATGTTTTTTTTTTCTGCTGTGAAGTTGTGCATTTTAACATGGGGGTCTATGGGATTGAGTCTCTTTTGCAGCCTGTCTCTAGTGGCCAGTCGATGAATTGCAGCTTAAGTCACTTCCGTGTTGGATTCAAGAGAGAGAGAGAGACAGGAAAGTTGCCACTTGGTTGAAAGTCTCTTCACATCCTGATAGCAATCAATAAATTAAGTGGCCTAAATGTATTTATATGGATATATATCGTCTGTGGAAGGCGTAGGACCATAAAATGTTCGTCCAATCATTGCACTTGGTCCGAACGCAATGATAGGATCTCCCTCCTGCCCGTTAACATATGTATTTTCATACCTCCGCGCATAAATCACACGTCATCAGCGCGTTTAATGCTATGCAGAGTTGTAGACAGACGTCAGTCACTGAGAGACACAAACGAAACAGCCGCCGCCTTTTACAGTTCCTCCTCAACCAAAACACAAGTTTATGCTGCGTTCACGCCATAACTACTGTAATTTAGAAGAGATTTGGAAACCTGTGATGTTACGGTTTTGAAGATGCTCAGAAGGGAGGGTGGGATCTCATGCTTTCAAAGCTAACTTGCTAACGCTAGCCACTCCAAAATTGCCTACCCTACCTTTAAACAAGCAAAAGTAGGTAGTAAACAGTATACACTTCACCGTATTTAGTAAGAACTACGCTGGAATCCAGCCTGTGCTTGACTTGCTCCCTATTAATAGTTTGAGATCATATATGACTGGTATGTATTAGGATTTGACTATTTAAAAAACTCTTGTAATCAGAGCAAGGTTGATATAACAAGGTTGTGTGTGTGCGCAAGTATGTGTGCCTTTTTGTACTCGGCCTTTATGTTTGACTGTTTTGACACAAGAGGGCACTGGATAGAGTTGTGAATGTACTTCGCATACGTCAAGCATGCTTATTATCTGAGGACCTGTCTGTAAGTCACACAGATTCAGAGTTGCTGTTGGACACAATCTCCTCTTAAACCAGGGGAGAAACTTCATTAGTGAAGGTCAAAGGTCAACAAGGATATTCAGGTCAGCACGTCTGATATGTTACAAGAGCAGGTCACTTGTTCATGGCAAAGGTGCAATACTACTACGGCGAAATATTTGAACGGCACTCAGCATTTCTAAGCTTTTTTTCGCAAAGGCTGATGGGTAACAGGAAGTGATGAGGAGGACGCAGGAACGTCTGTCCTAATAAAGCAGCTTTCTTTAAATGCCAGAAGGCATGTACTTAATATTCCGCTTGTCCGAGAGTCTCTGATACACGAGATATTCTAACTTTGTTAAATGAAAATGATGTATATCTTTATATCTGTTTCCATTGTTTGTTTGTTTTTGTTTTGTTTTGTCTTTGCTTTGAAATGTTGTAAAGATTGTACATGTGTAAAGTAAGGTTTGATTTTGGGGTAAACATTTTACAAAAAAAAAAATACTTTATGAGTATCAACTGTAAACGTGGTTTAGTATTACAATTTTTTATAGAGGGCTTATGAATAAATATCACATTTAAAAAAAATCTTTTGGACTTTCATTTCATTTTCCTGTTTAAAAGTTGTGACTCCTTCAGTACGCTTTGGCTAACCAGGAACATTTATTATTATTGAACCGTTTTTAAAAGTAAATCCTTCAGTTTTCATTTCAAGTTGAGTTTAAAAGCCAGTTCACTTCCCTAATGTGTGTGTGTGTGTGTGTGTGTGTGTGTGTGTGTGTGTGTGTGTGTGTGTGTGTGTGTGTGTGTGTGTGTGAGCGGCTCAATGAGGTGCTATAAGACATGAACAGGACCAGCTCCACTTACACACTAACTCCGCTGTAATGAGTGTTTAATGATCTCGCGTGCTGGAGGACTTCAGCATGTTATATAACAGAGTGTGTGTAAAACTGCAGCTCTGCGTTCTGATGAGGAAACACTGTAGACGAGACACGAGTGTGTTTGAGGAGCATTTCAGCCTGGTGATCGCTTCAGAAAACTGTTCACTGCAATAAAATGTGTGTGTGTGTGTGTGTGTGTGTGAGTACACCTGATGTACTTGTTACATCATAAGAAGAATGGCATCTACGGTAATGTTAGTCTTTGTTTATCCCGAGGTTTACTGAAGTCAGCCGGATCCGGGCCGGATCCAGATCAGATGGTGGACCTGCACCTAAACATGTCCACAACACATTCCCTAAGTGTCAGCCTCATCAGCCCTGTGGAGGCCTCATCGACACGACAGCCATCGGCCCTGATCCTCAAACTCGTCTCCATACCGGCGAGATGACTCCGACTTCCATCCAGATGGAATTGGATAAATACTGGATAAATATTGTTAATGTTCTGATCCAATCTGACTTCTGACCTGTAACGCTGCCTGGATCATAATCATACACTGTTCACTCGTTGGCCAGAGGAGAACCAGTGACTTGCTTAGTTGGTGACATTTACAGTTTTTTACAATCACTTTGCTACTATTTTCATAACCTTGATGTCATTTTTCAAAACTCTAGACACAAAACTCAAAACGGTTATCACTTGTAACACAGGCTGTCTAATGTTCAAAACATTGCATTGTGCATTCACATCTTTAAAGAAATCTTGCACTTGCACAATCATTGGTTCAAAAAACTAATTTACTGTGAAATACCGTTGAGACATAACTATAGATCACCCACACACAAGCAACTGATAGTTTCACTGTCATTGTTCGTACAATCATTAAATATTGTAGAACAAAATAGGTGATACAGGTTTCATTATGGTACTACATGTACAGTAAATACATCTCTGTAAAAGCACTGCAGTAGTAGAGAGAATACGACAGACACAGTGGAATCATTGAACAAAGTTTGTAATATATTGATGCAAAACACTACAGTACAATCACAACAGGTTTATTTGAATCAAAGCAAAAATAATTAGCTATGAAATAGAAAAGAAAAGACAGTATTGTAAAACATCAAATGCAGTGTTCCTCAACTTGCTTGCTTGTACTGTAAGAAACAAAACAGGAGTGATTATCTATACAGTGCAGTGCTGTCAATACTGTACATAGTCTGAAAAGGTGCTACAGTATTTGGGACCATAGACTGATGAAGCATTATGATAAAATATTAGGCTACATCCATGGATATTGTAGTCTAATTGGTTCATGCTCAATTAGCATGGAGCATGGACCAATTAGACTACAATATCCATGGATCATTATCTTGAAACTTTCATGATTTAAACATGGAAGATTGTTTGTCTGTTTCCATACAACTATGCATTAAGAGTAATGCAACAGTAACTTATCATTTTGAGCAGTTGTATCAATTGATAGTTAGATCATTGTAAGGAAATGAATAGACACTCATTTGAAATGTAATGTGTGAATTGTCTTTTGAAATAGCAGTACTTTGATGTTAAGTTGTGTCATATTGAACAGGTGATTTTTGTTGAATAAACAAATGATCTAAGTTTTATGTGTATTGTATCCAAGCAATTGAGAAAAGGGTTAGAGTTTTGAAAAATGTTCATTTTGATCATTGGTTGTGAGTTTTGTGTCTAGAGTTGTGAAAAATGACATCAAGGTTCTGAAAATAGTAACAAAGTGATTGTAAAAAACTGTAATATTCAACAATATTATTGATCTGCCATTCTTAAGGTGGACGATGACGCAATATTCTTCTAGAAACAAACTTTGTATTTAAACGTTGTATTATTTTCATGTTATCATTGTAAAGCTGCTTTGAAACAATCTGTATTGTAAAAAGCGCTATATAAATAAATGTGACTTGACGTGTGAGAGAGAGAGAGAGAGAGTGTGTGTGTGTGTTTGTGTGTGTGTGTGTGTGTGTGTGTGTGTGTGTGTGTGTGTGTGTGTGTGTGTGTGTGTGTGTGTGTGTGTGTGTGTGTGAGAGTTTCTGCTCTGAGTAAAGCATCACTTATACAGTATCAGCCACACAACTCTCTCGTTATTTACACCTGTTATTGCCACTTCCATGTGTTATGTCTGGATGGAGACAGTTTAAAGACAGTCCAATAAAAGTAGTCTCTGCATTTAAAGCTGTGGATCTTGTGTCGCACGTAAAGAATCTGTTGTTGAAAGTCGCAGAGAAAAGAATGTTCAGAACACATAAACAACAGTTACAGTGTGTCTGGACATCATATAAAGCCTTGTGGCAATAACTGTGACATACTCCAAAAACTAGCATTTTGCTGATTCTTTTATTATATTCATGCATAATGCTTTTATGAGCTGGTATTAATCATTCTTTTCATAAAAAATAAAATAAAAAAAGAATTGTAAAAAATTGAGTGTTCATCAGAGGGGTCCGAGATCCCAGGACTTTTGTCGCACTTGAACCAAGAATACACACAGACACACACAAAAAATGTATGTATTCGAGGAGTTAAAAAAAAAAAGAAAGTAACAAATCCTTCGCTCGTGGGTCAATTTGACCCCTTTAGGAATGAATGGGATGCGAGGAATGCTTCAGGACACATAGAAAAACCTAAAAATGCTCAAAATTCACATGATATTGACAATAGTCCAGTCATTTTATGATAAAAGTTTGAACAAACTGCAACAGAAGCAAACTCAACTGATTTTGTATCCTCAATATGTCCTGAGTAAGGAAAAAAAAAGCCCAGAAAAATCCCATTAGGGGAAAGTTTCGAAAAAGACCCAAATATATCCTATTCATATGCTTATTCATTATTTTTCTCACATGAATAGGGTAAACATCTTAACCTTTAGATATCACCATGAAAATTACTGAGTTGATTACTTACATCGAGACAAACAAAAAATGTATTACAAGTTTTTTTTAAATTGTTTGTTAACATGGACAAACGGTGCATAATCTAATTACGTATGTGCTAATTTGCATAAATACCACAACAGATCTAAACATTGGGTATAGCCAGGTGAAAATGTCTTATTGAATCTTGTTGACATATAACAGTAAAATACTTAATATTAAGGTCTGAATGGAACCCATTTAGGCTACCCATGAGCATTAATACATAGAGGCAGGAAGAAGTACTTTAAACCAGCCTTTATTAATTATTATTGCAGAGATGGGGTTTGGGAATGGGTCCGTGGGACTGTTTCTGGGGATTTACTTTTTACTTTACCTACCTTTTGTCTTCTGCATTCTCCTTACCATTGTCCCCTGTTCTTCCCTCAGACTCGTCCCCCAGAAACAGTCCCACGGACCCAGACCCAAACCTCATCTCTTAAAAATTTATTTCAATTTTAAAAATTAATCTTAAAAATTGCCGTTTTAATGTTATGTTGTATGCTAAACTTTGAGAGACTAAAGTGTTTATTGTATCTATCTCCTTTGAAGCCGTTAGTGGGTCGTTAGCATATATGCTGTGCAGAAATCAGTGATGACCATTTCATTTGCTTATATGTTATGTAGAGAGTGTGTGTGATTCATTGTTACGGTCACATGCAGAACACAGTGTATTATTGCCTCGTTTCTCTTGATTTGCACTTCTGTTTGCACTTGTTTACAGTAAATTAGGGCCTTTATTTGGACATTTTATATATTTTAGGTTTTTCTCTCTAAATTGAGATAGTCAGCTGTACCAAACATAATTCATAGTTAATTCAGTTGTGTCATTTATTCCATATTGCACTTTAAAAGGAGATTGTTGCAATTTATAAATTCATATTGGTCATAGAGGTAAAGCACTTTGAAAGAAGTTTGAAGAAGAAATCTGGGGTTGTCACACTATTTAAATTAGATTGCAAATGTGTATTCATTAGTTTGTACGTTTATTATGGACATTTATGTACAATTTGCAGTGAGAAATCTAATGTGTATTTGTTTGTTTCCTTTTATTCGGCTCTTACGGTGTTTTGGGAATAAAATTCTTCATAAACATCAGTTCCTGAGAGTAAATTGCATCTGTTCAGCCGGGAATTCTAATAGACCATATAGGGTTTAAGAGCTGCAGTCATTTTTATTGGGGTATATATCACGTTTTCAGAAAATTCTCAAAAATAGTGGCGCATATTCAGAGGAGAGAAGCAACTTTTATACGTACCACTGGTTACATTAGGACTCACATCCACATCACTGATCCAACTGTAAATGAGCAGACAGACATACAGCAATAGAAAAGCATTCGCAGCATCAATGTTCATCTTGTGTTTGAAATGCTGCGTCTACAGTGATTGATTTCTGATGCTGAAGTCAAAGCTTAAGACTTTATTCTGAAGAGCATTTCTGAGAAGTCTTACACATACAACTACAGGTCAACTAACTGTCATTAGAGTATTAGTAGACTGTCTGCTTAATATTTGCTAAGACTTTATTTCATTGGTCCTCCAACAGACATTCAACTGACTATAAGTAACTTGGCAATTACAAGTCAACTTATTCTCTTAACCCAAACCCAAACACCCAACCATAACCTAACAGTGTACTAACAGTCAACAAATACTCTAATGAGAGTTAGTTGACATGAAGTTGCAAAGTTACTTATAGTTAGTTGAATGTCTAAAGTGGAATATCAAAATAAAGTGTAACCGCGATTTGTAATCAGCCGAATCAAGTATTTCTATACTAAGCATGTATATTTCATTAACACTTTTCTGGATAATTTCAACAACAAAAACGATCTAAATATAACTGAAATAATTCTTCATTCACAACAAAAACTTACATTTTTGCATATTTAAAATTAACTGGTTCAGTGACTATAAATATAATAATACTTTATGTGAAAATTGTAGAAAATGAATCTGGTAAATGATAATTAGCCTGAAAACATGAATGCTAAAATGGTCTCTAAACGCTATTAATTGTGTGAAGTGAAATATCAATGAAAACGTGTGTTGTATGGATATTCAGTCTAAACTCAAGAAGAATGGAAAGAGTGTGTGAGTGAAGGTAGTTGTGAATGTGTGTGTGTGTGTGTGTGTGTGTGTGTGTGTGTGTGTGTGTGTGTGTGTGTGTGTGTGTGTGTGTGTGTGTGTGTGTGTGTGTGTGTGTGTGTGTTAGTTACAGAGAATTAGGATCAGAGAACTATGGAAGCTTGTTTCCACCACAAAATAAAACATTTTAAAAGATAATTGCGACTTTTTATCTCACAATTGCGAGTTTACATCTCGCAATTCTGACTTTATTTCTCAGAATTGTGACAATAGTCAGAATTTCGTGAAATAAAGTCGCAATTATGTGTTATAAAGTCAGAATTCTGACTTTTTTCTCGCAATTGCGACTTTATATCACGCAATTCTGACTTTATAACACATAATTGCGAATTTATCTCACAATTCTGACATCTTTTCTCAGAATTGTTAGATATCAAGTCCAATTCTAAGGGGGAAAAAAAGACAGACTTTTTTTTTTACCTCAGAATAGTTTATATCTCACAATTCTGACTTTATCTCGCAATTGCGACTTTATTTCTCAGAATTGCGACTTTATTTCTTTCTGACTTCATATCTCCCAATTGTGAGAAAAAAAGTCAGAATTGTGAGATTAAAATAATAAAAAGTTATTATTTGTTTATTATTCAGTGGCGGAAACAAGCTTCCATAAAGAACAGTTAGGATCAGAGAATGACACCGTTCCTCTGTTATAGTCCTGACACACTCACACGATAAAGCTTCTGTTCAATACAAAATCCAGACTCAATAACACATCCACACTACTCCACACACCAAACATCACTGTTGAAGAAATCACGTCCCTTCCTCTGGTTTATTGCTGTAAGTTTCCTCACACAAAACCTCACAGCAACACAGACAATTATTACTCAGTAATTTATCCAATTGACTCTAATATGCAGAAGTAGACAACTTTATTGGCCAAACCTGAGAAAACGGCACCATCTTTTATTTTATTTTAAAGCCTAGCCAACAGAACAAAAGTCTATTGACAAAGACTGCATCATTTTATAGTTAAATATTTTATAGCCTAGATAAAACGAAATTGGCCGTTTTAATGGGTTTCAATGGGGACATTTTTGTCCTTAAGGTCATGAGTGTAAATATTGTGTATACCCAGAGATTTATGGAAGGAAATAAAATTTAAATAAAAAAATATACACTTGTGCCAAAATTGATGCAGTTGCCATTAACACAGGAAACAAAATTTTTTATAAACCCCAGAAAGAGACAAACACGTCCTTAAGGAAACACACGGGTTAATTTGGCTCTAAATTTTACATTGAAGTGTGATTGATCAATGAGACCCTTTGATTACAGTGTTATTATTGAAGCATAATTTACAAAACTGTATTAATCTAGAAGCAGAATCAGATTTAACTGTGATTTTCTGCTGTAATAAACAGTTTAACTGGTAAGATCCTCAGAGGAGTTGTGCAGCCATTAGATAAGTATGGAAAGACAGTCTCAGTAAAGGATGTCCTGAATGTGCGTAGACAGTCTTTAGTTACAGGATCAGAGAATGACACTGTTCCTCTGTCATAGTCCAGCTGAACTCTCACACGCTGAAGCTTCTGCTTAACAGTAAAGACAGTGGGGGGTTGCTCTGGGGATTGTGAGCCGTATTTGCTGTTTAAGAACCACACACCCCAGACATTAGACTTAGAGAAATCCTCTCCCTTCCTTTGGTTTGATGCTGTGATTATTCCAAGACCCCAGCCTGTAATGTCTCTAACCTCCACATCCCAGCAGTGTGTTCCTGAGTTAAAGCCCTCAGATCCCAGGACACATGCACACCTGTCAAACCTCTCTGGATTATCAGGAAGTGTTTTATCTACACGACTGACCGACACACTGGTCAGATCAGCAGAGAGTGTGAGACGAGGATCTGCTGTGTTTGGATCCAGAGTCAACGGAGCTGCAGAGAGAATAACATCAGATTACAGGATGAGATAAGATGTATTAGAAATGTAAATGTAAAAAAACATCATATCATAACAATGTTCTCTCAGTTACTGCCAGAATGGATTGAGGCTTCAGGTTTAATATCAGTATTCAATAAACACTATTGTCTCCTAATACATAAACATAAACCAAGAGGAATAGACTTTTCATTATGAGTTCGCTGTATGATCTGATGATTTTCTGAAATACAGAACACATGAATCGACACATGAATCAAAGCTCCAGAACTCATCTGTGGATCCGGCTGTGAGATCTGGACTCTGAGGATCATTCAGGAGTCAGAACTGCAGTGAATTTGAGTTCAGATCCACTGAGAGAAGAGATACGAGCAGCTCACTCACCTTTCCATTGAGGCCTTAAAGTTCTGGAAAATATAGAGTTTGAAAACATTTTAATATCTAATCAAACACTCTCAGTGTCAACGAGTCTCTCTATACAAGTTGTTTAATGCACAGAGAATGAAGCCAGATTGATTTGTCACCTTTAGAAACGAGACATCATTGTCTTTCATCATCTCCTCCATGTCTCTGATAGTGTGTGAAAGAGCTGAGATGTGTGTGTTCATCTCCTCCAGCTTCTCCTTCATCCTCTGCTTCTTCTGCTCCTCTTCCTCTCTCAGCGCAGTGATTGTAGCTTCTTCTTCGTCTCTGAGAAACTGATGAAGCTTCTCAAACTCTTCTTTAATCTGATGCTCTGTGTGCTCAGCTTGAGACTGAAATCAAATCACATTCACTTCAGTCATCTCAATCAACACAAATCTCTGATACCCGACATATAACGGACCCAGAAGCAGAAGCTGCTCGTCATTTACAGAAATAATCAACTGGAATCTATTATATTAAATATATTGATTTATAACGGGATAAAGTGATCCTCCAGCTGTAATGAAAATGACTCTTGATTCTGTTTCCTCACATTGATGTGTTGAGCTGTTTTCTCAAACTCTCCTTTCTTTTCTTCATTGTGTTGAAGTTTCTGTCGTAAGGACGTCAGTGCTGTATTGAGCTCCTCCTAGAATTGAACAAAAATACATTAAACACCAGATTACAGTGAAGAGAAGAAAATACAGTGATATGATCATACAATTCTGTGCAAAAGTATTCACCCACACCCTGAATTCTTCTGTTTTTGTTAAAGGAGTCATGACCTGCAATTTTCACTTTTCCACGAGAATCAATGTATGTTATGATTGCCTAACGATTATACACTGGCCGGGAAGCCGATATTTAAAAGTGAAGCGTTCGTTTACCCCAGGGTTCATAAACCAGCGCGCGTGCACGCGCACTCAAATACGAGATTTTGATTTCAGCCCCGACTTGACGTCATGACAGGGCAGGATATCCCATATATGGACACCGCAGACCTGCCGCAGGAAATGCGCCCTGGCGCCCCTCCTCCCCTCATATTCAGTCGAGAAAGAAGCAGACACGTAGTGCACACTGAGTTGCTCTGTTGTTGACTGCCAGAATCAACATGTAAATGTGTTTTCTCTCCCAAGAACGGACCAAGCTGTCAGGGACCAGTGGATTAAATTCATTTTTAATGACGCGGTTCCTACAACCCTTCCCACTGGCTTAACGTTATGTGTCTGTGCTAACTAAACATTTTACGCCGGAATCCTTCACAAATTTGAGGCAATATCAGGCGAAGTTGGCATCGAAGCTCGGGAAAAAGGGGCCATTTTCAACAATCAGACACTTGCCTGCAATTGAAACAGTAAGAATGTGTTTTTATTGCTCTACTCTGTGTCACAAACAGCAACTAACTGCTAATGCGGCTATTGTATGCTAGCGGGAGTATTAGCTTCGAGGTAAACATGGGGAATGGCTGCTAA
The DNA here is from genome assembly GCF_964197995.2 of Scardinius erythrophthalmus. Lineage (NCBI taxonomy): Eukaryota > Metazoa > Chordata > Actinopteri > Cypriniformes > Leuciscidae > Scardinius > Scardinius erythrophthalmus. Next base: position 67,320,466 of record NC_138221.1, on the reverse strand, counting down.
CGTTACTTTGCAAACAACAAATGACTGAGATCATCATGAATTCGGCTATTGTATATTGATTGCCTAACGCTTATATATGAGGCGCCGTCTAGTTTGTGTGTGTGTGTGTGTGTGTGTGTGTGTGTGTGTGCTCACGTCTCATATGAGTAACTATGTGTATGAGTATGTGCGTGGAGAGTTCATATACATGTATGTGTGACTACTTAGTATGTATGCAAGCGTGTTTCATATATGTGTGTGTGAATGAAGTTTGATTTAAGCCCTTATACACTGGCCGGGAAGCCGGTCGCGGCCAGGTCGGGTTCATTCATAACTTGCGCCATGATGCCATTTTGGAATGATATGCTAAAGCGTTACCTGCGGTGTCAACCCCCCTCCTTCCTGCCACCAATCAACGCGCCCCTCATTTGCATTATTAAAATGACTGTCCACGACAGCCAAAATATCGCATCAGATCTCGCGAGACAATAATGCCTTCAGAAATAAGGGTCTGAGGAGCTCTGTGTTTATTTTTTTTCCACTTTTCTTTTTTAGAAGGGCCTGAAAGACTATAATACAGCAGTAGGTATCCAAGGTAATACTAGGTCATGACTCCTTTAAATCTCATACTAAATCGATTCAGAAATTAAAACTTACCATAAAACAAAGGCAATCTCAGTGAACACAAAGTACAGTTTGTAAATGACAATGTTATTTACTGAAGCAAAAAAGTTATCCAAAACTAACTTGAACTGCGTGATAATGTATTTGGCCCCATAGTTACTAATTCCTCAAATCTCTGAAACTGTATTTATAATGTTGTTCAGCTGGACTAAACACAACCAGTCCTGATCACTGCCACCCTGTTCAATCAAATAAACACTTAAATAGGACTTTTTCAACAGCATGAAGTTGGTTAAAAGGTCTTAAACAGCAACACACTATTGACAAAGGTGAAAGAAACTCCAGGAATAATGATGAAGACGGTGATTGAAACACATCCGTCTGTGATTACAAAGCTATTTCTAAGGCTCCGGGACTCAAAGAACCACAGCGAGAGCCATTATATCCAAATGGAGAAAACTCGGCACAGTAGCAAACCTTCCCAGAAGTGGCTCAAAGTCACCAAAGGGCCAAGAACAACATCGTAGGACCTGGATTTTCTTATTTTCTATCAGAAAATGCTAAAGCACAATATCCTATCTTTAGTCTGCAAACTGAAGCTCAAGCAACAAGGCTATGACTCAAAGAATAGTGAGTAAATCCACCTCTGCACAATTGTGCTCTTTTTATTGCAAAATAATGATATCTATGAAAAAGGCCCCACTATTTAGTATGAGACACACAAACATGAGAAATAAGAATGGCAAATACTTTTACAGCACAGTAAATGTAATATATTGAGTAAAATGACATTGAAATAGTTTATGTTTATGACTAATTATTGTTTGTTAGATGTGAACAGAAACATTTGTCTTACCTTGTAAGATGAAACCACTTCACTGATGAGTCTGAATTTATGATTGTCATGTTTTTGTGAATTAATACACACTAAACACACAGGCTGTTTGTCCTCCAGACAGAAGAGTTTGAGTTTCCCACTGTGTAAACTGCAGATCTCCTCAGATCCTGATGAACCTTTCTCATTTCTCTCCTTCAGGAACGACTCACACAAGTTTTTTAATGCCAGATTGAATGGAGGTTCTTCTTTTGAGGATCTCCTCCTGCAGACAGGACACTCCTGAGTTTCCTTAGTTTTCCAGAACTGTTGTAGACACTCTTTACAAAAACTGTGACTACAGGACAGAAGAACAGGAACCTTGAAGATTTCATGACACACGGGACAAATATAATTATCTTCAGCTGCTGAAGCCATTTTCTTCGTTTGAGTATCGCAAACTAAACTCTACTTTCACTTCTGTTCAGAAATGAACATCACAAAAATCCTCCTGTAAAGTTTTTCTCTGTGTTCTCCATTGATTGCTTATTCTTTATTGTTTTTGTTGAGACAAAGTCAGTGTGACAGAAAGGAGAAACAACAATTCAGTCTCTCCCTGGTTAGTGTTGTAAGAGGGAGCTTATGATCACCTTTGGGTGTGTACAAACAGGTCAAACAGGAACGTCAGGATTTCTTCAGGTAAAATGTATTCAAAATGGACATGCATTGAAATAATCTTAAAAAAATAACGCTGTAAAACTTTGAATAAAACACAAAAGAACAATTACAATACAAAATTATTAATTATAAACAACCTCAAAATGCTTGTACATGTTTTAATTATTGCTCTTTATTTGTCAGACAGTTTATTCAGGTCATGATCAAATCAAATAAAAATTTATTTATGTAGCACATAAAAACAACAGTAGTTGGCCATTGTGCTGTACAACAGAATAAATATATATAAATAAATAAAAAAAAAAAAGAGCGCAAAGGGAGTTTACATCAAAAACACCAATAAGAAAATTCAACATTAATTTTCTGTCATGCTCAAATCTTTGTCAGTGTAATGGGCAGGAATAAAGATCTGAGCGACTTTGACAAGGGCCAGATTGTGGGTCAGAGTATCTCTGAAACGCAAGGCTTGTGTGTCACTCCCGGTCAGCAGTGGTGAGGATTTACCAACAGTGTCCGAGGAGGGACGAACACACACCGGCGACAAGGTGTTGGACACCCAAGACTCATGGATGGACGAGGGCAATGAAGGCTATCCCGTCTGGTCCGAGCCAACAGAAGGTCTAGTGTAGCATAAGTCACACACAACTTTAATGATGTTAAAGGGTTACTTCAGGATTTAGCATTAAGCTTTGTATTAGTAGAAAACCTGTAGTATTTTCGAATTACCATGCTTTCCACCCTCATATCCCCCTGAGACAAGAGATTTATGTATTTTTTGTCTGGAAAAAATCCTCCGATGACGCAAAAATCGTCATTTTGCGTCATCGGAGGATTTTCTGGACAGAGGCTAAAGACTACAGCCAGTAGAAGGCGTTGTTCCGCATGTTTTCAGCCCGCCCATACAGGGTGGGATCTCACTCAGAATGTACACAGTGTCAGCCGTCTTTCTTTGAAAGCTAAGCTAGCAGGCTCTTGTTCTGTGGAGAAAGCTGAATAGTAGGAGAAAGCTGAGTAAGTAACCATCCTCCTTTTCCCGGACTTGTCCGGCGGGCGAGATCGTTCAAAATGTCCGGGATTCAGCTTTTGCTTTCTGCGGTCGCCATTCATTGTTTACATGCACACCTTTCAATCTAGCTGAATTCATTCCGATTGGTGAATTTGAATGTAGTGTTTACATGAACGCTAAACAAGTGATCAGTTGATGTGCGTTTTACCATTGCTAAAAAAATTCCCGCTCCTCCGTGAGAGATGCGAGACCCGGCGCGTCTCAGTAATGACGCCACCGGCCTCGCGCTGTTCTCCCGCGGCCGTCAGCCTCGTCCTGCTCGCCACAGTAAACATGATGAATGGCGACTGTAGAACGCAAAAGCCGAATCCCGGACATTTTGGACGATCTTTAAATCCCTCGCAAACTCATCACGTAGGCTAGCTTTGTTGTTTACAACTGCGCACTCTTACCGGTAGGCGTGGCCTCCTAAGGCAGCGAAGCAAGTGCATTCTGGGAGTTGTTGTCTTTCATTCACATAAGCCAAAAATACATTTTCTGGCTTTTCTCAGTCTAGAAAGCTCCAAATTCAAAAATTTCTTCACATTTCTTCTACTTAAATTACCTATTTTAAATACACATTCATCTTCCCAGAGGTGAAGTATCCCTTTAAGGGAAGAAGAAGTTGTTTTATTTATTTGCTCAAGGTCGCTTTACATGGGAGGAATGTGTCACAACACAGTGCATCACATGCTGCTGCGTATGGGGCCAAAGACCAAACAGAGTGCCTATGATGACCCCTGTTCACCTTCAACAGAGTCTACAATGTGTATGAACATAATTCATGTGCCTGGGAAGCAGCTGATCACAGCAGATGTGATGTCAAGAGCTCCTGTTAAGCGGACTGATAACTTTAGTGATGGCATAAGGCCCAATGAAATGGGGAGCCAATTTCCGAGTGGGCATCTGAAGGGGTAAATTGCGTGTGGAGAGCCAAACTCTCTGTCCACACACACACCTGGGAGCTTTGGACCGGCGTCGGTTGGCGATACGACAGGTGCGTTCCCTGGTCCGGCAAAGAGCTGACCTCACCCTCGACAGCGCAGTGTAAAGGCCTGGACCGAGGGAACAGCAACATCGGGTTCCTGAGAGGGAAAGAGAGGCGGGTGGTAGCCCAGATAACAAGAAAACGGGGACAGGCCAGTGGACAGTGACGGCAGAGAATTATGAGCGTGCTCCGCCCATGTCAATTGCTCGCACCAGGAGGTGGGGTTATGAGCCGCCAAACAGCGGAGCATCGACTGAGGTCCCGATTAGCGCACTCAGCTTGGCCATTACTCTGTGGGTGATACCCTGATAACAGACTGGCAGTGGCACCAATCTGTTGGCAGAATTCCCTCCAAAAGTTAGAGACAAACTGGGGTCCCCTGTCCCACATCAGTCAGTCAGTCAGTCATATTTATTTATAGAGCACATTTAAAAACAACAGCTGTTGGCCAAAGTGCTGTACAAAGTGTAAACAAGTATCCTAATGATTAAACATAAAACCACAAATAAACAATGCACAATACAATGCAATACCACTACACTCACTTATGACTATAAGCAACAGTAAATAAGTAGGTTTTAAGCAAATATTTAAAATCAATGTATGTAGTATGTCCGGATTACATTCATATACACACATTGATAATATATAGAATGTACTTTTATTTAGCTTTCTGTGTTGCAAAGTAAGTACTTATTCCAAAGAAGTGTGTAGTCAGAGAGTGTGTGATTTGGGACGCAGCACACAGTAATCATCACTAAACTCTAGCTATTGGCCTATTGTCTTACATTTATGCATTTGGCAGACGCTTTTATCCGAAGCGACTTACATTGCATTTCAAGGTACATATTTACATTCTTATCAGTTCTTGCATTTCCCTGGGGATCGAACCCATGACCTTGATGTTGCAAGCACCAATGCACTACTGTTTGAGCTACAGGAAAGCAAAGTCTCAGGTCCCGAATGCTGAATGAACTCAACGAACACGAATGACAATATAGGAAACGACACTTGTTGAAGAGAGAGAAGCTTTCGGACTCTGACGTTCATTCATCCTCCTGACAACAGAAAAGAGAGAAATGTGAGGAAAGGAAACTCAAATGAGCTGATGTTGAAGCTCTGAAGATTACATTGGCATATGTTCAGCAAGTGAGAAAATAAAAAATAAAAGACATTATCAGAGTGATTCAATAGTGTGTTGCAGTTCTGCAATGGCTGTACTTCATTTATAGACTATTGATAGTTCCCAGTATAATCTGCTGAATAAAACAATAAGTAAAATTTACTTCATTATTCTTTGGTAAGTTTTTGTACGAATATTTTTAATGTAAATTGCACATACAGTATGTGAATGTATTTTTTAAATTGGGTAAAAATGATAAATAAGCTTTCCATTGATGTATGGTTTGTTATGATAGGACAATATTTGGCTGAGGTACAACTATTATGAAGATCTGGAATCTGAGGGAGCAAAAAAATCAAAACATTGAGAAAATGTCCTTTAAATTTGTTCATTTATGTTGGCGATTGTGCTGCATTCACTCACAAAAATACATTTTTGATATATTTAAGGTAAGAAATTTATAAAATATCTTCATGGAACATGATCTTTACTTAATATCCTAATGATTTTTGGCATAAAAGAAAAATCGATAATTTTGACCCATACAATGTATTGTTGGCTATTGCCACAAATATACCCGTGTGACTCGTGACTGGTTTTGTGATCCAGGGTCACATATGGAATTAAGTAAACTCTACTTAACTATGTTAAGTGAAAGTAACAAAGAAAATAACTTGGCTAGTAAAAGGTTGAGTAATATCTATTTAGTTGATGTTTCCTTTGCAATACATTTCACTCAAACAATATAACATTGAATTAAACCACACTTTTAAAGTATATGCTTTACTTAGAAACATCTACAGTAATTAATACAATATATAATGTGTGAGACACCATATATACATCGAAAGAAAGGTAAGCATAATGTGAACGCGGAGACCTCAATACTTGTTACACAATGACGATAACATTCGATAAATTGTTTTTGTGTTTGAATGTGTCATTATGAGTAGAAAATGATCTCCAAATGTCACAAAATGGCAAGTTACTAATCCGAACAACAAAAGCAATGATAAAACCGTGTAAATACAGCTGGAAAACAGTGAAAAATCAACCTCATTAATTATTCATGCCCCAGTGCATGATGGGAACACCAGTATCAGAAAAGGTGAGTAATTTTACTTAATTTTATATCGTTGATATTTACGCTTTCATTTCTACACGCTTGAATTGAGTTCTAATATAGAAACTAACTTTTTAATGTAAATTACATTGTATTTTTCTGTAGTAACTTCACCACAGAATGATTTGTCTCAGTCGTGCTGAAACACTGGTGTGATGTAAATGTGCAGTGTCGATAGCTTCGGTGATTATTACTGGAGCCTTTTATTTGTTTTTAAGTGCTTGAGGTTTCATTCATTCTGCACACTCTCAAAATAACTCCCTAAACACACATCGGACATCAGTAATACAACTTTTTTCAGTAACGCTTTATTTCACTGTGTCCTTGTTGCACATGTTATGTACTTACAGTACTGTAGTAATAACAGTAAATTATGTATAATTACCAGCAACTAACTCTAATCATAACCCTACAGTACTGCAACTGGTTCACTCTGCTAACCTCAAACGAAATAATAAAACATCTTGTAAGGGAGTGGCCAAGAACAGGCCGGACAGGCAGTGAATAGATTGGATTTATTTCTCCAAAAAAATAAATTATATACAGGGGCAGATATAATTAAAGTAATTTCCAAAAATAAAGTCCATATAAAAATCAAAGACTTAAGATGGAAATTAACTGAATCTAACAAAAAAATAAAACAAACCTAGAAAATAAATAAATAAATCCCCCCAGTTAACAAAATAATAAACAAACACTAAAGATCAGCAGATCATGATGTTACTGTGGCTGGATCGCTCTCCCCTCTGAGATTTACCACTAGATATACTCTTTAGCCTCTACCAAACAAAAATAAGAGGTAAATATCAAAAGAAAACGTTCCCCAATTAACAATAATAATTACAACAAAATATACACTGTATCGTACCTAACATAATGCAATCAAATAATTGAAGCACAATACAAAAACTACTCCAAACAAACAGAACAAAATGAAACTGAATGAAACTAAATAAAAGATTCCCTCCGATTTGGATTACGATGGTACAGTCCAATTTCCTCCGGAACAGTACAAGTTTGGAGGCTAATGCCCCGCCTCTCCCTTTGTTTCCTGACACATGGAATGCGGCCGTTCACTCCATGGACCAGAAGAATCTAGGACTCAGGTAGAGTTTAACAGCAAAAAAGAATATAAGTAGTGTGCACCCTTCTATACATTCAAACTTTAATAAACTGTTAACTTGATAACTTGTCCTGTGTTTATTTCTTATACTAAGGGAATTTAAAAATAAAATAAACCCTATTAAATGAAACTTCAAAATAGACATTCTTAATCATGGTAGAGTTAAACTGTGAAGTGAGCTACGCACCCGTCACACTCTCCCCCACCTCCGGTTCCTCGCTCACATGGCGGGAAAGGAAGTCAGCAGTAAAGTTCTCTCTTCCTGGCCGGTGGAGAACTGTAAATTGGTAGGGTTGCAGAGACAAATACCAGCGGGTTATCCTGGCATTAGTGTCCTTCATGTTATTCAACCATTGGAGTGCTCGATGGTCAGTCTCTAAAGTGAAGTGCCTGCCCAAGAGATAATATCTTAAGGAGTCCAAGGCCCATTTCACTGCTAAGCATTCCTTCTCAATAGTGGAATAGCGCACTTCCCTTGGAAACAGTTTTCGGCTAATATAAGCCACAGGGTGATAGTTTCCCACTTCTCCCTGAAGTAGCACTGCTCCTAGTCCAACTCCTGACGCATCGGTTTGTAAAACAAACGGTTGATCAAACCTGGGACTGTGCAACACTGGGCTTTCCTGTAGAGCTCCTTGAATGTCCTGGAAAGCTCTCTGGGCCTGCTCCGTCCATTGAATCTGGTTTGGGCCATTCTTCTTAATCAGATCTGTTAGGGCAGCAGCTCTAGAAGAAAAATTGGGCACAAATCGACGATACCACCCAACCAATCCGAGAAAAGACCTCACCTGTTTCTTGGTCTTAGGTAGGGTACAGGACTTAATAGCTTGCACCTTCCCCACTTGTGGCCGGATGACCCCATTCCCCAGGACATACCCAAGGTATTCAGTCTCTTTCTTTGCCAGGGCACATTTACCAGGGTTGATTGTCAGTCCCGCTTCTTGAATGCGTCTTAAAACCATCTGCAAATGCTTCAGATGCTGTTCCCACGTTTCACTAAAAATCACAATGTCATCAAGGTAGGCTGAGGTAAAATCAGACAAGCCATACAATACCTGATCCATTAGTCTCTGGAAAGTGGGCGGAGCCCCATGCAGGCCAAAAGGCATAGTCTTGAAATGATGCAGACCCCAAGGAGTCCGGAAAGCAGTCAATTCCCTGGATCTGGAACTCAAAGGCACTTGCCAGTAACCTTTACATAGATCAACAGTGCTCAGATATTTTGCATTACCCAGGCGTTCAATTAATTCCTCAATACGAGGCATTGGGTACGAGTCAAATTTCGAAACTGAATTCAAATATCGAAAGTCAATACAAAATCTTGTAGTTCCATCCTTTTTAGGTACTAAGACCACCGGACTGCACCATTCACTTCTGGAAGGTTCAATCACCCCCAAAGAACTCATCAAGTCCAATTCCTTTTTAAGAGCTGGAAGTAATCTTTTAGGTACACGATAACTCAGTCTCTTTGGAACTGCATCTTCTTTCAAGATGATGTCATGCTCTACCAACTTTGTTCGACCTGGCTTCTCCTGGAACAATTCAGGATGACACAGAGACTGAAGTTGCTGTTGCTGGGACTCAGAGAGATGATCTAAATTGAGCACTGCAGAATTCTGAACAGGAAAATACTGCTCTTCCACCTCTTCCTCATCCTTCACAGACCGAATCAGCAGACATTCCTTCCGAGGGGACCATTCTTTCAAAAGGTTTACATGCAGAATTCTCTTTGAACGGCCTTGTCCTGGGGTTGAGATCTCATAAGTTGTAGGGCCTAGTTGCTTGAGTATTTTAAAAGGCCCTTGCCACTTGGCTAACAACTTACTGGACACTGTGGGCAACATCACAAGCACTTGTTGACCTGGAACAAATGAACGAGTTCTTGCAGACTTATCATACCAGGATTTTTGTTTCTGCTGAGCCTCTGCCATATGCTCTTGAGCTAAATTTGTCATTCCTTGCAATTTTTCATGCATTGCCACGACAAAGGATGCAACATCTATTCCTTCCCCCTCTCCCTTCTCACCGGCCCAGGTCTCCTTTAACAGAGACAGTGGTCCTCTCACATCGTGGCCATATAACAATTCGAAGGGTGAAAAACCGGTTGAGGCCTGGGGTACTTCACGATATGCAAAGAGCAAATAAGGCAACCATTGATTCCAATCTGCACCGGTCTCATTGATGAATTTACGGAGCATACTTTTGAGGGTTTGATTAAACCTCTCTACTAATCCATCCGTTTGAGGATGGAACGGCGTAGATTTCAAGCCCTTTATGCTCAATAAATGGTAGACTTGCTTTAAGAGGTTTGAGGTGAAATTGGTCCCACAATCAGTCAGTATCTCTCTAGGAAATCCTACCCGAGAAAACAATTGAATCAAACAGGTAGCTACTTGCTTATGCCCTAAAATCACAGGATACGGCAATGTTTCTACTACCCCTACTTTCAACAAATAGGGTTGCTCTTGTACTACTACCTGCACTTTTACTGTAGGGTAAATCTGCTCCTCACCATGAACGCATCTAATGACAACACTACCTTCATTCTCTTCGTAATATTTTGGCACCAACTGACTTTCCACTAGCGTCTGCATACTACCAGTGTCTATTAATGCATTCACCTTTTCCCCATTCACTTCTACAGGAACAGTCAGGCTTTGAGGTGGAGTCAACTTTTCTGTTGGTACAGAACATATTTGGGAAATCTTAACAGATAGCTTAGGACACATTGGCTTTTTATGCCCTTCCTGTCCACAATAGTAACAAATGGGCACCTGACTAGACTGAGGTAGAGGCCTAGAGAACTGACTATCTATAACCTTAGGCTTCTTACTGGAGGAATTAAATTTACCTTCACCTCGACCAAATGTTGACGAACTCCTATTTTCCCTATTCCCCCTTTGAGCAGAATACCAAACTTGGGAACGAGAGCGAGCAGCTACAAAAACATCAGCCAAGGAAGCAGCCTGAACAGCTGTACCAGGGTTGTGTTCCCTTACCCATACCTGCAATTCTGGTGAAAGCATTCTCAAATACTGCTCTAAAATAATCACTTCCCCCACAGCTTCTACAGTCTTTCCCTTTGGTTGCACCCATTTTTCATAAAGTTCTCGAAGTCGTACATAAAGTTCTTTTGGCGTTTCATCAGGCTCGATCCCTAATGAGTGGAATCTTTGACGGTAAGTTTCAGGATTAATGGCATACTTGCTTAATATGGCAGACTTTACTTTGTCATACTCCAACGTCTCCTCAATATCCATGTGCACATAGGCACTCCTAGCCTTACCAGTCAATAAGGGAACTAACCGAAGGGCCCACTCACTTTTTCCCCACTTACAGGCCAGAGCAATGCGTTCAAAAGTGGTGAGAAAATGTTCAATGTCATCTGAATCTTCCAATTTCTGCAACTTGGGCTCAATCATACCTCGAACAGGATCTGGAGCAAGGGCCACTGAGGCATTGGACCCATTCTCCTGCATCTCGGAAGGAGGATCAGGAACTAACAAGCCTCCAGGGTCAGGGGTAGTGCGAATATCCACTTCCTCCCTGAGAAGGTTAAATTGATGCTGCATCATTTTCCAGCGTTGCTCCTGCCGAGCTGCCTCCCGCTCCATTTGGGCCTCTTGTCGTTGCTGAAATTCCATATTCTTACGAAACATCTCCGCCAGGTCCTGCACAGTCAGCTGCCCAGGATCATCAGCCCTCTGAAGAACTCCATCTGCAGCTGGCTCATCCACCAACTCCTCCACCGAAACTGCTTCATCTCGTTGCTTGAACTGTGACAGTTTCTTTGGAGCCATATTGCCACTACACAGCACTGTCCTTTACTGGCACATCCCACCGCTGCCACCATTTGTAAGGGAGTGGCCAAGAACAGGCCGGACAGGCAGTGAATAGATTGGATTTATTTCTCCAAAAAAATAAATTATATACAGGGGCAGATATAATTAAAGTAATTTCCAAAAATAAAGTCCATATAAAAATCAAAGACTTAAGATGGAAATTAACTGAATCTAACAAAAAAATAAAACAAACCTAGAAAATAAATAAATAAATCCCCCCAGTTAACAAAATAATAAACAAACACTAAAGATCAGCAGATCATGATGTTACTGTGGCTGGATCGCTCTCCCCTCTGAGATTTACCACTAGATATACTCTTTAGCCTCTACCAAACAAAAATAAGAGGTAAATATCAAAAGAAAACGTTCCCCAATTAACAATAATAATTACAACAAAATATACACTGTATCGTACCTAACATAATGCAATCAAATAATTGAAGCACAATACAAAAACTACTCCAAACAAACAGAACAAAATGAAACTGAATGAAACTAAATAAAAGATTCCCTCCGATTTGGATTACGATGGTACAGTCCAATTTCCTCCGGAACAGTACAAGTTTGGAGGCTAATGCCCCGCCTCTCCCTTTGTTTCCTGACACATGGAATGCGGCCGTTCACTCCATGGACCAGAAGAATCTAGGACTCAGGTAGAGTTTAACAGCAAAAGAGAATATAAGTAGTGTGCACCCTTCTATACATTCAAACTTTAATAAACTGTTAACTTGATAACTTGTCCTGTGTTTATTTCTTATACTAAGGGAATTTAAAAATAAAATAAACCCTATTAAATGAAACTTCAAAATAGACAATCTTAATCATGGTAGAGTTAAACTGTGAAGTGAGCTACGCACCCGTCACACATCTAAACCTCTATTAATTCTTAATAAGTAGCCATCTGACAGAAATGAAGTCAGTCTGGTTAGTAATAAGTGAAGCTGGTAATGCTGTTTGTGGAGTTGTTTAATCCTCTACTGAGATCTTCACAGATTTAATGTCTTCTTTTATTTCATCTAAGGCTGTGGCTGAAGTCGTTTTTTGTACGTTTGGAGAATGTTCTTAAAACGTTATATATATATATATATATATATAATATTTTTTTTTTTTTATTATTACTATTTATTGTTAAGTTTTTTATTTATTATTTTAATTCAACTTTTTTTTTTTTTTACTACTGTAAGCTGCAAAAACAACTCGCTGGGACTTCTGATCTGTTTACGAAAAAAAAATGAGATAGGAGAAAAAATAATTTTGCAATGTGGGCTTTTGCTTTCTTTCGCAAACATTTGGTGCCTATAATTGGTTGAGCAGAAACATGCCCCGTCCCGCCCGCTCACGCTGAGGTTGATTGGAGATGGTGTGTGTCATGTTCATGCCTCCTGTGTTTGCACAGCTCTCTGAGCTGTTTACAGTCCTGAGTAAATACTGGCAGAGACACACACTCTCTCCTATAGCTCCTCTTCTCAGGTGTTTCTACTAACTGCTATGATTTCATATTCACTTTTATATCACTCTTTATCAGTTCTGTCATGCAACACATCTGCTCTTGCTATTAGCAGCAGCTGAAACAAAATCATTAGCACAATGTATGCAGTTTTCATACTTTTTCTGTTTGTGTGAGTAGCCTATTTGCTCATTGTGTGTGTATGTGTGTGTGTGTGTGTGTGTGTGTGTCTTGCTGAGTCAGCAGTAAAGTAACCTGAGAGAAGGTCAGAAGGCCTCAGAGACGGAGCACCAGACATTAATCTCCACACAACATCATCCGTGTGCGTCGTCACTGGAAGCCAGCGAACGTGTTCATGCCGCAAGAGTTGAGGTTCTGTGGTGACAACAAGAGAGATGGTGCTGTTAGCAATGCAGTAAAAATAAACCGAGTTCAACTTCATGCAAATGAACAGCCGATGGATTGTGCAGACGGCGGAGCTCATGTGATCTCCTGTAATAGCAGCATCTTGTCAGTGTGATTTAGCATAATTTTAGAAAAATCATGTTTATTTGCCAAATCCCTGTGAAGAACAACCCATAATGATGAAGACTGATCTACCAATCACATCTACTGTACTATAATGAAATATCAGCTATATATATTTCACTCATGACAACTCTTGGAATAGTTTTAGCATGTTATTGAATATGGCAGTGAATGTATTTGGTCTTGGCGGACTAGATCCGCTAAGCTGCTACTGCTACACTATGAGCAAGCAAGGTACACTGTAAACCCGAATAAGCTGGCAAAACTAAAAAAAAAAGTATGATGCAATCATTTTTTACATAAAGATTTTTAAGTTCAAGAAATTCTAAGTTTAAGTAAGGGGGGGGGGGGTACAATGGTGTTTCATCTATTCAGAGTTGTTTACAGTGTTAAAGAGATGGATTCTCATGCTAAACATGGGCAAAGTTTAAAAAAAAATATTTTGGACGAATAACGGAGAATTTCTGTGCCGAAAATCTTACTTCCGGGTTGGTACAAGTTTCGGCTGTTTTTTTTTTATCGTGGATATAATGACGTAGATCAGAGTGGAACTCCTTATATGAGCATTTCTCCCGGAAAAGCTCGCCCGCGCACACGTCTACCAGAGGAGAGCGAGACCGCGCACATCAACGCGCTTCAACAGGAAATCATCGGCGCCCGCGCTGCATAGGATTTGTTCAAGAATGTCTCCAAAAAAGTGTGTTTTTTGATGTGAGGGAAAGCTTACCGTGTTCAGCTTTCCAAAGAACCCAGTGTTACAGGAACAGTGGATGCAGTTTGTTTTTCCAGCAACGGAGTGTAGGAAGTGCGGTTGTGTGTTCTGGTCATTTCAGTGACGAATGTTTTATTAACAAGGCCCAGGTCGACGCTGGATTTGCAAATCGTTTGCTTTTAAAACGTGGAGCGGTCCCAGTGATAAAAGACCCCATTCATGTAAGTACAACTGGATCAGATTTCTGTCTTTTGCTGGAAATCAAGAACTACCGCTTGACTCTATAGCTCCGCCTCCAGGACCTCGGCTTTTTCCGGAGAGAATCGGAAAGCTGTATTTTTCTTTTATAAATATAATAAAACTAAACACTTTTTGGAGATATTAAAGATGCACTACTATTCAATAGGTACTCAAGATTAACATGAGATTAGGTGAAACTGTACATGTTATGTACCCTTTAAGTAAGCAGAACTGGCAGATTTTTATTTTATACTCATGCATTATAATTGCTCATAACTTAAAATATTTGAGTAAGCGAAATAATACATTAACCTTAAAATTATCATGTAATCTCAACTTAAATATTTTTAGAAGTGGAAACTTTGAAAGCTTTGACTAGCCAATTCAATAAATGCAAACTTAGTTACATGCGGTGCTGTGTCGGAAGCCGTTTTGCATTCGGTGGAGATAATGGCAAATTACACTCGCTGTTTATAATGACAAAATTGTGAGGCAGTTAGCTGTCATACCTAAGAGTAAGAAAGAGAAGGGCTTTAAATTATATAAGTCGAGTTACATTGACAACTTTGAGGGTGAGCATTCCCTCATATCATGCGAAATCCGACTAACGAATTGTTTTCTAAAATCGTTGTCTCCGTTTCTGAGAAAATGAATTTTATGAAAGTTTTGCCGCTAGTACACTTCGCTATAAGAAAGCGTTATGCGGAAGTAAAGACACTGGCTGAGATTCTACCGGAAATACGTCAGCAGCGTTCGCGCATAGAGCGTATTGGTAACAGATCACTTTGATAGCATTAGCATAGCATAGCATAATTTAAAAAACATTTAATGTTCATCTATTTCTCTTACTCCACTCGTCACCATGATGGAAATCCTGAAAAAAAAAAACATTACAGAAACTCTTCTAAATTAGCATTACAAAACTTTAAACACTACTAAATCTCCCACTTAACATTAATCTTGCACAAAAAAACATTACGTAACACTTAATTGAAACATTTACTCTCCCTTTCGAGTGTCATGACAAAGCATGCTGGGAGATAGGAATCCCAGCCCAGTGTCAGTTAAATTTAAGTTTGTCTAAATTAAAAGAAACAAGTTCATAAAACTCAAAACAATGAAACAATTCAGATTACCTTTTTAATGAACTCATAAAAGTTAAATTGATTGAACTAATTTGTTTAATTTAAATTCACCCTACTCAAACTTAATTTGAGTTCATTATTTTGAGCATTAGGGTTTAAAGTTAATGTTGCTGCTGCATAAATAGACGTATGTAAATGCCGTAGCAGATCTAGGCAGGTGGAGCTGGGGAGGTGGAGGGGTTCAGAGGAACTGTGATAGCCTACAGCAAACCCTGAACCCGACATGTTTAAATGTTGAGCAAGCAATCTCATTGGCTGCAGGATCAACAGAGGCCAATCAGCTTGTGCCATGCGGTAATGATGTGTCTGCTTGCAGAATCCATATTAAGGACAGATTAGCCAGCGCCCTCTAGAGGTTCATAACTGAACTCTCTCTCTCTTTCTCCCACGTTTAATGTGACATATCTGCATTGTACGTGAAGTCTAAAAAAAGCCCAGCATTGTTTGATCATTTAACACATTCCCTCTTATTTGTGGTGACTGATGATGTCACGGTCGTCATGGTAACAGCAGCTAAATGTCGCCACACAAGGGCCTTTTAACATGCACACAGAAGCCTAATCACATTGGAGGAGTTCTGGAATTCATCCAAGCTATTATTCCCTCTATCCCTATGAATTCCATATCTCCAGGATCACTGCGAGCGATTGTGCCACGCAGCTCAGAGACACCCACCACATCTGCTCAATGAGAGCACTTAGATCTGCTCAATAGCTCATTGTGAGATGCTTCGCCAATCCGTCCGCTTGTTTCTCCTCCCCCCTTTCCCTACATCTATCTCTCCTGGGTTTTCATGTTAGTTTTTCAGTCCTGTTCTCCCTCTTGCCTGTATTTGTTCTGTCCAGAGTCTGAGTCAGAAATTGATGAGAGCCCAGGTCAAAAATGGCACTGAAAGTGGCACAAATGACCAAGATATGTAAAAGAAAAAATATATATAAAAAAATTGGAAGCAAAATTCCTCAGAATTCCTCATTCAGGCCTATCTAACAGATACAGTACTGTGATAGAGACCTAAGCGGTCACAAGGAGGATCACACCAGGCATCAGTTTAAAGGTCGTTACAAAGGAAGTTTAAGGGCCCTATCTTGCACCCAGGACAATTGACTTTGTACACCGACGCATGTATCATTCCTGTTTTGCACCCGCGCACAGCAGACTTTTCCCCCCACAGACGCACGTCGATAAATTAGGAAATACACTTGCGCTCCCGGGGACGGTTCAGAGTAAAGAGGAGGTGTGTTCCGGCGCAAACGTTCCCTGGTGCTATTTTGCAGTTTTTAGAAAACAATTCCGCCACTGACCAGGAAAAACCTCGTCTAAAGTCAGTGGCGCATGCTTGGCCATAATCAATGTAGCGTGTGCACAACGCGCATACACTTTACTTCTCTTATCTACACACAGATGCAGCAGTTCTCATTTTTAGAAAACCATACATTATTACAAGGAACAATATTAACACACGAGGGAAATCATTGTTGTGTCCATGAAGATGTGAAAAAATAGGCATAGATCTATCTTACACATTTTACCCAAATTATTATACGCCTGTTTAACCGAAGTTAATTTGGGTGGGTTTCTCCATCCCCAATGTCACTTCTCTGTGTTTTACGGCCCTGATGAGAACGTTGCTCTCCTCGGCTGTGAACCGCTCCTGGTGTGCGTCTAGCAAATCCACCGTTATAATAGCAATCCGCCATGGAAAAAAGCGCGTCTGCTCTTAAAGGGAATGTGAGATGTCGCTCTGATTGGTTTATTTCACGTTACGCCCAAACCACACCTATGAGTAATGAAGCTACTTCAGACCAACCCATTTTAGATTTGCGTCGGGCGCAAGAGTCATTTATCCCGCCGGTATAACAGCACCCAAGACCCGCCCACAAAGTTACTTGAGTTTCCCGCTTGATACTTGCGTTTCAGCTCGTTAAAATAGGGCCCTAATAATTTAAAGACAGGGAAGTGCAAAAGGTCCATTCAACAGTGAATAAGAGCAAAAATTAAAACAAAGGTTAGAAAATCAGTCTAAAAACTAACACTGTTGAGGTACTAAATCTAACACCAACTTCTCTCACCAACTGTTGGAGACTGAAGTTTCTCACACCTTTGCATTTAGCCCAAAAGCACTCTCTGTTCCCCTGCTTCACTCCTGATCACACTTAAAATGCATAATTGTCCCGCCTTTAGTTAATTGGAACATACCATGTTCTGTTAAACTTGTCTCTATACATTTCAGCAAGTTCCCTCAATGATAGTTCAGACAAAGTGTTTAAAAACAATCAATAAATACAACATACAGGCAAAGAGAAAAACAAATAGTCATTTGCACAACTGATATTTCCTAAATTGGTTAAAATGAGCATTTCCCCACCACTTAGAGGTTAGGCCCACTTTTCTAACAACAGGAAATTAAACAGTAAAAACCCACATGGACAATTATAACATGCATGATATAAAGAACAATGAGGACACGATTTTGAGGGATGGAGAAGCAACACTGACTCTCCATCACAAGTACCAACTTTGGCCTGCACCTTTATGGGGTTATTACAGTAGCTGTCAAATAACTGAAAACACTGAGGCAAACACTCCCAACAACTCCACAACTTGAAACAACAATTATATCAAGAGTTTCTGTAGAGCTGTTTAATCTGCACAAACAAAAGGGACTGTAATTATTTTAATTCTAACATGTATTGTGTATCAACAGCTGTATTTGACAAAGTATTTGGCATAAAGTGTGGTTTTGGGCTGTACTAATTGTGCCAAATGTTGACCGTGTGATTCTTGATTGGCAATATTAGATGAAGCCCATCCTGTTGCATTGTTAAAGCAGTCTTTCTACTCAAGAGGTGAAACAATTAACTGTATTTAGCAGAAATGCGAAAGGTTTCTCGCTTTCAGTGACCGTGGACAATGCAACAAATAATCTGTATAAGAATAATAAACGTTATTTTATAGAGCACCTTTAAAAACAGCTTCTCAAAGCACTGTACAGAAAAAAATAAGTACTTAGCACAATTTACTTTGAGTCTCCAAAACAGAGGCGTCAATAAACAGAGTCAGTGAACCAGCTTTGAGGATTTGATGACCTATATGACCTATAAGACCTATAAGCATAACTTCGGTTTTAGCTCTATTCAGGCAGGGACAATGATTATTCATCCATGTTTTTATCTTAGAAATACAACAAGAAAAAAAACTAACATCAAGATTTTCACCAGATTTGGGTATCGTTAGCATAAAAGTGATAACGGAGGATGCCCAAGTGGTGATAAATAAATATTGAAAAGTAAAGGGCCTAGAACCGAGCCCTGAGGAACACCAGTGAGTACAGAGCTAATGTCAGACCTGGAACCATATAAATAAACTGGGAATGGTCAGTAAAACAGGATTTAAACTAGTTTAAAACTGTCCCTGACACAACAAAAAACTCTTTCAAGCTGGGTAAGTATAAAACTATGATCAAGAAGGATGAGAATGGAAGTTGCACCAGAATCAAAACATACGTAGAATTCTGTGATGCAATTACAAAAGCCACTAAGAATCAACCTCTTACTCGTGGACATGTCTGAAGTTGAAGAAACATCTTCTGATGATTACATAAAAAATAAATAAAAATAAAATAAAAAAAATCTCCAGGCTGCAAATATTGGTTCTTAATGAAAAAGTTTTGGGACACATATCACTCTCCTCTGTCTGTGATGAATGATCTGTCACTATATCGTATTCTCTCTCTTATTCGTCATAGATTAGTGTGGTGGCAGATGGGGTTATTGCCCAACACAGACACACAGGTGGCTCATTCTGAGCTCTAATGAGTGAGAGAGCTGGTGAGGACTCTCTCACACACACACACACACACACACACACACACACACACACACACACACACACACACACACACACACACACACACACACACACACACACACACACACACACACACACACACACACGTTTACTTAGCTATCTAAATGGGGACATTCCATAGACGTAATGGTTTTTATACTGTACAAACTGTGTATTTTATCCCCTCACACTAACCCGACCCCTAAACCTACCCATCACACACACCCACACACACACACACACACACACACACACATACACACACACACACACACACACACACATGTCTGGTTCACTATCTTTGTGGGGACTCTCCATAGACATAATGGTTTTTATACCGTACAAACTGTATATTCTGTCCCCTTACACTAACCCTACCCCTAAACCTACCCATCACAGGAAACATTCTGCATTTTTACTTTCTCAAAACAACTCATCCTGTGTGATTTATAAGCCTTTTGAAAAGTGGGGACCGCTGGCTGGTCCCCACAATGGAGGTGATCTCAGGTTTTACTATTCTTATGGGGACATTTGGTCCCCACAATGTAATATAAACAAGGGCACACACACACACACACACACACACACACACACACACACACACACACACACACACACACACGCGTGTTAAACTGAGCCCTGACTCGCACCACCTGTACACTGTCTTCGGCCCGCTGAAGGAGACCAGTCTGTCCTCTCTCGTTCCTCTCGTCCACACTGCCCCCCTCTGACCGCCGCTCTGACTGCACAGCATTTACAGGAGAACTCAGCAAAAATGTACATTTCTAATGCGCACAATGTAATGTTACTGTAACATTTACTCATCCTCATGTCGTTCCAAACCTGTATGAATTTCTTTCTTGGTTCAAACAATTTTGAATTCATTGTATGTTTTTTCAAAATTTCTTAGATTTTATTTTTTAAAGAAGTCTCTTCTGCTCACCAAGGCTGTGATTATTTGATCAAAAATAGCCTACAGTAAAAAAAATATTGTGGTATATTAAAACAATCTAAAAATAACTGTTTTCTATGTGAATATATAGTGAAGTGTAATGTATTCCTGTGATCAAAGCTGAAATTTCAGCATCATTACTCCAGTCTTCAGTGTCACATGATCCTTCAGAAATCATTATAATATGATGATTTGAGGATCAAGAAACATTTATGATTATTATCAATGTTGAAAATTGTGTTTTAAAATTTTATTTCAGGATTCTTTGATGAATTGAAAGTTCAAAAGAACAGCATTTATTTGAAATATAATATTTTGTAACATTATAAATGTAACATTTGATCAATTTACAGTTTTTTTCGATTGCTAAACGACAGTGAGCACAACTGGAGCTACATGTGCAAAACTCTAACTACAGTCTGCACTACCAACAGTCACCTGAGCTAAACAGTTCACATCACCTGCAAAACTCATTCAGAGCAACACAACTCTTAACACATGGCTCAAAACAGGCTCAGTGCAGCCAAACACTGTGTACAACCCTCACTGAGATAACACACACTGTCACTCAGAACACACTGAGAGGAAAAACACTAGCATCAAACACCAATACAGAAAATACAAACTTTTCATCTTTACAGTTTGAACAATTTCAGTGAATTCATACAAAGTAATATTTTCTTCAAAGAAAAGAGTGACATTTTTTCACATGATTTATTTAATTTTTTAGAACATAACAATTCTTTAAGGTAAATGAAAATTAGCAGTTTGCTTCAATAGTCTGTAGTAATTTACGGAATTACAGTAATGAGAAAAAAAAGCTAGAAACTAAAAGTACATACGAACATGTAATGTAATGTAATATAATGTAATGTAATGTAATTCGAACAAATAATTGAGGGGCTAATCCTGCCTCTCTCTAGCATCAGGCCACAGGTTTTCATCAACATCACATCTAATATTCTCTCTTGCCATGCACCTGGGGAAGAACCTTCTGGAGTGCCTTATCCATCCCTGGTAGTCGTGTCCTCACATCCGGCACGCATGGCTTCCAAAAGAGACCTTTGGTCATGTGGGTGGTGACCAAACACTTTCCACCTCCACCCATACAGAAAAACAATATATAGAAATATATATATGTGGCATATATTCCAAATACATTGAAATATATTTGCATTGTTGGTCACTTATATTTATCATTTTGAAATATATTCTGAAATATAACAAAAAATATATGATGTTACAGTGAAATATATTTACATATATTTAACTAAAATATATTTTTTGGGCCAATTTCGAATATTTGCATATATTCCAAAAATATATTTCAAATATATTTATTTTGTGTATGGGAGCCTTTCAGCTGAGATTGCAGTCAGCAGTGTTTGAAAGGCACAAGGCTGAAATCTATCCTGTTTTGAATGTGTGGTTCACAGTTTTGACAGCAGTGTGTTAGCATTTGAACAAAGTGCTGTAAATCCACAGTGTTGTGCAGGTTGTGGTTAAAGTCATGGGATAAGTGTGTAGAGTTTTGAAAACTGTGTTCAACTAATGAAAAACGAACTAGAGTTTGGTCCACATGAACTGCTGCTGTGCAGACTGTAGTTAGAGTTTTGCACATGTGACTCCAGTTGTGCCCACTGTCGTTTAGCAATCGAAAAAAACTGTAATTCATCCTTAATGAATAAAATGATTGATTTCTTTCATTTCTTTCCCCCCAAAAAATAAAATAAAACCTGTCAGTTTTGGTTAACTGAATGCATGGTTGAATAATCGTACTGACACCAAACTTTTGAACGGCACTGTATTTATTAATATTATACACACAAGTAATATTGGGTTTTGGTTTTGGGTGATGATATTTATGATCCAACCGTCCCGGCCATTATGGGCCAACAAGTATGCTTGTGTATATGTGTATTAGTGCTGGGCAACAATTAATCACGATTAATCAAATCCAAAATAAAACTTTGTGTTTACATATTGTATGTGTGTTTGCTGTGTATAATTATTTTCTATATAAATACACACACATTATCTACTCTTTTAGAGGAAAACTTTCTAGCACTAGACTGTACATGAAGCTCTTTTATCTCAAAAGATCAATGAAGATTGATATGAAATTTCAAAAATAAAAAAATTATTTAAAATGTTTAATTAAAATCTATTGTAAAATGCACACGACTGAAGGGTCGCCACTCCAGAAGCTCGATCAGTGTGAAGGGGACGTGCTGAAAGAGGCTGGTGTCTTGCTGAGATGAGCATGTGACTCTTTCTCAGGGGTCAGAGGTCACACTCTCTGTTTGCACCTTCACGACGCTCATATCCTCGTTCTGTCTCTGTCCTTCATTCCCTCAAGCTCTCGCTCTCCTCTTTCCGTGCACAGCTGCACAAACAGTCAGCTCAGGGATTAAACGCACCCTTGTTAACCTTTGACCTCTCATTGGCCACTTCTAATCTCAGCTCAGCTACACAATGTTTATGTGAAATGGAAACGGCAACCATTAACCGAATGAATCTTTAACACACTGGTTCTCAACTGGTTTTCTGGATTGTACGTTGGACATCAAGTGGTGACCCAACACACACGGTTCATCATTCAAGAGTAAAGGAAAAGTGCTTAATGTTGACACATATTAATCAGAATGATATTAATGTTATGTACACTACTAGTCAAAAGTTTTGGATCGGTAAGATTTTTAATGTTTTTAAAAGAAGTCTCTTCTGCTCACCAAGGCTGCATTTATTTGATTAAAAAATACTAGTCAATAGTAGTGCACGGCAAACTATTCTGGTTAACGGTTGATGGGAGGTTAAAAGCATCACTTCTTGGCTTTATGAACAAAATAATTTATGGAAAACTCTAATGTTCTAATGTACATACATATCTCACGAGGCATGCCGTATTGGTAAATATATTATTCCAAAATCCAGGACAAACTCAAAACGACGTACAGTGTTGTATAGAGCTATGGTCGAAAGGAACTCTCTTCCAGGACATATTGTTAAAACTCAAAATAATATTGGTTTTAAAAAACAAATAAAGGAATTTTTATAGCTTATATTAGTAGATAAAGTATATCGTATGTGTATGTGTGTATGTATATGTATATGTGTGTGTGTATGTATATATATATATATATATATATATATATATGCATATATGTATATTTGTATTTCATGATAATTTGTTGTTTCAGTGTATGATTGTGCATTGCTTGTGTATGTTTTGTAATATGTTAATCTGTGTTATGTGTTTTGTGTGGACCCCAGGAAGAGTAGCGGATGCATTTTGTTGCATCAGCTAATGGGGATCCTAATAAATAAATAAAAGAACAGCATTTATCTGAAATACAATCTTTTGTAACATTATAAATGTCTTTATTGTAACCTTTGATCAATTTAATTCATCCTTGATGAATAAAAGTATTGATTTCTTTCATTTCTTTCCCCCAAAAAATAAAATAAAAATTCTTTCTGACCCCAAACTTTTAAACGTTAGTGTTTAATGTGACAAAAGCTTCTTTTTCAGATAAATGCTGTTCTTTTGAACTTTCTATTTATCAAAGAATCCTGAAATAAAACGTAATTAACAGTTTTCAACATTGATGATAATAATAAATGTTTCTTGAGCATCAAATCATCATATTAGAGTGATTTCTGAAGGATCATGTGACACTGAAGACTGGAGTAATGATGCTGACAATTCAGCTTTGATCACAGGAATAAATTACACTTTACTGTATATTCACATACTGTAGAAAACAGCTGATATACATTACAATAATATTTCACAATGTTTCTCTTTTTTTTAATAAAATAAATGCAGCCTTGGTGAGCAGAAGAGACATCTTTTAAAAACATAAAAATCGCACAGATTCAAAAATTTTGACTTGTAGTGTATCAATCAATCTATGTGCACAAAACACATTTTGTACAGCAATATAAATATAATCGCTCTAAGCCTCACATTTCTGCTTTAACCTTTTTACTTTGGCCTCCGTTGTAAGTGAATTACTGTAAACATGATTTGTATTTATTTCTACAAACTAAAGGGCAAGTCAGCCTTATTTTCTATGGCAACTGGTGGCAGCGCGTCAGATGATGGACTTTGACTTGTATTGAACCCAAACCTTTCCTGGATTTTGTCCCCTGACTCGGCCCCAACTCGAATGCAATCAGAGACAGCTGGAATCATCTGTTAAATGGCTTTTATTGGGAAGATGATGGATCCCTGGAGCTCATAAATTAGAATTACACTGGCTGTGGGAGAATGAAGCATATTCTGGTTGAGACGCATGCCAAACCATTGTGCCCAGCTGCCAGGAGGAGAGCCTGCCAAACACGTTTGTGAACCTCCGAGAGACAGACAGCCCTAAAGAGAGACATGAGAGCAGAAGCAGACACGGCGACAGTTGTGCACTGTACTGACTAGCGCTTTGCTAACGTTCCTTTCCATCTCTGACGGAGCCATAAATTCACTTTAATACCGGGAATTCAGATCATCCTCATGGGTGTAAATTATATACAAGAATTGAAAAGTAATTAACAGTATTTAAAGGAATCACTCAAATATTAAAAATGTGCCATTATGTATTCTAACCCTTTCCATATATTTATGATCAATATATTAAATGGCTTAAATATATTGAAAAAAAAAGTAAGGAATAATTGACAACAGTATATTTTTATATACTATAAAAGTCCAATACAAATTAGTTGAGTTGAAAATAGTTCAATTTCTCAAGCATGTAAGTTTACATTTACATTTAGTCATTTGTCAAGTTGTTAAAACAAAGACGTACAAAA
Organism: Scardinius erythrophthalmus; assembly: GCF_964197995.2. Lineage (NCBI taxonomy): Eukaryota > Metazoa > Chordata > Actinopteri > Cypriniformes > Leuciscidae > Scardinius > Scardinius erythrophthalmus. The sequence goes on along the minus strand of NC_138221.1, from coordinate 67,295,448 downwards.
GAGTGTTGGCGATACTGTGGCAAGAGAGCCAGCAATATTGTGGCAATAATATTTATGTGCACATAACACCAACATCAACAATGGTCACATGCTTCATGCTGCAATGCTTTCTGGGAGCCATGGTTGAGTTTTATTCTATGATGGTTCCCAGCATGCATTGCAGGGTAAGGGTAAATGATGGCAGAATTACATTTTTTTGGTGAAATATCCCTTTAAAACACGCCTAGACATGTAACAGTATCAAACACAATGCAAAGAACCCTGCTTTTCCAGGATGTTTACTGGTGTGTAACACCTTTTTAACATTTATCCTTCGCTATTCACCCCACTTTACTCGCACACATTAATTTTACTTCATTGCACTTGTTCAGGAACACTGGCCATGCGTTTGTCAGCAATTTCCTTCGGGATGCCCGTCAGAGATGTGATCCCGGTCTGGCCATGGTGGATAAAACTGCCCACAGTGTGACTAGCCTGCCATATTTATCATCAAGTGTGTAAATCAATCGGTTTTTTACCACCTCAGTGTGTGGGAACGCAGTAAAAGTCGTCAGAGAGAGAAACGCATCCGGTGCGGTCGAGTGGAATTTATAGTGCCTCATTGGATTGTGGGAAGGATCTTGGACACCCGACTCCAGCGGAGACCTTGAGAAGGGGGACAGGAAGAAAGTATCTTGTCACTCTTCCAGTGCCTCCCCTTCTCTTTCCTCCCTTTCTCCATCATGCAACCCATTCAACTTTTACTTTTATTTTAGGCAATTGTTTGTCTCACTGCGCTTTTACTCACTTTGGAAGCATTGGACAATTTCACGAGTCGACATGGACAAAAGCGCCGATAGCTGGCAAACCCCAAACAGTTTGTTTTATACAAACAGGAAAGGGGAAATTGGAGCGGACTGTAGGCGGCATTATTATAGCTTTGAACAGGTGACATTTACAGTGGCTTGTTCTAATGACGGCCATGAATTGTTGGCCAGAAGCGCCTATTAGAACAGGTGAAGCGTGACACAGAACAGCCAGACAGCAGCAGTGTGTGTGTGTGCATGGATGTCTGCAGCTTTATGATGGAGGAAGTGTTGGTGGCACACTATGCATGCTGAGTAATATGAGGGGTTCAGTCCAGTCTGAATGAGACACAGCGATCCGCCTCAGTCCACACACACTGTGTCTCTCTGCGCTATAGATGTGTGTATTAGTCTCTAGTGCATCTGTGCTCCACACAGCTGGAGCGACCCTTTATTTCACACACATGAATCAAGGGTGTAGGTTTGATTTGAAAAGCTACGCCGTATATGAGCTAATATTTGTCAAGGACTGGCTTGTTAAAAATCACTAAAATATATAATGCAAAAAAATTGTTAATGTCAATAACGACATGGAAACTTGCAGAGTATCATTGTTATAAAGCGCTGCAGTAATTAGGGTTTTTTTGTAGGTCAACCCACAAGTGAGCATCACACTGTAAAAAAACAAAACAAATATGATCAATAAGTTATGACAACATGTGTTTTTACATTAACTTGTCAAAAATAAGTTAAGCAATTTTCAACTTGTTTTCATTTTTTTAAAGTCAGTTGAATGTAATTTAAGTTGAAATGACTTAAACATCCAAGTTGATTGTACTTAAAATATGAAAGGCCACAACCTTTTAAAAAAATGAAGTTTCCTCGACTAAAACCCACTAGGATTTTTCCAGTGGCTTTTCTATTATTGCAGAAAACTGTAAAGACATGCACAGGAGAGACAAGGAGTTTTCGATAAACAGTTTTTATTGCAATCGAAACCTCTAGAAACAAGGAACAGAAACCATATGCTATGTGTCAACAATAACCTACAAACACAAAGGAAAACACAGGGCTATACAGTGTATATATAAGCGCAAACAAGGAACTAAATGAGACACAGGTGATAATCATGAGTACCTATTAGTGTTGTCACGATACCAAAATTATTGTTTCGATACCGATACCAAGTCAAGTATTGCGATTTCGATACTTTTTCGATACTTTTCCTGAAAAGGGAGAAACACTCTCAAATATCATTGCTGTGCTTTATTTTAAAACCGGGACAACATTTAATCATATAACACACTAATTAATGAACATATGAACAGCAGATATATTAAACATTTGAACAAAATATGAAATATCAAAATATAAAAAATAAATTAGAGCAATGACATTCAAGGTAAAAAAATATATACATTTAGCAGCATTATCTCATTTATCATAAGAAACACAAGAGCTTTATCTTGATTCTGAACTTTGAATAAAAATATGAACAGCGATTATATTAAACAATGTTTAATATTGGTATGATAAGCCTTATTGGTGATATATTTGACGTGGGGAGAGAGTTGTGGAAGGCCTATACTTCATGTTAAACATAAATATATATAGCAGCAAAGACAACGTCGGCAGTGTTGACTGCAAAATAGGCTACAGAATAATTCGTTCAGTATTGAGAGGTGCAATATTTGAAAATCGATCATATGTTTTAAATTACATTTTATATTGTATTTGTCAAATCTTTCAAACATCAAAATGTCATTGATTAATATGTATTCGTGTCAAAATGACATAGAAACATCTTTTCCTATTCTATTTTGCCTGGAAACGCTTCCAACACGTGTGCGTGTCGCGTGAAAAATAGATTTCTAGAATGCACGCGTTTTCCGCGCGTCTCGAGCTGCACCCAGACGCGTGTGTCACGCAGGCAGTTAACATCATGGGAGCCGAAATAAAAACGGACACGACACGCAGCCAGTGTGTGTCAGGCCTTTACAAATCTGGAACGCGGTCATTCTTAGAAGCGATAGCCTACTAATAAATTAAGGAATCGTAAAGTATTTCATTTCCGGTTTTCTTTTGAAGTATCGGTGCACCGTGCAACAGAGCAAGGTAGGCAACTTACTTCCATATGTCACTCCTCCTCGCGTCATCTTTTTCTACGAGTCGTGGACCACTTGTGCTCATAGACAGTATATAAACGATTATGCTCGCACATGCAGCCATCTCTGTAGTGTTTTGTCACATGACACTGACAGCAGCAGGTTCTTTGCTGCGTGCGTCAGGAAAAAAAACACAGACGTCCATAGGGAGGCTTTTTTTTTTAAGTATCGATACTGATAAATTTAGGTATCGTGACGTTTTTAATTTCCGAGTATCGCGATACTTTTGAAGTATCGATACATCGTGCAACACTAGTACCTATAGAAACAAATGAGGGAAAACAAGGAAACGGAAACTAAACTGAGCAGAGATGTCAAAATAAAAGCCAATATATCAGAACATAACCGTAAAAAAAATAAGCTCTCAAAAGTTTATGATTCTTACACGTTTTTTTCGTCATGATAATCTTCAGTAAATCAACAACTTTGTCCCCGACAATCTCTTTCCCATTTAAATACTTCTAGAACAAGTAAAAGCCTTAAAAAAAATCACTGAAGTATTTTATGTCATTGAATAAAATTAAAATATCTTAAGCTTGTGTTCACCACACACCTTATTTCAAGCATTTAATCAAAAACACATTAAAAAACACACTGATTTCAGGAAGATTGGATTGTAAGTGTCGGAAATCATTTCCATGTTTTGGACTAAAAAGTAGACTACATCATCCCTGCAGCACTTTATTAGGTATAATAACTGTGTATTATCTACAAAAATTAACTTAAACAAAGTGAAAACTCACACTAAGAAGTAAAAAAAAAATCCTATATATTATTTATTTATGATTTTACTGTAGTAGCAATAACTAAAGTACACATCTGCTTTATTATTACCCCATTTGCCCTTAATAACCCCAAAATAAATGTTCTGTCATTATTTGCACAGCCTAAAGTCGTTCAAAATGCAAAATGATAATTTAAAGAATGTTCATTGACCACATCTATCAAAAAACCACCATAAAAGTATTATAATAGTAGTCATGCTAGGCCTATCCAGTTATTCACTGCAAATCTTCCCCTGCCCTTCTCACTTATAACATATATTGTTATAAATGAAATTAACACTTAATAATGTACAATAAATCTATACATAAATGTGTCTGAGTTTGATCCCTAGCCGAGATAAGCTGTACACTGGCCCTTTAAATGAGTCTTGCTGTGAGTTTGGCAGCCTAATGGATGCGAGTGTGTGGTGCTAATGGACGGCGGCCTGAAGAATGGCCTTATCTGAAAGGTCCAGGACAGACCTAAATGAAGCGGCTGCATTACACACATTTATCTGTGTCCTGAGAACCTTAGAGAACCTACTTGATCAAATCTCTAGAGTCTCTCTCACACACTCACTGTTTATAGAAATGTGTGTGTATGCGTGTCTATGGCTTCTAATAGGGTCTAGGAAACATCAAACTACTGAGATTCTGATATATAATCAGACTCTTACGTAATTATTTAATTGCATTATAATGCCATTCAGGATTCCTATATCTGTGTATTAATGCTCATAGTCTAAACATCAGTACAGGTGTTTAATGAGAGTCATGATCCTGCTAAAGTGTGTGTTGCACATGATAAAACACTCTAAACTGTTATAAATAAACTAAATTATTGATGTTTTTTGATGGAAGTTACTCTAAAGATCAATCATACCTGTAAGAAAGAGCAGATTTTAAGGAAAAGCTTGGCCTATATATCAATCATACTATATATCAATGTAATGGCAAACAGATATAAAACGTATTCCTCACATGTTTGTTGTGACTTTTAGCACCTGAGTAAACAAATAAAAGTGTCATTTAATGTAATTTAATCTGCCAGTGATATTTACTAGCATTGCTACAGAAAGGGCTTGTAACACCGCAGTAACTCAAAGCAAGTGTCCCGTCACAGGAGGCTGTTAGTGTGTATGTGTGTGTGTGTGTGTGTGTTGATTAAGAGTCATTCATAAAGAGCAGAAGAGGTCATAATGGAATAAGACATCCTTGATGTAATCAAAAACTGAACAGAAGAATGATTGTTTTGGGCGGACGGTTTCATTTTGCACTGAACCATGTGATCCTTGTCAAATGCTTTACACCAAAGTTAGAAAACTAGTTTTAAGACTCCCTGTTCTAAATCTCTCATCATCAATATTAAATCAGGCTGTATGTATTTCTTTCTTCTTTAAAAAAAAATTACAATTCTATTTCTGTGTATTTTTATGGCATATCTGTTGTCAAGTATCCAGTGCATTACTGAATGAGAGGAAATGATGACAGGATGATCCTGATGTTGAAGGTTGTACAGGCTGCACTGCCCCCTATCTGTTCATTAAAATACCAAGATACTCAAAAAATACCACAACACTTCCATCTACTGGTCATTCACAGTTTAGTCACCCTCCGGTGATGTGGGTTAGGGTTAAGTTACAGTATAAATAACAATATGTAGGCTACATAAAAGCAATATAAATCTATGCAATGTCCCAATCTAGATAGTAAACTTGTGTGTTTAGCCTACATGTGTCGTACAGTTTCATTTTCTTTCATGTTATTTTTCACAAAAAAATCAAACAAACACTAAAAAAAAAAGTGCAGCCAAGCCATAACATTTGACTTTCCAAGAATTCAAACTTCATTTGTTGTTTCAGAGGACAGTCACATTTAAGCCCAATTCACACCAAGAGTTAACTATAATGAAGTTAACAATATTAGTGTCCACACCAGCGGACGATAACGCTCTGTTTATAAGCTGCCATAAGTTTATTTATTATAAGTTTGTCGTCTGCCACTTTAAATGCTTGAGCTCTTTAAACACGATGGATTTTGATTGTGATTCCAGTGATATCGTTCCTCTCTGTCATTATCGATATACTCGTAGACGTGCTTTTATATTTAAAATGATTTAGGCTATCTCGTTATCGTCCTTGTTGTGTAGAACAATGATATTTACACTCATAACAGAAGAGACTGAGAGATGACCCAGCTAACAAATTTTTGTTCTAAAAACATTTTCCAAACGTTTAGTTTTGGTTATAGGAACGTCCCTGTTAGCTGGGGAGGAACACACATCTCCTAATAGACCTTATTCAGAGCAGCGCCATGACAGGTGTGAAAGTGAGGCTGTGAGGCATAGACTTGCTGTGTTTCCAATGGCATCCGCTGTAAAGCTGTATAAATCTCCTAAATTACACTTGTCCACGGTTTATATTGTCGGGAGTTTTTTGTCAACTGAAATTTCTTGGAAAGATATTTTTCCAGTGTTTCATGAGCAGAACAATCCCAAAAAAAGAAAAACACATTAAATAACAGTACAGCTCATTGAAGAGATGCACGTCTGTCCCTCACAGCCTCGCTGTCAAAGATGGCGCTGTTGTGAATATCATAGACAGTAAAAGACTTTCTGAAGAACGGGTTTGAAGCCGTTTATGGGGGGTATGGGCGGCGCCATCTTGGAAAATCTTGGGAAATCCTAACCCCGCCCACCTTCTAACGCAGCGCACGTCACTCAGCTCGCTCTGCTACTCCAGTTATCTCTGTGTATATTTTAGGCAACGAAATATGTTATAAAACACCATACTAACTCTTTTCGTTTTCATTTAAAGAAATCTTAAACATTATAGCCACACAAATGTGGTTCAGGCAACGCGTATTGATTATATTCACTGCACATAATGTTTGCCTATTTATGAAAAATATATAGCCTATATATATAAAACACAAACCTGCCTCTTTTCATTTTAAATATAATATAAAAATATTAAACATTTTATGATCCAGGCAATATGTGCATTTGTACTAAACAACAGATTTTGCAGTAAACAACATTACATATCATCTTCGTTGTATTAAAATTTAAAATGACAAAACTCAACCCAGTCTCTTTTTGTTAAATTTCAATTTTATCAATATTAGCCATTATAAAAGTAGGCTATAAGTAAAAGGTATAAGAAGCTATACAAATAAAGCAAACAATTCAGTACAAAACTTACAAAGTCAGCGCGAGTCTAACCATACATCGGTAAAGTTAAATAGCTTATAAAGTTATGAAACTTCCCCTCAGCCAAAACGATTGCCCAGGGAAAAAAATATAGATTGACGAGACCAAAAATTACCCATTAGATATACACAAGACGAATATATCTCATGTTTAACCACTACAGAGACGCCAGAGTCCGCGGCATTGGCAGCAAACCTAGCCGAGGAAAGGCTGCCCCAGGCGGGGTACATGAACGCCGAGCGCCCGGTCATCGCTGGATCAACTGGATAAAATTTTCATAAATCTTTAAATAAACCACAGATTTGAGCTTTAAACAACTACATTCTCGCCTGAAAAACTCTTAAAACTACATTTCATGATACAGAAACAGTAGTATTATATGTCAACTGTATTAAAAAATGGCTCTTCTTATGTTGTCATTCTCTGTGGCGCTGCCTTGTCAGCTGTCAATCAAGCTGTCAATCAAAGTTAACCACGCCCTTATTGTCATACATTTTATATCTAAATACGATCTAAACTAACGAGTTAGAAAAAAAATCACCCCCCTCACAGTTGTCAGGCACTCGGAACCTATCGAAAAATGCAATAAAAGTCCATGGGACCAACCTGTAAAAACATGAATTCATGCTGTGAAAACGGACATTTTAACATGGGGGCTATGGACATTTGCTCCCTTTTGGGACCTTCCCCTAGCGGATTTTCGATGTATTGCAGTTTTTCGCACTTCCGGGTAGGCTTCATTTTTCAGATCAGAATGTTGCCGCTTGGTCTATACACTGGAAGATACGAGAGTCCGTGGCTCAAGCTCAACCACTGGAGAAAGTGTAACGACTAACTTGGATCATGTGTGCCTTGATAACCAATCACATTACAGCCTTGAAGTCATTAAATTTCATTCAGAGGTGTGCGACAGACAATCATTGACTATTTGCGGATGCCATATAAATTAATGAGAAGTGCAGTAAACTGAATCACACCACACAATTGTCCATGACTTTTCTAAAACAGATTTTTTTTTTTTTTTTTTTTTGGTGTAAACATTTAAAATTAACATTAAAGGTCAAACATATCTATCGATTCATTAAATGATGAGCTATTTCCTCACAAAAGCAGTTTATTCAGCGCAGTGAAGCCTCCTGACATCCATTAAAAAGATGGCCTCTTGTATTACCAGGCATTACATTTTTTTCCGGCTAAGGTCACAGGCTTGTCTTCAAGTGGCTTTGACTGGGTATCCGTCTTTTCCCCACACCTTTTACGCTTTGAGCGAATAACGTGAGTAACTTCCCTTAAACAATCGGCGAAAGGTTCGCTCTATGAACGCAATTAGCATATTCAAAAACTGAGTAGCTTACAATGAGATTACATTATTACTCACCTTTCTACCAATAAACATTGAATAAATATTTCAAAGGGATTTCAGTCATTTTGACAGGTCAATAAATTGGTATAGGCTATATGCCTGAAAAGAGTCCTTGTGAAAACGAACCTGGAAAGAGACGTGAGGATTTAGGGGGAAAAATGCGATTCTTCATGCATTCCAGTGAATCATTCATGGGATATATCGTAAATTAAATCGGGAAAAAAACAGATATGTCAGTTCTACAAACATTTTATTTTGATGCTCCCTGACAGACATTTGTCTGACTATAGCCTATAACTTTGCAACTATAACATAACATAACATAACATAACATAACATAACATAACATAACATAACATAACATAACATAACATAACATAACATAACATAACATAACATAACATAACATATTCTACTAACCCGGACCCTAACACCTAACCTAACTTAAGTCTAGCCTACTAATACTCTAATGAAAGTTAATGAGTGTTAATTGATGTGTAGTTGCAAAGTTACTTATAGTTAGTAGGCTGTTGTATGTCTAAAGTGGACTATCGAAAAGTGTATTACCTGGACTTGTAACATTGTCAATGATGTGAGGTCATGAAGTTTAATCCTTCAGACTTAGTTTTACAGAAACATGTCAATCACTCCCATCTAACAAGATCTTAAGAAATCAGCTGATTGGCTTATAGCACATAGTGTAAACACAGGATTTGACTTGGCCTGCTGTTACAGAAGGGAAATGTAAGACTCAAGAAATCCTTAAAGGGCCAGTACACGCACAAATGAAAACTCACCCTAATGTTGTATGCTGTTTATTATTATTATTAATATTAACTTTGATTTTCATAGTTGGTGGAGCCAGGTAGAGATGTGGTCTGCGATGCCAGGACACATGGTGGTAATTAAACCGTTACGCTGGCGCTGTCTCAGTAGTCTATCTGAAATCAGTTCTGTGAGGTAGCCTACTTTAGTGCGCAAACGCTTGCACAGTCTTTGCGTGATAAGAGCTGCCTAATCTTTCAGATGCACACTAGCTCAGAGCCTAATAAGACACACCTGAACCAACTAATCAAGGTTGTTAGGATTACTAGAGACTCCCAGACAGTTTAGAGACAAATAGTGAAGGGAAGATCCAATTGTTTTAATGAGTCTCTCGAATGATCTTGTTCAGCTTTTGATGATTTGATGATCAATGACTCTTTATTCAAATAATATTGCTCATTTGTGACCCTGGACTACAAAACCAGTCACATATGAGTCAATTTTTTGAAATTGAGATTTATACATTATCTGAAAGCTGAATAAATAAGCTTTCCATTGTATGGCTTGTTAGGATAGGACAATATTTGACCGAAAATCTGGAATCTGAGGGTACAAAAAAATCAGAACATTGAGAAAATCTCCTTTAAAGTTGTTCATTTATGTTGGCGATTGTGCTGCATTCACTCACAGAAATACATGTTTTATATATTTACGGTAGGAAATTTACAAAATATCTTCATGGAACATGATCTTTACTTAATATCCTCATGATTTTTGGCATAAAAAAAAATCGATAATTTTGACCCATTCAATGTATTGTTGGCTATTGCCACACATAAACCCGTGCGACTCGAGACTGGTGACGTGATCCAGGGTCACATTTGAGTTAAACTGATATATTTTCAATAGCCAAAAGGGTGTTTCTTTTTATATTTAGATTAAAAACAATTGTAACAGTAAAAATTATAGACAGCTAATTATAAAAGAAGAAAAATTTGGGTAAACCTTTATTTCGATGGTCCACTTTAGAAATTCTACTTACTATAAGAGTAAACAACTCTTATTAGACTATTAGTAGACATTTCTTTGATGCTCCTCAACAGACATTCTACTTATGAGTTTAACGGTAGGTTGTAGAGAACTACGCACAACGGCAAAGTAAGAACAAAAATAGTCTTTAATTAATAAAGTTATTGGTGAGACTTTAATGACTATATAAATAAAGGTGACCTAATCCGAACAGAACACACAGAAAATAAACTTTTAAACAACCACTAAGATACAAACAATACTGGACCAAGGAACTGAGGAAACACAGGGCTTAAATAGATGGAGGATGACTAGTGTAACTTACTGTAGGAACATGTGCAAACTCTAATAAATAAACTAGCAATGGGAACACAGGCAAAACAGGAACAGAACATACATGTTACAATAAGTAACTTTCCAAGTCTAACCCGAACACTAACACTACGTATACTCTAATGAGAGTTAGTTGACATATACTTGCAAAGTTACCTATAGTTAGTACAATGTCTAAAGTAGACCATCGAAAACAAAGTGTAACCCAAATTTGTGATAATATGGTAATCAAATATAATTTTAAATGATTAGCATTATGGATGTGCATTTTAAATGGGAGTTTTATTTTTTAATTTTTTATATTTTTAAAATTGTGATTTTTTTGGGGGATTATGCAAATGAGAAGTGTCAAACCCTGCGCAGCCATGGTGAGAGACTTAAAAAAACATACCATTGTCATTTGTTTTCCATTATCTAATCCTTGGAATCAGAAAGGAATAATTTGAATGTTCAAATGAAGACTTTAGGAACAATGCCACATGTGGGTTTCTAACTTTTCCCTAAATCATCTAATGATCTTTGATTTGCCTTTCCCACATTAATCCAGATTTACTCACTGTTCATGTATGGTGGTGAGCGTCATTGATTCTTGTGTGTGTGTCTTATGCTTTCTGGGAACATGATAAAACGTGGATGAAATTACAATTGAAATTACAACATAGATATTGAATAGAGCTGTTAAGAAGTTTTCTTCTGCTAAAAAATAATTCTCCTTTTGAACTCCAGAGGCAAAATGAGAGCATAATATTACAAAATGTTAGCTTGTATACAGTAAAAAAGGTTGTATATTTTATTTAATACACATATTTCAGGGTGACCGAATCTCTTCGGTTTCAGTCTGAGGGGGGGATTCAAAAAGAGCACAGAAACACATGATTTCCATAAGTCTGACAGAAAATCTCTGTCATGGTAGAAGCTGCGAGCCATGCAAATATAGCATTAGTACAAACATAACAACTTCACTGTTGGCAATGTGTGAAAATAGCCTTTTGACATTTTGTGCATGTGCACTTTTGGAAGTTGCACATCGTATTAATAGCAGAAAAGTGATTTTCTACAAAGCATTTATGCCATCTATATTTATGCCATTCTTTTACACATCGCATCACATTATTTACACACAGTCAGAGGTGAAAAAAAGTTGGGGGAAAAAAACCTCTAAATCCCCCAGAGCCTTTGAATAACATGGGTGCCGAATGAAACACATTGCAAAAATATCCATATTTGCAATTTTTAAGATTCTGGGTGTGGCTTAAACTGACTAATTTACCTTTATCTTCTGAATGCAAAGTTCCACCTTAACAAAACTTGCTGTCTTGACAACAGGACAATTTGAGGTTGCATGCCATATTTCAGTGATAATAAAAACCATTAAAACTCCAAAATTGTTTGATTTTGACAACCGCTTGACACTTGGACAAAACAACAAAAATGGCCACCAATCGTCAATCAAATTCAGCAGCCAGTAATTTCAAAAGTGAGTAGACAATCATCATAAAATCATAAGCAAATAAGCTAATTTATATGCAAAATCTTTATATGCAAAAGATATCAAAAGCTAAATTCCTCTTTTAAGAGTGCCAATTTATAGTCTTATTATTGGATTTCATATTTCAGAATTTTTTTTTTAAGGTTTTGTATGAATTTCTTGAATGCAAGATCTAGAGACTAAAATAAATACATAAATACAATACAATAATGACTGTACATTTTTCAGATATTGATCAAGCTTACTAACTGGT